>NC_081826.1:32571250-32874375 GCF_030867095.1 Alligator mississippiensis | reverse complement strand
AAGGGATAATAATAGGTCAGAAGTCCTGTCCTTATACAGGTGAAATATTGTCTTACTAAGCTTTTCAACCAGAACATGAATACTGTACCAAGACATCTAGAAAAACATTATAGGTAACTGAAGTCTGGCCGATACATTAGCTTTCGTTAAGGAAACATATTTGTCCCCTAAGAATAGTGATCCAGTCTGTAGTAAATAAGATAAATGCAACTGAAAAAATTCTAGAAATGTGAGTCCCCTCTACTGCTCTATAAATATGTATTTCAAGGAACCAAACAAATCTTCATACGGACCCGACTTACCAGCATTTTCCAATAAGATTCAAACAATACTGACAGTTAAACAGCATGTTGTTAAACTGGCATTTAAATTTAGGAAATTAACAGAAACACACACACACAAAATCTGGTGGACTGCCAGTTTGTATGTTTTACAGCTTAGTTAAACACTTTTACAACGGGCAGGCAGAAATCAAAACCAACTCAACCAAGGCAGATGAACTCTATAGAGAGACATTTCTAACGCTGACAAGACATTTCTAACACTAGGCTTGGACAAGTTTAATTTTTTCTCTACAACAGTGTATTTGAACTTCTGGAGCATTGAAACACCATGAAGTAATCACCCAAACGTGTTCTTAAATTTAGCAAAGCCAAGCTTTGCTAAACAAACATTAACAGCAGTCCTGGAACACGTTAGTTTTTGTAACAAAATGAGCATGAGGAAAATTAGCCATGAAAAATCTTTCACTTTTACTCAGTATCAGTTTCCTGACAATCTACACTATAGCCACGGATAAATATTTAAAATGACAAACTCTAGAAACTAATCTGGAGACAAATATTTCACTAGTCTAAGTGTTAATCCATCCTAAAATTAATCAAGCCCAGTAAATTCCATAGATTAACATATATATTTAAAATTTAAAAAAATATTTTAATATGTTTAAAATTGATGTGGGATATTATTTTTTTTTCTTTTAGAACATGAAGGAATAACAGGGTTTATTTTTTAATGGTAAATACTTTTCTGAAGCTCAGTAAATACTAGAACACATAGCAGTGCCTGAACCTGGGAATTTTGAATGCTCATCAGTAATACCTTTTCAGGAAGAAAAGAAAGACATGGCACTATTTTCTCATTAGCTGAATACTAGGAACCTAGTAAACATGTTTTGGCCCAACCTTGCTTAGAAAATATTATTTGCTATAGTCAATTGGGAGCTCAGGCTGAGCAAGGATTATGATATTCTCTCCAAAAACTGTACAAATTAGCGATTCTAAAAACTTGTATTGGGTGCAGTAATAGAGTATTTAATGCATCTTACTAGCAATCCAGAAGTTTGTGCTAAAGGCTGCCTCAGTTGACCAAGCTTTAAAATGTGTACCTGATCATTTGAGCTGGGGAATCAAAGGCAGGATGTGATGCTTGGACACTGTTGCTTTGCAGGCCACCAGCTACAGAAATTGGTGGCCTTAGTCCTATTATCTTGACTCAGGACAGGCACTTGAAAAACATTTTATCACCATCTAAAATTTGGTCTGGAAAACCCAGACTTGGGAGCAAGCACAGTGGCAGGATATGCTTGACAGCTGTACAGACTTGACTGGAAATTTAAGGGCCTCCTGGGAGTTCCCAAGTATGAAGCGGAAGTGCATCTGCTACTGCACATCTTAGTATGTGCTTCTTTCAAGGGTGAGTCAGCCAAAGTGAGAAAAATAGCATGAGCTATATTCTTTACTCCTCTGCTCCCACTTCAGATAGCTACAGGATGCTCAGAGGAACATAAGGACTGAAGTTGATATTGGCAATACTGTACAGGGAAAAAATGTCATTCTGTTTCTATTGCTCATATGAATAGAAGCATTCCCCTCAAGGCACAATACCCCTAGTGGATGTAAACAAAAGGAGAACATACATTTATGCATTTATTTACAATTCACCCACCCTATCTTCTCCTGTAAAATGATGCATAACACAATTTTCCTGTTAGGGCAAATCCCCAGCGGTTTCCATATTTATTGAAGTTCATTACCTAGATAGTCAAACCAAAGAGCAAATTCAGGTTCTGCCATAGAGACTACTTGAGAGAGCAACAAACTCAGTTCCATTATGCAAGGGAAAAAGGACTGAGGTAGACACTAGGGGTGTGCAAAGTGGGCAGTATTCAATTCAGATTCAGATTTGGCCCGATTCGGGGGACAGTGATTCAATTTGCTGATTTGGATTTGGTTGAATCTGAATCTGAAGATTTGATTCTGATTTGGAGAATCAGTGATTCAGCCACAGACACTGTGTTTATATGTTTTTTCTACGTACCTCATGGTACCAGGCATGGCTTGTGAACATTGAGATGGTGGGGCAGATGGAGCATCCCACAGGAGCATGAGGAGAGTCCGTCACGGAGTGTGCGGGGGTCCCCCGTACCCCCCAGCTCAGCGATCGGCCATGGGGGGGACACCGGGTGCTCCCCCCCAGGCCCAGGAGGCACCAGTTGCCGAGCCCAGGGGTTCCCCCTCATGCTCTGCAGCAGACCCGGAAGTGGACTGTAAGTACTTCTAATTCACTTCCGGGTCTGCTGTGGAGCACATGGAGACATTCCCCCCCCCCCCCCCCCCGGCACTCCCATGGGACTCTCCATCCACCCTACCATCTCAGTGTTTATGAGCCATACCTGGTACCTCGACATACATAGAAAAAACATATAAAGCTGTGTCTATGGCTGAATTGTCTAATCTCTCTGAATCAAATTGGTGGCTTCCAATTCGATTCAGAGAGATTAATGGGTCTCCTCATTCGATTCAGATTCAGATATTTGGCTGCTGAATTGAGCCGAATCTCCACTGAATCAAATCAGCTACTGAAGCTTCACACAGTCTTAGTAGACACAAGATGCACAGAGCAGTATGGAGTTAGGAACTCTGCTGCATGCAAACTCTCTGAAGCAGCATAAGCCTGCCAGGGAAGCAGCAGGGAAAGGGTAGAAATGGGCCTCTAGTGACATGCGAATCCTAATTTCCCTCAACTTTGCTCCCACATCCCAGGGGTATATCAGGAGTGGAATGGTCCCTGTGTTTTGTTCTGTTGCCCAGGAGATGAGATTTCCTACTGAAGACAAGGTATCAGATTTACTCAAAGAACCTTGTCTGCCTATGTCCTTAGTCCAACACGACTACAATTTTTACTTCTGAGATTTCCTACCTGCATTTATCTGTTGAATGTGCAAACCAATTACTAGGGCTAGACATCGACTAAAGAATCTGTTCTCAATAGGATAATCCTTCATTCTCTACTCAGTTCAAATACCCCCTTGGATTTCAGTGGAAGATTTGCTTAGCTGAAGACTGCAAGATCAGACCAGAAAACAATAAATCAGATTGGCATTTTGAATTGTTTTGGCATTAGCTTTCATATATTCTTTTGAGATAACAACCCACAGTGGGGTTTGCCTAGAGGTGATCATTTTTATTTGAAATGCTAAAGTCTTTCCTCTTGTATTTGATAGTCCCTTGTTTCCATAGCAATGGGCCACTAAAGAAAAAGTGGAATGACTGGTAATAATATGCTAATTATTTACTGATGCCATTTTGCATATTCTTTCATTCAACCCATTAAAAAAGTCCTGTTGCTGCTCTGCGGTCACTGGACTGTGCAGAAAGGTAAACACTGAAGTCTTTATTCTTTGGTAGCTGACAGCTACTCTCACTTGGGATGAAAAAAAATTGTCTCTCTTTTTTTCCCTTGTCAAACAACAATGGAGGTTGCATTAGTCACAGTTTACATGGAAATCTGCCAGGAAAAGAAAGTAAGTAATGCTTCTGTAGAAAACCTAATAAAAATGTCCATTAGGCTTTTGAAATTGATGCACATACCAGCCAAAGCATAATGGAATTGGCAAAATGAAAAAAGCAAACTCTCATTTTACTTCACAACTTTCAAATAACCTACAAACCTTGTTAAAATGTAGCAGTGGTGGCAAGCCAGAATCTGCCAAAGTTCTCAGGCAGTGTAGTCCAAGTAGTTTAACCAAGAATAGGTTTGGAACAGAAATAAGTTTGCGGGTAAGGTTAACTTTTTATTTTTTTATCAATGTCCCTCATGCTACAAACCTACAATTCTCTTTGATTTGTTTTCTTAATGAGAGATCCTGTTGGATCTCTTTCAGCTGCTGTTCATGGGCTCAGATACTGCAGTTTTTTATGCAGACAAAATCAAGGCAAAAAAAAAAATCAGTGGAAGATTTTCAAGTGAGGAAAACTGGACTGGGATTTCAAGAGATCTTCTGTGCAATATGAGTCTCAAACTTGTGTATTTATTTCTTTTTAATACTGTAACTAAGGAAAATTGTACTTTCCAGTGAAATCACTGTACCTGATTCTTCACTACTTTGCACCAGTTATTTATGACTTCAAATAAGCGCCAGTGTTAACATTATGATATTCACCAGGTGCATGGGCCAAATTCTTCTCTATGTGAAGTCAATGTCAAGGGATATTAAGGACTTTTTATCATTTGAGTGGCTTACATTAAGCCTAGCAACATTAAAGTCAAAGCATTTCACCCTGGATACAGGACATCCTTCTAAAAATATGTTTAGTGCAACCGCAAGAGATGGACTACATGCAGGAATTCCTGGTAAGCAGTGTGTGGATACCACCACTACCCATTTGACTTCTTTTTTTAAATCTACATTTCAGGATTTAGGGTAACGAATACACATTTTCCAAGGCTTTTCTTTGCAACTGAGATAAATTAGATTTTAATTGTTATTAATTTAATTAATTTAATCAATTGAATTAAATATTTTAATTTTAAATGGAAACAGAGTTTTTGTCAAAATCACATTATTTCAGAGGATGGCACTTAAAAAAACCCACCAAAAACTGTGACATGAATGATAATACAGTGAGAACTGGCAACCCTACCTCTCTTTATATCAGTGCAAAACTTCTGGCTAGGAGTTTATCCCATATATTGTGAAGTTAAACTCTGAAATAAAATGAGTTGCCTATAAATTAGTTTTAGAGTATACAGGCATGTATAAGAGAAGTCAGTTTATTGACTCGGTATGATGTCAAACCTCCTGGGAACTGGCTAGGAAGCGGGTAATCATTCTAATAATTTGTTGCAGTTCTTGGAAAAAACCCACCTTATCTTTTGTATAAACAATTGCTGATGCCCATCCTACATGTAACAAATTAGGTGCTGTGGTAATTATAAAGATACAATGTTATATTTCACAGATTATAAAGCAGAACAATAATGCAATACCTGGTTCAACACAAAAGGCCAAGATGTACTAACCTTGCCTTGGAAAATGAAACTTGGCAGAAGCTGTTATAATTTATTTGCTCTCTATTAATTTAGTGTATCTGGACAGGCCATATCTTGTTGTTTACTTCTTATCCAGAGATAAATGCATTAATCAAGGTAAATAGTAATTTGTTTTAAGCCTCTATATAATTATGGCTACAGGATGTGAGGTGAACTATGAAACTAGCAGTTCTTCAGTAAGTGATCTATTCGGTTGTTCAATAAGGGCCCCTCTACATCGCAGGTAAAAGTGCAATGGGATCTAATGCATGAACCACACAATCATGCCTCTCACCATGCGCCTTACTGCTGGTGCAAAGGGAGTCTGATCCCTCTGCACTGGCAAGAAGCAAGCTTCCATGACTAAGATTCCCCTTAGCTGTCGGGGCACCGCATGCAGCTCTGCGGCTCAGAGATGCAGCTGCTGCGATCTTCCAGCTCTAGAGGTATATGCAGCCCCCAGTATTGGGAGATTACAGCTGCTGCACTCTCCCAGCCCTCAGGGTTTCATGGGCAGTTGGGCCCCGTGGATGCCAGGACCTAGCTGGATCCTAGTACCAGCAGGCATGCTCCTGGGATCCAGTGTCTGCAGCTGTGGGACTCTGGGTCAGCAACTGTGAGGCTGAGAGTCCCCTCAGTTACAGGACTCCCAGCCCTGGCTGGGCATGGTGCACCTCTGCAGCTGGGAGCCTGTCAGCTGATGGGGCTCCTAACCACAGGGGAGACCCTGTTATACATGCAAATTAAAGCTCAATAGCAACCTACTATAAAGTTAGGACACATTTTCGGAGCTTTTTATGGCATGATAGCTACTTCACACATGTTGCTGGTCTCTAGGTAATTGCACAATTAACCAGTTAATTGTGTGATACCTGTAATTTGTAGGGAGTTCCTTAGTTGCAAATATTTGGTCAGCTATACTGAGCCTAAACAAAGAGCATATTGTGTATGCTTCATATCACTCATCTTCAGATTGCAGACCACATGACAAAACTGTCAGGGCCTACTTCTTCACTTCACTTCTCCTGTGGCACTCAATTCTATCCAAGAGTAAAATGCTACCCTTCTGATTCAGTTTGGGTTAATAATGACCAGTCAGAAACTAAGCTGACATTTCACCTCAAAGCAGGCAAAGCTCACAGGAGAGTCCAGGAACTCCATGTTTGCACTTAGGAGGAAGTTCCTTACACTATTTTCTGCATGACTTTTGTGTTTTCCTAGAAAATCCTTATCTAGCACTCCTCATTCAACCATATTTGGGAATAAACTATGAAGAGAACAGAAAACCCTACACATGTTAACTTGATTTTACTTTGAAATCTTTCTGTTAAAATGGTATTTTCTAGACTGAAGCATGGTGGTCTTGTGGCTAAGGGCACTGGACTGAGTTTCAGGAATCTGTTTTCTGCTTTACCACAGACTTCCTGTGTGACCTTGGGAAAGTCACTTAATCTCTCAATGTTTGAATTCCCCACAGGAAATATACTGTCTTACCTCACTAACAGTGTTTTAAGAACAGTTTGGCTCCTGTTTCTGAAGGTTTCAGACTTATAAGTAACAATATAAGTCAGACAAAATATAAGTATTTTTGTCCTCATGGAGATCACGTGTGCAAGTTGAGACACAGACAGAAGAGAAGAACGGGAAGAAAGGGTGGGAACATTGTGATGACTGATGATCATTCATAAAGAAAAAGCATTCATTACAGTACTTGTATTAAGCAATAAGTAGCAGATACCTTGGATCAGTTTCGTATTGGCTATATACTGTGGCATGTGACATTGACCAAATAAACAAACGCTGTTCATATTTAGTAAACCACATATTGCAGGAGTTCTTACACAATGAATCTAATAAACATCCTAAATATTTTCTTCACCATATAGCAAATCCCTATTAAAATGCATGCCAGAGTAAACTGTATTTACCACTATCTGTCACAAGCTAAAACCATACTATGCACTTACTGGATGACTTTTAGCCAAGGGACTCAAATACTTTACAAAGCAATGGGCCAGATCTGTAGAGCAGCTGTGCATCACTTTGTCTTACTGAGGGCTGCTATAACATGTATTTGAGAACCATCCTCTACGTCTTCACTAGACTCTAGGATAGGTTCTTGCCTGAGGTCCTTTTTGATCCTACTTTCCAAAATAGCTCCGAACACTCACCAACTTCCAGCAATTTGACTTTGAAGGGAAAAGTTAGCTTAATAGAAGCCCACCCATTAACTTCACTGGGTGTTGACCTAGGCCTCTGAGAGAGACAAAGAATGTAGAACTGAGTCCCAGATTTTATTTCATCAAGGACTGCTAGTATCAGAATTAGGGCCTGCCCCTGAAACTACCTACTTTTTTTCTTTTCATGAACAATCCCATTGAATTCCGTGGTACTACATATACAAATAAAGATGCTAATCTGGTGCATCGGCAGGCTCAAATCACTAGCGAGTGTTTAGCAGTTTGTCATGGTGAAGTGCCTATAAAGCATGACTTAACTACAGATATATACTTTTGGTTGTTTATTCTAGGGTGTTAACAGATGTGCAGGCCCCTGCTCTAACTCATGGTGCTTTACATTAAGCACCATGAATTAGACCTGCATTTCTCAACTCGTGGGTCATGATATAAAAGTGAGTTGCAAGAAGATTTTAAAGGGTCGTGAAAACATTTGAGGGAAATGCTGCAAGGCTGCATGAAGCCAGCACACAGAGGAAGGCTCCCAACCACCCACCTCCACTCCAGTTCAGGCCAGGCAAACCCCAGCCACAGTTTACTCCCCCTTACCCTTCCCTTCTTGCAGAGAGCCCTAGGGGCAGGGCTGGGCTGCATCAGCCCAGCACGGATCATGCCACCAATTAATCACAGGGAACACAAGTTCCCTAAGGCACTTCAAAGTATAGCACCTTCATCCAATGCCTCATTTGATGAGGGTTAATTTGTTGTGTGATCGGCCACTTTAAAGCTGCTCTGAAGGTTTGCACATGTGTCATGGCATGGCTGTAGAGCACTTTGAGAAGGCTGATCATGTGCAAATGTAGTTTCTGTCTGTGCCCCTTTCAGTTTTATATTTTTAATGTGCTTTCGATTTTTGTATGCAACACAAAGAACAGAGAAGAAATATAATAGTTTATAAAATTCTATAACAAGACCTAACACAGGTCACCGGTACCTCTTTCTCTTTCCTACTCTGAACCATGCCATCTATCTAGTGGTAACATTTGACACCAAATCAAAAACTCCAGTCTCTGGGACTTTAGAGCCAAGCAATTGTCTCTCTTCTATCTTCCTCCACTGAGATCAGAGTTTGAATCTTCTACTGTCCAACATAGCCCAAGAGCTGTTTTTCCCCCAAACTTAACAATTGTATTGTTTAGTTCATATATACCATTATAGGAGCATATTAGTTCATCTGATGCACCCTCCCAGGCAGTTGTTTCACTTCTCTCTCACCTCCTTAAACGGTATATTATGATGACCCTACACAACATATTTGGGTACTAGTTCTAGTAAGTTTGTAGTCAAACATATATAAAATCCTACTATAAAAACCCATTATTTGTGCACATGCTTCACTAGATAAATATCAATAAGCCTGTGTTCATATAAATCAGGAATTTACATACTTATCAGGACTGCTTATACAAAGTGAATGAACAAAAATGCAACTACTTCAAATTCAAACTACTTGAACAGCTTTCACTAACTATATCTGAAACATGTTTGGGCAAGTCCTTGCTTGCAGTGTGCTGGGGCTTGCATTTCAAATAACAAGACTGCTATATGGGGCAGAGATAATATAGGACACTTAACTGATTTAAACATACACTTAGATTGTAAGGAAAGGTATTATATTTCATGAGCTGTCATATATTTGGTTAAAATTATTTTATACAAATCTCTATCTAATAGCTACTACTAAATTTGGTAAGCAAAAACACATATTATTAGTCAAGAACTGAAAGTCTTGCAATTGTTTCAATTAAAAAGCATTTATGTGTTCAATGTTGCAATATTACAGTTGTACAATGATACAGTGTGACTGCTTTAAAAAATGAAAAGAAGAATAATCAATGAAAGAAAATGAGCCGTGCAGCAACAGGAGGCTTTTGAAATCAGTCCCATTACTCAACAGTTCTGGTAAAAAAGTTAATTAAAAAAAACAAAAACAAAACTTGAACTGAAAACCAGGTCTTCAATTATCCAGCCCCATTCACTTTAAGGGTTTGAAGAATTTTACCAAGAGAAAGAGTATCACTACTCGATGAGGAGAGAGAAGGGAAAATTCCTAAAGACGACATTTCTGTATGTGTGTGTTACCTCAGTGAGAAGGGTTTACAGTAGTCCTTATTTTTAATACAAAGTTAATTATTTCTCCTCTATTCTTCATTTTTTTAAAGGAACTGTGAGCAGAGTAAGAACATCTACCCACAATCTGGAAAGTTGCTCACTGTACTGGATCCTAGCCAACCTTTTCACTTTCTTTATCTTAGTAAATAAGAAGTTCATGTAGTTGGGAACTGCTATGAAACCCCCAGGGACCTGTCTGTAGGCCAATATTATTTTTATTACGGGAATTTTTGAAAATGTTTATGCAAATAGTGTATTTTAACCATACCTCAATTTACCAGGGTGAATTAAAAAATGAGATTACATGGATTATTAGCTTTGTTATAGCCCCTTTTGCTACTCTAGGACTGACAGAATGTATAACTGACCATACGGGAATCTTCTTCAACCTAAGACATTCCCTACATATTAACTCCTTCTCCCTACCCCACCCTTTTCTCCCCAGCTATGGTAAATATATAACTGGAGAAAAATGGTCATGCCTGTTTTAGAAATGTCTAGCTGGTAACATTGCCTATTTGGATGTTACCAATTAGTAAATTAGAGTAGCATGGAGGCACAAATGCTTCTTAATTACTTCTGGCTGATATGAAGGGGAAAAGTGTATAAATAGCAGCCCTTGGCACAAGGCCTTCTGGTTCTCTGTAATTCTCTTCCTTGCTTTCAATTGTCTTTCTGTTCTGGGCTCCATGAAAACAAAAGAGCTATCTACAGTGTAGTATACAACAAGAACAAGGTCTTTTGTCCTAAGCCCAGAAATAGAGCTATGGATGCTTGAGTGACAGCTGCCTGCAGCAGGTCTGTGAAGATACATATCCATATCCAGGCATTTTTCATAAAGAGCATTCTGATAACACAGTGACATCATGGAGCTGTATTTCCCTACTATTTTTATAACTACAACCTGTATATAGCTGGTACAAGGACAGAGCACAAATGGTACAGCAGACACAGAATTTTTCATGGCCAGCTTTCCATATTTTTCATAGGAATATACTAGGTTCAATGAGATTTTCAGCAGAAAAGATTTCTCACATACAGCAGGGAATTCTGGTCAATATTAGAGATAAAATAAAAATTCTCACCAAACCTAGAACAGCAAAAAACTTGGTGGTTATGCATTTCCCTGGGATGTGGGAGACCTGCTTTCTTTCTCTGTTTATACCAGGGGTGGGCAAAATATGGCCCATAGACTGGATATGGCCTGCCAGTTGATTGTATCTGGCCCATGGTAGCCCCCTTAGCACTCTGCATAGGCCCAATTCCATTTGCTTCTGCCCAGCTCAGTTTGCACTGTGCTTTTCCCTGCACCTGCCCCACATCCACCGATGGCATGGCCCCAGTCCTGACCAGCATGCACAGTTTTCCAGAAGGGCTGCCTTGCACCAACTCAGCTGCCCAGAGGTGGCTGCTCATCATGCCAGGTGGGCGGAGTGGGTGGAAGGTGGCCAGGAGCTGGAGCCCTGTGGGCTGGGACAGGAGCTGCCTGGCTGTAGCTTCCCCCCTGCCTGGAACAGTGCAAGGGGAGGAGGAGGAGAAGAAGGAAGAGGAGATAGAGGTGAGGCAGAGACAGAAGCAGAGGAGGTGGAGGCGGAGGCAGTGGAAGAACTAGAGGCAGAGGGAACCAAGCAGCACCTGGGTGGCTGCAGCATAGGCAGAAACAGCCCTGCTGGGAAGCTCTGCACACTGGCACTGGCCAGGGCTGGGCCACTGGTGGGTGCGGGAAGGGGCTTACCCTCTTGTGGAGTGACACAGGGGCAGCCATGGGCCAGATGGCAGGGGAGCAGACTGCACCTCCATCTGCACTGCACTGCCTACATGAACTCTATTGCATGTGTCCCCTGGTCCCACTCCCTCCCTGACTTCACCTCCTGCTGACTCCTGGAACCTAGTGCATTGGCAGCCCCCCAACATACATATATGCACATTCCCCCCCACATGCACACACCCCCCCACATGCACCCAAGTCACATCCCCCACTCCCACCACACACAATCTACAAAAGTAAGACTTTATTTTCATCTGTTATGAAATTGCCTTTATATATACTACTCAAAAATATAATTCAGGATAAAAATTATTTTTCAAATAAAATTAAAATGTTATAGTAGACGCTTGATTTTTAGTATATAATTTGTTTTTTGTCTACAATTTGTTAAAATAGTATCTTCTGAAAGTGTGTGTGTGTGTGTGTGTGTGTGTGTGTGTGTGTGTGTGTGTGTGTGTGTGCAGCCCTTGGCAGATCATCAAAACTCACTTAGTGGCCCACCACCCAAAAAACATTGCCCACCCCTGGTTTATATACACACACACACACCAGTGGGTGCAGCAGCAACTAGATTTATTCCAATGTGGAACTGCAAACTTTTGAAACCTCAACATGTTTCGTTGAACAGAAAACATTTTTCTCCCAGTACTAATGACCACTGATATACACAATAATACAGCCATTACTTATTATTGTTAATATTTATGAAGTCTACATATGAGGTACATACAAGCCAGAAGGAAGATGTTGGAGGGGAGATAATAACCTTCAGTTTATACAGAAAAAAATAATTTAGATTTACACTGACTAAAATTTTAGTCTGGAATTCCTGCACATATCACCTCCCCATAACCTCCCTTTCTTTTCTTTTATGGACTACTTATGTTTCAAAGTTTTGTGGAACAAAGAAAACGTGACTCTTCATAGTCATATTGGAAATAGAGTTGTTAGCAATAATACAGAAAGAAGAATTTAGAATTGGGAGGAGGAATAAGATGTTTGAACTCATAAGACAGTAGGATATAGAAGAATCCAGGTGGAGACGCCAGAGAGGCATTTAGCTACAGCCACTGAGGGATCTGGAAAGCACTTTAGGCATCTAAAATGGGATACATATAAAAATATATGTATATATATCATCCAGAAAGAGATATCTGGAACACCCATGCTTTTTTGGCTGTAAAACTCAACAGTATCAGCCTTGATGTAGGGTACAATTCGGTCTTAAAAGTTCCTGGGGCACATGAGCTTAAGCTTAAAGTTTATGTCTAGGCAAAGAATCATGCCATACATAACAAGCCATATGTTGTGCTCCGTATAAGCTTTGTCACAACCCAAAAGACATGACTACAGTACACCTAAGGCAAAGCTGTCCCACTGGTGGCACACAGGACACATGCAGCCTCTGAGATGTTAACCTGCAGCCCCCAGACACGTGGTCCAGGCACTGCTCACCCTAACGATTCAGTGGTTGCTGCTGCTTCCTCCAGGCTCCAGCTCCCTTCCAGGCTTTCACTGCCTATCTGCAACCTGGGGGTGGGGCAGGACTGTCATGAGGCTGAGAGAGTCTGTGCTCAGATGGCAGAGGGGATTCCTCAGGAACCTAATGGCCAGTATACAGTATAGTTTGGGTTAAAGTTTCTAATCACACATTAAAAGATTCCAACTTGCTGGCTCTTTTGAATCAGTGACTACTGAATTCTTACTTTCCCAGCAGTCCAGCTTCAACAGGAATAATGGAGAATGTCTTGCTCATCTTAGATCAGGAGCGGGCAATTATTTTGGGCAGAGGGCCGCTTACTGAGTTTCGGCAAGCCATTGAGGGCGGCATGACAGGCAGCCTAGGGCAGATTAATATTACTTTTCTTAATTTTTTAGGGACCCCGTGGCCCAGATAGAATGGCCTGGTGGGCCGCATCTGGCCACTGGACTACATTTTGCCCACCCTTGTCTTAGATGATAGCCTGTTATTTACAGCATGCTCTTAGGAAACAGAAGCTGAAAGTTTTAATCACTTCAGATTGAGAGCCTATAAGATGCCTGCTCCCTTACCAATTGTTCTCACCACTAGGCTATTATAGAAAAGATGAACTTCTCTTCCAGCTGGGATTAAACCCCACCCCCCCAAAAAAAAATAAGTCTTGCTTAGTCCTTCAGAAAAGGGCTCTGGCCTCTAGATCTTGATGTGCAACCCTAATTTGGATGCTCATGCTTCAGGAAGTGGTAGTTGTGTAGACACACTCCTTGGTTCAGCAGGTGCTATCAGTTAGCTCTAGGCAACTCCCAGCTCAACATCTGCATTTCCATAGTTTGCCCTTTATAGGAGCCTTGCTTTCTTCATTGACTCTAATGGGAGCCTTGGCACCAAACTCTTTCCTTGAAGGGCCAAGTGCCTAATTTTTTATGTGGCCAATCCTAAATTGGAAACATCAAGATGTTTTTCTGCATCTTAGAGCCATAGAAAATTAGAGTTGGAAGGGACCCCAGGAGGTCATCTAGACCAACCCCATGCTCAAAGCAGGACCATCCCCAATTAGATCATCCCAGTCAAAGATTTATCTAGCCAGGTCTTAAAAACATCCGAGAACGGAGATTCCACAAGCTCTCTGGGTAGCGGCAGCCTGTTCCAGTGCTTTACTACCCTCCTTGTGAGAATTTTGTTTTCTAATATCTAACCAAAACTTCCCTTGCTGCATTGTTCCTTGTTCTAAGACCATTGGTCCTTGTTTTGTCATCTGCCACTGCTGAGAACAGTCTAGCTTCATCCTACCCTTTAGGTAGCTGAAGACTCCTATTAAATATCCCCTCAGTGTTCTCTTCTTGCCATAAATTGAGCTACATGTCAAAATCTGTAGTCAAATTTCTCTAAACTTTAAGAATGCTCAGACACAGACTTTAAGTTTGAAGCCATCTTTACTGGATGCATCAGATTTTGCTGATTGGATGAGACTGGCACACAGCTCTGGCATGAGAATTGACTCCTATTTAATAAATCTAATGAGGAGTGGGAGGTTTAATCCACTAGCTGGAGCAGGATAATTATTTAAATTTTCATCCACAGGCCAGTCCTACAAAAACAAGATTATGTTGACCCTTTTCCCCACTGATAATAAGAAGCTTTTACAAATATAAAGAGGTAATCTGTACTCCATATGCACTATTTGATTTTAGGGCCAGCACATTCCTGCTCTTTACATATGATCTGATTTTCCAAACATGGTGAACACCTCCCAGACCCTTTTAACATGTCTTCAGCTGGTCATGGTAAACAAAACCATTAGACATTTTAAAAAATCTCTGAGAATACAGTGATTGACTACAATAACAAATACATTATTGGCTCTGGTTAATGATCCTATATAACATTGTATCTCTAAAAATAAGGATGATTGGCAATCTTTAAAGAGTCCATCCATGAGGCCTGCATGGAATCAATTGGCTTTATCACCTGATGCCATGAGGACTGATTTGATTAAAACAATGCTGAGATCAAAGCCCTTATCAATCAGAATGAAATGCTTCCTGTGACTGGCAAAACTATCCTATGTCCAGTCAGAAGTAGGGAAATTTTTGACAGCTTAAAGCTGAAGCCCAGAGGAAATTTGAGAAATCAAGAACAAATGGTAGGAAGAGAACGCAAAAAAAATCCAACAATTTGTTGATAATCATGACATGCAGAACTTCTTCAGTGCAATCCTGGCTGTGTATGGACTGCTCTTGTGGGCTCACCCTGCTTAGATCTGAAGATGGCAGGGCACTCCTCAAAGGTGAGTCCTTCAAAAACTGCTGGAAGAAGCACTACTAAAAGCTCCTAAACTGAGAGTCAATGGTGACTGATAAAACTATTGAATCCATCCCACAACATCCAGTAAAGGGAAAACATTTGCCAGTCCACCAACTTCTGAAGAAGTCTACCAGGCTATAAGAGAGATGAAGAACAACAAATGGAATACCAGCTGAAGTGTTCAAAGTCGGTGGCAAAACTATGACTATCTAGGGCTCTTAAGCACTCTTCTTTCTTCTTTTGTTCTCTCTAATTTAGCATCTGCAAACTTAATAAAGATTTTTTTTCTCTCTCTCTTCCAGTTCATTTCTAAAATTGCAAAACTAATAAGTTCCAAGACTGAATTGTGTAGCACCATACCATTTAAGAAGAATACCTGGACCCTTCATAATAAATTGTGACAAATTTGAGAAGAGATATTAAAGTTTATCTTTCAATATTTAAACTGATCTCTGTTAGAGGTCAACGTGAGATAAATGAAGGGAGCAGATTGTTTGACATCTGCTGTCTACGGTGTTTTTAATCCTTTCTTAAAGAATCTGGTTCTGACCATTTTCAGAGACAGGACCCTGATCCAGGTTTGATTCAGTATTATAATTTTTGTGTTCCCTACAAGACATTTTCTCAAGCTTAAATGCCATTTGTAATCATTCTCAGTCAGTCTGTGGTCAATCAGTTTGTTTTTAATCTATTTAATAATATACTTGTCCAGGGCCAATTCTTTTTTTTCCTTGTAAAATTTTGCGAGACCTAGTATTAACATACATGGTAAAGTCCAAATATAATATATCCAAGTATCACACAAACTGACTAGGTCTGTTAAATTCCCACTCTGTTCACATAATACATACAGGATCGCTTTCATTAAAGGATCTTAGTAACAAATTTTTAATCTTCAATGTGAGATCTAAAATTTTCATTAAAATGCTAATTTTTTTCATCAAATAGAGAAAAATGTGCTCGTCTCTTACTTACTGTTTCAATCACAACAGGATTAGTGGAATAATTATATTGGACATGATTGTCGCTTACACAAAATCTCATTTACATTACTTCAGCAGTTTAAAGGGGTTTTAACATAGGCACAAATTACATTTATATCGACTTTATGGTCCTTAAACATAGGCAGGGAGATAAAATATACCCTTCTTCAGCAATCCCTCATAATTAAGGATGATTGTCTTCCATGATTGTCTTATCTGTGTGTCCAAAGATGGTTGATGAGGCCTATCCAGGATTGACAGACTCTATCACAGCTTGGACGTGTGTTTTTGCACAGGGTGGTTGGCGCTAGATTCTTCATGTACATGAGAATGAGGTTTCCTTTTTTTTCAGCCCCATTATTTCAAATGCATATGATATTCTGCATAAGCAGTTTTCTTTGCATACCCTTTTCTGTAAAAGATAATTAACCATGAAGCTTTTCAGTTAGATATACATATCACAATCCAGTTGTCAATACTGATTTTGGGACAGGTGATAACGTGTCTCCTAGCAAGTAGTGGGCAGTATTTTACTCATGGTTTCTTTTCTCTCTGTCTTAACCTCTTTGTGCTATATCATAAACAATGTTAGGTAACAGTAGGCAATAAATGTGCACGATCATTTTATATTTTTACTTTCAAAATATCTTTTATTAGCTAAAACAAAATTAGTTTTACAGCACTCTTGTAACATCTGCTTGTTGATGAAAGCTTCACCACCAATCCTTCTTAGATATACTCTTCGAAACAAATTCTGGATACTGTATAAACTGGAAGAACAAGTATTCCAGAAATGTAAACATCCTACAGCATCTGAGTGGCTATAGTTTCAAGACAATTACAGTAAGAACACAAATCTGTTTTTGATGGCCATATTCAGGACATGGTAAAGTGCTAAATGTGCAAGAAATTATGAACTTGGCACAGTAGCAGTATTTATTTTAAGCTCTACTTGTGCTGCTTTGGTGAAGGATGTTTACATAACCAGACTCTATTAAACATGCTGAAGGGCATCACCGAAGACTTTGTACTCCAGAAGATTTTTAATTGATGAAACACAGAAACAATCAATCATCATGAATGGTAAAGAAAGGCAGATAGACACTGGATGACCTGCAGGTATCTAGGTATCTTTTTATCTTCTAAGAAAAATAAAAACCTTGTGCTGTGACTTAAGTATTTCTGAAAAGAGACAACCTGATAAGAGTGGAGACTGCAGTCTTCTGCTTATTTACAAGTACGGCACAACAGCAAGAAGTCTTACATGGTCTCTTTGCTTTCCTACCCAACCTCTGACCTAATGGACCTGATGAGCTTGTTCCCTCTTGTAACAGGAAAAATTCATGCTGTGTGTACAATGTATGGGTCTAACTTAACCAAATAGTGCTGAATGGCAGTGTTTTTCATGCACCATTTGCAAGCATATGAAAACCATTGCACTGACTTGCATTCCTGTTCTGGGAAGCAAATTCACTATAGCCTCCCGCACTATACAAAGGATAGGAAGGCCATGGAGAGCTATGTTTCTTCAATCACCTGCCTATCAAATAGCAGTTTTTCAAAGTTTCCAGATGTGCATTGCTAAACAAGTTAATCATATACTTGGTTTAAAATGTAATATTGAGAGCAATAAATTAATACATTAACATAATGAACTACTTGCACTATATACATCTTGGTTTTGAAAATCAAACTACAAGAAATTTTGCACATCTGCTTCTTGATAAAAGGCTAATCATTCAATGCCTTTTTCAGACAAAGTGCCTACTGATTTCTGAATGGGAACTGCAGGAATGTATCCAAAGACTCCTTAGCTGAGTCTCACTAATGGCTATACTGGCCACAATTATTTTCTTGAAAGTTCTACTGTCAACCGTATGACTTAATGAGGAGTAAACTTGAAAGGAAATCTACATGTTACTTCGACTATAAGAAGCATTTGAAACGTTTTCTTTTAATGTTGTGCATAAAGATATTTCTTATAACAAATGAGACAAAAAGCCTTTCTGGACAAGCTATAATAGTTAAAAGATGCTTGTAGCCAAAACTACTAACTATTAGAATGACCCCTTCCCCATTTTTCTTTTATTTTAAACACTGTAGAAGGAAAGAAAGTTTAAAAAAAAAATGGATAGAACTTTACATTATTTTAATGGTATATATAACATATGTCAAGTGCTGATACTGATTTCTGTTTGTATCGTGTAGCTTTTACATATACATTTGAATAACATTTCTTTTAAATTAAAATATACTTTTAATGTATTCATGGAAACATGTGGTGCCCTCTGCTGTTTGCCAGCTCTATATGCCCTATACATTTATTAAAGGCTGGGTCCTGTGTATGACAACATATTCTGTTTAAAAGACCAAATCCTGCCAGGGCTATATTTTGAATCAAAGTTCTGCAAATCTTTTTTTTTTTTTTTTTTTACTTGGGAATATGGATATTTTATTTAGGTTTCAACCCCATAATCACTAGACATATTAAGAGTAGAAACAACTTGTGTCTCCTTTTCCATGTACATGGTGTCCAAACACAAAGTGGAATTTTTTCAAATATAGGCATTATTTAACAACATTTCAGGAAATGTATTTGTGATATATGATATTTATGATATATATTTGAAAATTATAAGTTGTTTGAGTTATTTGAAAATTATAAGCCAAGAGTATGACTGACAGTAAGAGTCTTCATTAATTAGCCTGAGCTACATCGCTGGCTTCAGCTACGTGCCATAAACAGGAGAGACAGGGCACATCTGCATGTTCATTAATGCGCTGTAATTATGGTGCATTAAGTTTAGTACCTGTAATGACAGGTAATAACTTAATATGCCATAATCAGTGGTACTGCACATTAGCACAGATTAATGCTTTTTTAGTAACATGAATGAGCATTAGATTAAATCTACTGCACATTAGTGCATCAGCATGGGTTTTGTCCACTGCACTAATGTACAGAATTAGTCTTCTGTACATTAAGTGTCTAATGTAGACATGCCCACAAGTAGGCAGACTGATTCCTAGAAGGGCTTTGCTCAGACCCTTCTAGGGGTCAGTTTGCACATTACATTCCCCTTCTTTTGTGTTTTGTTCTGGTATAGTGAATTGGAATGGGAACTAGAGTCAGTATCAATGAAATGGTTCATTTTGAATATGATTTAGAAGCTATTTTCAGCCTTAGGAGACTACTTCAAATTTTGGGTGTTCTCTGAGGTTTAAAGCACTAGTTTGTAGCTTTGCTTAATTGAAGAGTGTATAGAAGTCAGTGGATAATGTAGATTGCTTCACTGTGGAAACTTCTGAGTTGAATATACAGACGAACGGGTTTACATAATCATTTAAAAAATACTAATGATAGTTTATTTCATTCAAAAGTATGCCTGTGGTCTGAAAGAAGTGAGATCTGACTCAACTCAATTAATGTGTGATACAGCATCCAGGTGAGGAATAATAATACTTTGCATTTCTTTGTCACTTTCTTCCAAATTAACATCTCAAATAACTTTATATAATAAAGTATATATATTATAATATATTAATACAATTAATTTCCAGTTCCCTAAAGGGAGAAAATTATGTCTTTGGCAAAGCCAGGCATAGAACCAAGGCATCTTGACCCTCAGCCATATGCTATTTCTTAAAGTGAAGCAGAACAAATTGATGAAGAAACCACAGTCTCTCCTAAGCTTCTCAAAATACTGGACTTTTAGTGTCATACCAGTAAATACATTTTTACATGTTAGTAGAGTTTCATTAGATTCTTGGCCAAATATTTAGGGTCTGATTTATATAAATATAATTTTTATAAAGATATTAAAAATATTGGAAAGCAAACAAACATACACCTGGGTTCCCCCTGCACTGATAAATTGAAAGCTGGGTGCCAAGCCCCATACACAAGACTGACAACAAGCAGATTGTTGACCCAGCGTGGACAATCCTGAGTCCAGATCCGGACCTAAAGCTGGCTGTGGACTAGGGCTGACAATCAGCTGATTTTTGGCCACAGCCCAGACAGCTCTGGGTTGTCAACCCTGGTTCCTGGACAGCCCTGTGTCTCAAAATGGAACGGAGGCTCTCCAGCCAGGTTGCCAGACATGGGGGAATCCGAGGCTCCTGGTGTGGGGAGTTAAAAGGTTCCCTTACTAGGTACTTTAAATCCTGTGCCTGAAAGCACCTGGCCAGAGCTGCCCTTTTGCTCCACAGCTGGGAACTTCTGATCCTCCATGCCTTTAAACCAGCCAAAGCTGCTTGATGCAGGGCTTAAAGTCCCTAGTATGAAAGCCCTTCAGCTCCCTCCTCTGCCCACAGCCTCCAGCCAGGACCGACAATCAGCTGATTGTCAGTCCCAGGACCAGGACCATGCCAGGGCTGGTTCTAGACCCCAATGCAATCCTGGCCCCAGGACCGATGATTAGGTAGCTGACAGCCCTGATGACAAGTTAAATTAAAGACTGTTTTTTTTTCAAATACGTGGAACATTCTTATGGCTTGTTTACCATTTTACGGCCCTTTAAATTGGATGCAGGGGTATAATGCATGGTTAACACATTACTTGTAGCATAAGTGTAACGTGTAGAAGGGACCTAATGCACAAGCACTGTAGTTAGATGATCTGCATTAATATTATTAATTGCATAATAATTACTGAGCAAATATCGTCTGAAATAATTATATGCAAAAACATTGTTCTAAAAGCTTGTGTGAATACTTAAAATGTTTTATATTGCTCTGTGCACAATACAGCAAAGAGAAATTGAAAGGGAGGTTCATAATGGAAAAAGTTACGAATCTAATTATAACAGATCATGACCAGTGCCCCAACTGTAACTAGCTTGACCTGAACTGTGTGATCCTAAAATGTTAATCTGCCTTGTTATGTCATTAATAATGTGTTTCCTGTATTTAAATCCACCAAGACCAATAAAAAAATTTTTTTTGAAAAGAAAGATTAAGTTTGCTAAATAAAGATGTGTTGTTTATCATATAAGAATCAGCCAAATAAGAGAAGGTTTAAAGGCTATATTAAAAAAAAAATTGAAGTAAGATAACTTAGTCCCTCTGATGTTACAACAAAGAAAGTAAGAGAACATCCAAACTGTGTCCTTCTTGGACCCCTTTTACTATTATTTATTGATTTATCAGCCCTAATACAATTCTCCCCCAGATTTACTTTCTCTAGGAAAGACATAACTTCACAAATAATCATTTGCTAATGGTCAGGTAATATTACTATGGCACCAAAACCAGAGATTCAATTAACTTTCTTTTTAAACATAAAGCATGGCCATAAACCATATTTAAAGTACCAACTATTAGTAGACTAGCAATTGGTCACTGAATGACAGGGATCTTAATCAATTAATGCTCTTATTTTTTTTTTATCCTAACACAATACAGCAAATGAATGCTGGGTGATATTTTTTCTACTGTTTATTTGAACTGGCAGAAAGCAGAGTTAATCAGGGGAAAATGCTACACAAAAAGAATAAGCCAGATTTTTTACAAGATGCAGCAACACAGAAAGGGTTTTCTAAATATTGTGCATTCCAAAATTCCATCATTAATAATTATTTCAATGCCAGATCATTATTACTTGCTTGTTACCATTCTTTTCTCCTCCTTGAATTCCAGTCTGTAATTCACAGAGCATTTATGCAATTCCATACTTACTACTAAATTAGGGCCTAATACTGCGAGAAGCTCCACAGAGATAAACTCCTCAGTTTTTCTTGAGCTTTCTTTAGGACTCACAGCTTCCTGAGAGAGAGATCTGTATAGGATATTGAAGTGTTTGTGTTGAAACTAATGCAGGGGAATTTAATCCTTTAAACCATTTCCCATTATTGTTTATTTCTAAACGGGTTATTTCTCACAAGGCTGTGCATGGTTGAAGCTTGTTTAAACAAGCCCAAATAATTTTGGGGCTAGGCTAGATTCTCTCTCTTACACTACCTTCAGAAGCTGTGACATTGCAATCACTAGCCATCAGAATACCTTCACAAGGGAAAGCCCAGAAGGCATCTGAGCACCAGAGGCATGACTGGGTGAAATAATTCACACAAAACTTTTTTTTTAGTACTAAAACGCACATTAAGTGATGCCCTTATACTTTATCACTGTTTTGATTCTCACTGAGATGAGTTGAAACATTTTCTAAACAAACAACTTAAATTGTTTTAGATGGTTTTAAAATAAAATTTGGAACAAGTTGTTTCAAACAAACAAAAGAACCAACTGACCCATTTCAATTTGGGCAAAAAAAAATTTGAATTTTCAAATTGCTTAAAAAAAGAATGTGTTTCATTCTGAAGTGAAAGGTGTTTGTTAATATTCAAAATTGCCAATACACTCCTTTGCTGAGTTAGAGGCAGAGACAGGAAGGGAACAGCTAAGCACCACTAGTGGGCAGCTGGAGACTGATCACTTCCAAAGAACCGAACCCAGCTGGTGCAAGGCTGCTCTCATACTGGGACTGGAGTTTAGGCATATCAGACTAGAGAATACAGAAATAAAAATAGGGCATCTTAACTCAGGTTTCTGTCCCTGCCCTTCCTCTTTTTCAACATAGAACATTGTGTCTAAATAAAACTTAATATAGTTTTTGATGTTTGAGGGGGATATTCTTAACTTCTGTTTGTACACAGTTTGAAGCCACGGGAAGATTTGTATCAGTCCAAAACCTGAAGTAATTCATTGTGAATTAAGATCCCAGAGTCTCTCTGAAATATCCATTGCAATCATTTGTCTTTACGCACACACATTTCAACATTTTGTCATTATATTTTGCTTGTGTATTCCACTTGCTATTTTATCACAGTATGGCTTAAAGTTCACAAGTATTCATGTGCCAAGTATTTAGGGTACAATGCACACACATCCAACCTTGTTTCTCACTGTGAACACATGCAGGGGTCGGCAAGATCAGGGTAATACTTTCTTAGATCAGGTTACTTGATCTTAGTATAAGTTAATTTGCCTCCTTAAGTGAGCTAACTTAGATCAGGCACAACATCTTTGGGTGATTTAAGCACTCTGCATATCTATTCAATTGGGCATTTAAACTAACCTAACTCTGATGAGAATGATCTAAATATAAGTCCTGTATGTACTATATGACACCAAGTTTAACAGGGATTTAAGCACAGGGTTAATGTTAAGCTTGTGTGTAAATGTTTCCTGAATGAGTGATTTGGCAAAATTAATTTGACACAGCACTTGCTGCTTTATCCAAGATGCTTCATTTAGCTCATTATACTTTTATTGTTTTGGTACTTTTTTATTTCTGTATTCTCTTATGATATCCATCTTAATAGTCAGATTCTGTCACAGGTAAAGTCTATATGGGAGCTCCAGGTACATCACAACTTTTTTTTGTAGTACAAAAACCCCAAATAAGGTCCCTTTTCCTATACAAAAAAAGCTTTTAAAAATTGTTTTGACCCTTTCCCTGCTGGATGATTTTTAAATCAAATGTTGAAGAAAAATGGAGGTTTTTTTGGTCCTAAAATGTTGATTACTGAAGTTGTTTTTCCTGTGTATATTTGGATAGAATCATAGAAAATTAGGATTGGAAGGGACCTCAGGAAATCATCTAGTCCAACCCCCTGCTCACAGCAGGACCATCCCCAACTAGATCATCCCAGCAAAGGCTTCGTCTAGCCAGGTCTTAAAAACCTTAAGACCTGGCTAGACAAAAGCCTTGGTTTTCTGGGTAACCTTTTCCAGTGCTTTACTACCATCCTTGAGAGAAAGTTTTTCCTAATATCTAACCTAAACTTCCCTTGTTGCAACTTGAGACCATTGCTCCTTGTTCTGTCATCTATCATCACTGGGAACAGCCTAGCTTCATCCCTTTTGGAACCACCTTTCAGGTAGTTGAAGGCTGCTATTAAATCCCCTCTAAGTTTTCTCTTCTCTAGATTAAATCAGCCCAGTTCCCTCAGCTTCTTCTCATGTGCCCCAACCCCATAACCATTTTTGTTGCCCTCCACTGAACAATTTCTAATTTGTCCACATCCTTTCTGTAGTGGGGGGGGGGGGGGGGAGGAGGGGGCAAAACCAGACACAGTACTACAGATGTGGCCTCACCAGTGCTGAATAGAGGGGAATATTCACTTCCCTTGATCTGCTGGTGTGCTCCTACCAATGCAGCCCAGTATACCATTAGCTTTCTTGGCAAAAAGGGCACACTGTTGGCTATAACCCCAAGGTCCTTTGCTGCAGAGCTGCTGCTTAATCAGTCCCTGGTCGGTCCCCAGCCTTTACCGGTGCATGGGATTGTTCCATCCTAAGTGCAGGACTTTGCACTTTTTCTTATTGAACCTCAT
The DNA here is from genome assembly GCF_030867095.1 of Alligator mississippiensis. NCBI lineage: Eukaryota > Metazoa > Chordata > Crocodylia > Alligatoridae > Alligator > Alligator mississippiensis. The sequence continues at coordinate 32,849,842 of NC_081826.1, read as the reverse complement.
GAGATTTCTTTTGGCTCAATCCTCCAATTTGTCTAGGTCACTCTGAATCCTAGTCCTACCTTCCAGTGTATCTACTAGATGCCCCAGCTTGGTGTCATCCGCAAACTTGGTGTGGGTGCCCTCTATGCCATCTTCCAGATTGCTGATGAAGACATTGAACAAAACCAAGCCCAGAACTGACCCCTGGGGCACTCCACTTGATACCAGTTACCAACTAGACATCAAGCCATTGATTACTACTCTCTGAGCCCAATGCTCCAGCCAGTTTTCTATCCACCTTACAGTCCATTCATCCAGCCCATACTTCCTTAGCTTTCCTGTGAGAATGCTGTGGGAGACCATATCACAAGCCTTGCTAAAATCAAGGTACATCACATCCACTGGTCTCTCCACATCCACAGAGCCAGTCATCTCATCATAGAAGGTAATCTGGATGGTGAGGCATGACATGCCCCTGGTGAATCCTGGTGAATGCTGACTATTCCCAATCATCTTTTTCTTTAAGTGCTTAGAAATGGATTCCTTGAGGACCTGCTCCATGATTTTTCCAGGGACTGAGGTGAGAGTGATTGAGACTGCCATGAGTTTTCAAAGATAATGGCCAGTGGCTCTGCAATCAAATCGACCAGCTCCCTCAGCAACCTCAAGTACATTGCATTCAGCCCCATGGACTTGGACATGTCCACCTTTTCTAAATACAGTAAAAGCTCTGTTGTCCGGCATCCCCCAGGAATGGGGAATACCAGATAACAAAATATGCCGGTTAATTGAGTGGCCTGAACAGGTGTCCTTGCCTGTTCAGGCCACCACTTCTCCCGCCACATCCGGGGCATCACCGCCACATCTGGGGTGTCGCTGCCCCTCCTGTGGCATCGCCGACCCTCCCGCGGGCCCTGCGGGACAGGGAGGTGGGCCCTGTGCAGTCTGTGCTGCCCGCGGGCTGTGGAGGCTCAGCAGCACAGAATGCTTTGCCTCAGGCCGTGGGGCCTCGGAGAAACTGGAAGTGCCACATTGGGCACTGCCAGTTTCACTTTGCCTTAAAAGTCAGCATGCCAGTTAACAGAGCATGCCGGCTTGTAAGATGCCGGGTAACAGAACTTTTACTGTAGTCCCTAATCTGTTCTTTCACCACTGTTGGCTGCTCCCCTCCTCCACAAACTGTTGCCAGGTGCAGTAGTTTGGAAGCTGACCTGGCCTAAGTTGAAAAAGTACTTCAGCCTTTTCAGCATCATCTGTCACTAGGTTGCCTCATTCGGATCCCCATTCAGATCTCACTAAGTTTTCTTTTAATTAAGAGCTGTCTATTTAATAAATACAATTCTTAGCTAATTTACAAGTTGATTGAATTGTCTGCCTTTGAAAGCACAAATGACACATGATTACAGAAATGTGTTCTCATTCAGAAAGAAGGAAACTCTACCTGGTTCTTGGTACTAAGATCCTGGAGCTGGTGCATGCCTTTATTGTTTCAGCCTCTCCAAGAATTCTCATATGTTGCAAAGGTATATCTTTAAGGAAGCCACACTTGCCTATCAATCAGACCCTGCAACATTGAGCTTAAGAAATTTCAGAGCTTCTTTTTTTTTGATGGAAACTTATAAGAGGGTACTGAAATGCTAAGAAAAATCCTGTTCTCATAAGATTTCTTGGACAAGAAGCATCAGAAACATTGGGGAAAAGGGCTTTTCTCATGAGATTCCCAGCAGCTCTTTTTCAGATAAAAAAAGTTTAGAGAGCTCAGACATAGTCATCATCCAAATGTTGGATGCTTACCCAAACTGAACTTGAACTCTGATCCTAGCCCTAAAAGTAATCTTGCCCATATATAATTATAGATATTCAAATTCAAAAGAAAAATACCTCTTAACTCTCTATCTGTAGGCAGGATTAACCAAAAAACAGAAAAAGAAAGATAAAAGAAAGAAAATCTGATATTTGTTTTTTTAAAATAGAGGTAGGAATCCAAGTCATTGCCACTTTAATAACTTCTACCAACTTCTATTTTGAAGAACTGTGTCCTTTTTAGTTTATGTCTGTACAGTTATACAAGCCACATTCCATCCTTAAACAGCAGCAAATCCTCACACGCACTATGAAAGCCATGTGATTAACACTTTGAAATAGTGGCTTGTTTATTTCTGAATTAGAGTCCAACCTTCCTCCCACTGAAATTAGTTGCCAAATTTTAGTTGCTTCAGTAGGAACAGAATTGGGACCATTGTGGAATTCCTAGAAGAATGCAAGCTATCGCCTTACCCACACACACATTAAAACTGTGGTTCGCAAGCCTTTTAGATGTAAGTTATCCCTCATTAGACTCAATGCACCCATCAGAAAATGCTAGCTCTGAGCTATCACTCATTTTTTGACAACAGGAAATATATATATGAATTCTTCTGTTGCAGAGACCTCAGAAAGACCAGAACACATGTCAAAATATTATTTACTCTAAAGATTCTTGTTTAAAATTACCGGGCACATCCACACATGCAGGCACAAGCTCCTGTAGCAGCTCTAATAAAAGTGGCACAAATCTGAGCCAGGGCCTTTTTGCAGGTGGGTGTGTGGGTGTATGTGGTGGGATGAGGGGGACTGTGGCTCAGTGTGTGGGTAGGTGTATGGGGGATTGTGTGGGGACTGTGGATGTGGGGGGATTGTGTGGGGTGGGCTGCTTAGGAGGCGTGGGTCCCCTGCCCCCCACAAGGCACAGCCCCTCCCACACAGCACATGGACTGCTGTCCCTCAGGGACAAGAGTTTCCCCCCACAGGGGCTACTGCCCCCCCGCAGGGCCCAGAGCTTCCCCCCCACCCTGCAGGGGCTACTGTACTCCCTGCAGGGCCCAGAGCCCCCTGCAGGGGCTACAGCCCCATGCCCGCCCCCACACTGCACTGCACCAGCCCCCCTGCATGGCCCGAACTTACTGGCAGCCTGGCTCGGCAGGGCACCTTGTGGTGCTGTGTGCTGTCTGGCAGCTTGGGATTGCTCTGGCTGTCACCTGGGGCTGGTGCCACTCAGCCACAGTGTCCCCAAGCTGCCTGACAGCACATGGCACCACACGGGTCAGGCAGGGGAGCGAGACGGGGAGCTGGAGGAATCAGTGGGGGCTAGGGGAATGATGGGGGAGCTGGGGAAATGATGGGGGAGCTGGGGGAATGAGCGGGAGAGCTGTCAGAATGAGCGGGCTGGCAGTGTGCTTCATCATGGGGTCAAGGACCAGCCATAGAGAAGCTTTGGCTGGCTACCAGAGCCTCCAGTTGCCCCAGGGCACAGTCCAGGACCGTGCCGTGCCCCACTTTTTTTGCCTCGGTTTTATTTCGGTACCTGGATGTCCAAGTACCAAATTTTGAGCCCGCGCTACAAATATGCGGGGAAGGTTTTTTGTTCCTGCATGTGTATCTTGCAGCATTTCAAAGGGGTTTGAAATGCTGCAAGAGGCATGTACATGCTCGTGTCGACATGCCCACTATGTTTATCTTTGAATCCGGTATAGTTGTTTGTACACCTAAAATGCTAATATTGCATAACACCCATAAAAGGATCTCACATCACCTAGGGTAAGAATCATGGCATTAAAAGAACATTAAGAATTCAGAGCCCCAAAACCTTGAAGTCAGAAAATATCCAGAAGTTAGGAAATGCCCAAATTGAGGTCCAAACAGGGGCTCCAATCTCTTTCAGGGAGAATTTCAAATTTATTCATATTCATTCTAAATTGAAAGAAGCTAAGTTTCACTATATTGAAATCTTCCATGAAACAGAATTAATGAGTAAGCCCCAAAATAGTTTTAGAAACAAACAGGAAACCTACAAGGAATGGGAAAAGGGGCTGATTAGCAAAGAAGCCAAGAAGCATAAGGATGCACTAAAACTTGCCAGAAGTGACTGAGTTTTTGTGAAGGAAAGTACCGTATTTACTCAAAACTAAGATGACCCCTCAATAATTAGATTCTATATGTGGAAAATTTATAAATGTTATATAATTTTCTAGGTACAGAATATAATTATTGGAAGTTTGTCTTGAATTTGTCCTCCTCCCACTGCTACAGCATGGAAAATAAATATGGGGAATTAGGTAGCCTGTAGTGAGACTCAGGTCCAGGCTTGGCTGGATCTTATTCTGGTGGCCTCTCAGTCTCGGTCTCTCTGGGTTTGAAGTCTCTCCCTTGTCTTTTCCTACCATGCTTTTGATGTTACTTTAAGAGGAAAGAGTTGGGAGGCTGCACTACGTCCCAGGGGATTACTGGTCTGGCCTTTTCATCTGTATAACAGCTCTGGTAACGTAGCACCTTACAGCTAGACCTGTGGCCTCCAACTGCCCTCTAGCCATGTCCATGCCTTGCAGGTGTTAACAGTTCATCATCCTTGGGGAGGATCTCTCGAACCCAGGCCAGCATCTCATCTTGTCTAGCTTATGGTCTCACCTTCTAAGGCTTTGGCCTGACCCCTCCCAGGTCCAGCTTCCTCTTTAGGGGCATGGCTCTCACCTCTCAAGGCTCTGATCTTGTCCTCCCCAGGATCCCTCTTTACCCCTCACAGGTTCTAATCTCACCCCATGGGCCCTAATAATGCCCATTTAGGGCCCTGGCTGTGTTCATCCAGGGTCCTGACTATGCCCTTGTCCTTAGGCTGCAGCCTTTCTCAGCTGTGTAATCCTCATGCATGTCTTAGGCACCTCTGGGATCTCCACCTCCTCTGTCAGTCCCAATCCCAGTCCTCTGGTTATAACTGTAACAGAAAAGTCAGCCCTCAATAAAAAATCAAATCATGCACTCTGGCTACATAAGGGAGTCTCACACATAATCAACTCTCAGTTCCTTATTGGTAAATAAGCCTGGGGCAACGTCTTCCCCAGTTCTCAGCCATTGTAGTGCAAAGCTCCTTGCCTGGTATCCTGCAAGATGGCCCCTCCTGGGCTCATAACTTAAGTTTATATGTAGCTGAGGCTCTGCTCTCCTGGTCTTGTGACCTCCTGGCCCCCATAGGTGCTTCTCTTCAGCCTAAACTGGCTGATTTTTAGAGCCACTTCAAGCTGCTGGGATAGGAGCTAATGCTTTCCTCCCTGGTACTACTGTGATGCAGTTAGTTTTGCAGTAAGCAGACTGCCAGCAAGTAGTCTCTGCCCTAGTGAACTATTTCAGTGCCACTAGCTGTGCAGTAAGCACTGTCCCAGCCTATAGTGTTCCGGTACCCTGTTCCCTTGCAACTCTTAGAAAGCAGCCTGGCCCCTCCTGGGGTTATCTTCACTGATAGTTTCTAATAGTAACAGGGTGCCCCAGCTTCCTATTACCCATCCCCTTTGCTCTCTGCCCTGCCAACTTCTTACTTCATTCTTACTATCAGACCCTGCTTTCCTTTAGCACATAGAAGTGATGAGCAAATAGGAAATAACTGACCTTGAAATAAACACAGGTGTAGTCATTTGCATATAGTGCCCATAGATTTTGTTAATCCAGAATTGATACATTTTACTACTTTTTAAACTGCTGCAATATTTATCATAGCTACTCCATAAAACACATTCTTAAGTAACACTTTGGCACCTACTTATACATAGTGCAAACTATGCATTATATTAGTCAAAAGCCCAAAGGCTCATGATTTACCATATAGTTCATTGGTCTGTGCCCCAGCAGAGTCAACAGCATTTGAGGTGGCCACGGTGGTGGACCCAAAGACCATGGTGACCCCAAAGCTCAGCAGTGCTCAGTAGGGCTGCGCAAAGCTTTGGTTGCTGATTCAATTTGGACTAGATTTGGCCCAATTTGGCAGCCGAATCTCTGAATCCAAATTGAATTGGGAGACCAATAAAAAGGTCTGAATCGATTCAAAGCCTACAGAGTTCATGACTGTCCTGGCCAAACTAGGACATATGGTCATCCTAGAAATGTCAGAGAAAGAAAGATTTGAGTGTACTGGATCACCTCAGAGTGACTGTAAGTCACAAATGTGATGCAGCTGTGAAAAAGGCAAACACAGTCTTAAAATGTATCAGGTGAGACACTTCAGTAGAGAAATGTCTCCCAAAGGGTCAGATAGGATGCAAAACATCCAGGTGGTGGGAGATGGCCCCACAATTGACATAGATCAAGTAAGGGAACATCTTGAGAGGCTCGACACCCAGAAGTCTGCAGGCCAAGATGGAATGCACCCAAAAGTCTTGAAGAAGCTGGCAGACATCACAGTATACCCTATGGTGAAGATATTTGAGAACTGATGGTACTTGGGAGAGGTACCAGAGGATTGGAAAAGAGCCAATGTGGTCCCAATCTTTAAGAAAGGAAGGAAGGAAGACCCAGGGAATTACAGACCAAATCAGTCTGACATCATCCATCCCTGGAAAGTTCCTGGGGAAAATTATCAAGAGTTCCATCAGCAGCAGGATAACGGAAGGCAACCTTCTGAGTGCCAGCTAGCATGGCTTTGTTGCTGGAAGGTCCGGCCTTACTAACCTCATCTCCTTCTTTGACCAGGTGATGCATTGCCTGGACAAGGGAAACAAGGTTGATGTCATATATCTGGATTTCAAGAAGGCCTTTGACTTGTTCTCCCAAGATGTCCTCATGGCTCAGCTGGAGAACTGTGGCCTTAACCATCTCATGATCCAATGGCTGGAGAACTGACGCCATGGTCAGACCCAAAGACTATTAGTTGATGGGAACAAATCAACTTGGCACAAGGAGACCAGTAGTGTCCCTCAGGGCTCAGCGCTTGGGCCAGTACTCTTCAACATCTTCATAAATGATCTGGATTCAGGTGTCAGATGTGGACTGGCATTATTCATGGACAACACTAAACTTTGGGGAAGGCAGTCACACTGGAGGATAGGCTAGGGATACAGGCTGACCTGCATAGGCTCCCAAGCTGGGCAAACCAAAACCTGATGGCATTTAATGCAGACAAGTGCAGGGTGCTTCACCTTGGGAGGAAGGACCAGCATCATACTTATAGGCTCGGCAATGCTACACTCTCTAGCACCTTGACCGGAAGAGACTTGGGGGTCTTGACTGACCACAAAGTGAACATGAGCCACCAATGCAATGCCATGGCCAGCAAAGCCAACCAAAATCTGGCATACATCCACCAATGCATCTCAAGCAAATCCAGGGATGTCACCCTCCCTATCTACTCAGCCCTAGTGAGGCCGCAGCTAGAGTATTGCATTCACTTTTGGGTCCCCCACTTCAGGAGGGACAAGCTTGAGAGAGTCCAAAGGACAGCTACCCGCATAATCAAAGACCAAGAGAACAAGCTTTACGAGGAGAGGCTGAGAGACATGAAACTCTTCAGCCTGGAGAAGAGAAGGCTCAGGGGGACTTGGTGGCAGCCTATATGTACATAACAGGGGTGCACCAAGATCTGGGAGAAGAGTTATTCGCTAGGGCTCCCCAAGGGATAACTAGGTCTAACAGCTACAAACTTTTGGAAGGCAGATTTAGATTGGATATAAGGCAAAATTCCTTTACAGTCCAAGTGTCCAGGGTCTGGAACAGACTCCCCCCGCCAGAGGTGGTGCAAGCACCTACTATACACTCATTCAAAAGGCATTTGGATGCATATCTTGCTGGGATCATTTGACCCCAGCAGACTTCCTGCTTATGGCAGGGAGGCTGGACTTAGTCTTGTGAGGTCCCTTTCAGCCCCTAATGTCTATGAAGTATATGAAAGGGAAATATTAATATAATCACATAAGGCATCTGAGAGACCTCATCTAGGGCATTATGTACAATTCTGGTCAACCCTCTTCAGGAAAGATGAAATCAAAATGAAACAGATACTGATAAGGGTTAATAAGACAATGAAACAAGCTTAGAGGGAAGTTGTAGAAATTCTACCTGACTTGTATGGCCTTTTTTTAAAGTTGCGTTTGGGCTGCTGGAGCAGAATCTGGCCCTGACTCTCTAAAGAAACTATTGGAAAAGGTAAACAAGGAGGGAAATGAAATGAGTGACAGTATAAGCCTGGACTATCTGTTGAGTTATGTGTGTTAAAAATTATATATCTAATGTATATATATATGGAAGAACAAAGATTGCAAACATATAGCAACAAACAGTATCTTGCTCTCAACTACAGTCCATTAGGGCTGTGTGGAGCTTTGGTCTCTGGTTTGATTCGGAGGAGATTTAGCCTGATTCAGTGGCCAAATCTCTGAATCCAAATTGAATCAGGAGACCCATAAATCTCTCCCAATAGAATCGGAAGCCTCTGATTCAATTTGGAGAGATTCAACAATTCGGCCATAGACATAATTTTATGTTTTTTCTACATACCTCAAGGTACCAGCCACAATTTGTGAACACTAAGATGGTGGGGTGGATGAAGCGTCCCACGGGAGCACCGGGGGGTGGGGAGGGGGTCCCCCATGCACTCGGCAGCAGACCCAGAAGTGGACCAGAAGTACTTCCGATCCACTTCTGTGTCCACTGTGGAGCATGGGGGGGGGACCCCCTCTTACCCCCAGCTTGGCAAGTGGTGCCTCCTGGGCTTGGGGGGCACCTGGGGTCCCCCCATGGCTGATCACCAAGCTGTGGGGGCATGGGGAGGGGTCCCCCATGTGCTTGGTGGGGGACCTGGAAGTGGACCGGAAGTACTTCTAGTCCACTTCTGAGTCCACTGCTGAGTACACAGGGGATCCCCCCGCTCTGCCCTCCTATGGGATGCTCTATCCACTCCACCATATCAGCTTTCATGAGTTGCACCTGGTACCTTGAGGTACATAGAAAAAACATATAAAGCTGTGTCTATGGCCAAATTGCTGATTCTCTGAATCAAAATCAAATGTTCAGAATCAGATTAGGCCGAATCGAATTGGAACAGTGATCTAAATCAGTGAATTGAATCACTGTCCTGCAAATCAGGCTGAATCTGAATCAAATACTGCCCACTTTGTACACCTGTACAGTCCATTGAAGCCAGTGGTGTTACACTAATCTAGAACCAGTATCAGAGGAAGTAGACTCTTTGAAGGCTTAATAGATTTTCTAACAATCTATTCATATTCACACTGGTTTGCCATGAAGCCTGGCAAATGCAGTAGTTAATGAAAAAGTCCAAAGAGATACCAGCTACAGAAAACAAAATTCTTATTTGTTACATGAACCATTCAGATATTAAAGAAGAAAACGTGTTGTTTTGTTTTTGTAATTGATAGATGCAAACATTTTTATTAGCTCTCATGACTGATAAAAAGATTGCTTTTTGGAATTTGCTTTTTTTGTCTCCTATAACCCATTTGATATGTTTTCTACATGTCAGTTTTGCCACGTCTTTTCCATGGGTCTGCAGAAATTCAGTACAGTTTTAGCACTAGTCTCTTGAGGTTTATTTATTTTTATATGGTTCACTTGCTTGCATGGTATGCAACAAGGGTGTAGACCTAGCAAAGCAGAGGTTTCTTTTCTTAACTAGAAGCTACAGGAAAAAAAATTGTAAATCAAACTATTTATTAGGGGCATTGTCTCTAATAATTTAAGCATTTATGTAAGTGCTATAACAGAATACACATGGATATACTTAAAGAATCTGCTATGGCTAAGTATGGTCTGAAAAGCATGTTAAATTTTAAATGAGATGCATAGCAACTGTGTACTGAAATACAGTATTAGCTTTTATGTCTACAAGTTCAAAAAATATTATGTATTTTATGGAGATTTGGGGGGAATTAGTAGCCTCCTCAGAGGCACTTATAAATACTCCAAAAATGGATTTCATTTCCACGTTGTTATTTTTTTTTTGATGCAGTAAAGTTAACAGCATCTCTGTAAGCCAGGTTCTGTTATGTCTTTCAAAGTTTTGAATTTATGGGATCTTCTTTAAACAGTTCCAAACCTGAAACAGCACAAATTAAAAAGGAAACAAAGTAAGAGTTGCTTTTTAAGAATGCAGCCGAACTGTGTCATTTCCCCACAGATGGTTAAATAAAATGTATATGATACATACTTTTAGTCAAATTACAGACCAAGTTGCAATACAAATCATTTAGATAAATCTTAGATAAAAGTCTGACTAGTCCAATTCTGAGAACACTGTTTTATCTATTGCCACATTAACTACAGTTGGGAACAATTTTATTTCCAATAAATTGTACAGTACATGAATTTGTACAGCAAGTTCCAGATTTAACCTTTCATTTTAAAAGGTACAGAATGAATGTAAGATGTGATTGTGCATGTATTATATCGTATAAGGAAGAAATGGGCTGTTACAGAATAAGTTAGTTCCACTTCAAGAAAATGCCCAGAGGAGTGGAAAATGGTTTTAGTTGAGGCCCAAAACATGGATTCAAGTGGTCCAGGTTTTATTTGTGGCTGTACTCTAGGTTTCCTGTGTGATCTCAGATAAGTCAGCTAACCTTTCTATGCCTCAGTGTCCCAACCTGTGTAATGGAAAAATAATTATAATACCTACCAAACAGAAACAATGTGAAATTTAGGTTGTTAACAATTGTCAAGTGTCAAGATCCTGGCTTGCAAAATGCTACAGAGATTTAGGCAATTGTGATTATCATTAAATAACACCAACTAAATGAGACAGAAAAGATAACATTTCAGTATATGCTCAGTTTTCCCATTAGAGACAACAATATGCACATGCACTGACCCTGGGGCATGAACACTATTTCTTTCTAAAAACAAGAAAGTAAAACTGGTAAATTCCTGCACTGAGAAAATGGCAGTGGGGCGCTTTTGAATAAAACACCTCGAAGGTCATTTAGTTCAAAAGTGCACTGCTGCCATTTTCTGTGCGCTGATGCACATTTTGCCACTTATACAACTGCATGCGGCACAGTGCTATTTGCCTCTGGTCATGTGCAGAAGCAGTGGATATCTGGTGCGTTGCTGGAAAAAAGGTATGTGTATAAATGCCCAATGAGTGTTCTGCCATTGACTTCAATGTAGCTAAGATGTCATCCCCATATCACAAAATATATATACTGTAAATTGTTATTTATAATCTGAAACACAATCAGTGTAATTTTTTTCTCAAATGTGGCCATAACACTATAACATTTGTACCAAGTAAAACATGCTTACAAAGGTTATTGTGATTTCAGATCACCAGCATTAGCAACAGATGTTTTCATGCTCTACCATATGTTGTGCTTAATATACATTATTCAATTCTCATGAATTGTGGCAGATAAGTGGTTTAACTTTGACATTCCATCCATGGGCTGAAATTCAAGTAAATAGGAAAACACTTAGTTAGTTGTTTCAATGAATCAAATTATTTTATGGGATTGTTATAGCAGGAGTGCCACAAAAAAAGTCCCAAAGGAAGATACTAACAGTTAAACTTTGTCTGGAAGATGCCTCTTTTACTAGGAAGTCATTTTGCAACATCCCTTAGGTATAAGAAAAGATCTAAGGATGAAATTACTGGGATCTATCCCTGCTCTGGGTACAAGTGGGGCCAAAGGTTGGAAGGCAGGGGGGACTGGGAGCAAGATCTAGGGATGCTGGAGGATGGCAAATTTCTTGTTTTATCTCTGTGCAACAAAATGAAGATAGCCTAAGACAAGCTAGGTAGCACAGTCCAAAATTAACTCTCACCTGAAGGCATAACTCGGAGACACTCAGAATGCACTTTGCATGAGTTAATGAGCTTTAACATGTGGATGATCCTGGTTTCAATGCCCTTAGTACGGTCTAAATGTAACACATAGCCTCACCTTTAGAAACCATTTGAAAGTTCCTGACTTTCCATACCTGTGAACAAAGATCATATACGATGGAAAACGAACAAAATTAAGCATCAAAGCATGAGAGGAGCAATTAGTTAGGAGAATCTTTCTACACAAGTGGTTCATTTTAGATTTATTATTTTATCTGGCTTGAAATCCTCCCTTTCTCCTATATTAGGCTCTTTTGTCAACAGTTTTACAGAAATAGAAAGTGTACATGGCTTTGTGACTGGAATGAAAGGCGATGTTTTATATGGGGAAGATGCCATAAAGAGGATATTCTCTAAGCTTTGGCCTTAAGTTGGTATGCTGGGAATTTGAGTCCAGATTCTGATCTGAATTGTACTGGGACAGGTCCAGAGTGTATTTGCTGATATTAATGGGGTTCTTCCAACCTTCACTGATGTTGCTTAATTCAGAATATGGCTTAGTCCTCAGATCTTTTGTAGCATATCCAAGTAAGCATTTTCAGCACAGCACAGTATGGAGCCATGACATTCTGTGTACTCATCATTCATCTACTTGTTTACTTCTCAAGATAGTTGTTACGAAAGCCTTTTTCTTTGCACAGTCTGGCGTGTTTCTCCCTTTAACATGAGTGAAATAAGTCAGCTAAAGAATATTTTTCTTAATTAAAGCAAAAACCAGGGCAGTGGAAGAGAAGTTACAAATAGTCCTCTTTGAACTAAAGATACCCGGGTTCAATAGGGATAGTTTGCATAATCTTTTCTATATCAACAACATTCCACAAGCATACTTCTCTCTAAAAAGAAAGCTACACAGAGGCAACTGCTCCCATTTCAAAGGCAGGAATGCAAGCCCCTCCAATATAAGGAAGAAGTCTTCAAAATCTTGTTAGTTTTTGTACATATTATAGTCATAGCTCACAGTACTCTGTAATTCTGAATTCATCCTTGTGAATATAAAGTTGTCTTGATAAATTTTCCATTAAGACTTTTTTTAACTTATGAAAGATTTGGATTTTGGCAAAATGGCTTTTTCACAAATTGATGCCTGTTAGATTTGGACTTTCCTCAAAAAAGAGGAATGCTCCAAAGGCAGGAAGTTTTAGGTAAAAACCCAAAAATTTGATTCTGGACTATCGCCATGGTGCCTTTTGCTATCCACAGTATGAGTACTGTGTAGACAGTGGCGACGCATAGGGGGTGCATGGGAGTGCATGTGCACCCCCTGAGAGCACCGGTGCACCCCTGTCAGCCAGTGTTCCTGGGCAGGGGGGGCAGGTGAGAGTGCTGGTGCACCCCCGAGAGCACCAAGAGAAGTGGTCCCCCTGTGGCCGATCCTGCCAACCTGGAAGCGCCAGCAGCGCGCCCGGAAGTGCCTGTGGTATGCCTCTGCCAGTTATGGGTCGGCAGTATTGGCCATGGGGGGGACCCTCCCCCCCCCCCGGTTGCATGATCGGCCACAGGGGACGCCCCCCCAGTCAGGGGGGGCAAATGTCCCTCCGACTCAGGAGGCACCAGTTGCTCGTGTGTGTACATAAGGCTCATTGGCTGGATTTCATCTCCATATAGGTTTCTGCTAAAATGTCTTTGGTTAATTGATATGAGATAGAAAAAATTTCACTTATTGGTAAAATAGCTATGCAAAATTAAAACATTTTTTTACTTGAAATATTCCAGAAGATTAAACTTCAAATGTTCTGGACCAGCTTTGAAGACTCAAAACTAAATGAAATCACAAACCTTTTTAGCTTCAAAATGATATGGTTGATCATCTTTGTATTTCCATTTGCCCCTCTTTTTTCCTAGGTTCTTCTGCATTGCCCCCTCTACATGTTACAGGTATTGCACAATTACCCAGAGACCAGCTACACGTGCAAAGTAGCTATCACACAAAAAGCTCCAACCAGCTATAAAGAGAAGACCTACTAACTTTATAGCTGGTTGCTATTGAGCTTTAATTTGCAAATACATCAGGGTCTTCTCTGCAGCTGGGAACCCTGACAGCTGACAGGGCTCCCAGCCACAGGGGTGTACCATGCCTAGCATAAACCCCTGAGCCCTAGGACCCTGGGAATCAAGAAACCCATGATTCCCAGGGTCCAAGGGTTTCTTGCTCACCCAGACCCTATGGATTGCAGCTGCCATGATCCCTAGGGCTCAAGGGTGTGGAAAATCTCTGGACCCTGGGGATTTTGGCTGCTATAATCATTAAGGCTCTAGGGTGCTGGGAAGCCCTCAGGGGCCAGAAGATTATAGTGATCTTCCAGTTCCAGAGATCACTGCAGCAGAGATCCTTCATCCCCAGGGGTGCGTGAAGTATCCTCACAACTGGGAGCCCTTCAACTCATGTGCTTGCGGCTTCTAGCCGTGGAAGCTTGCTCCTTGCCATTGCAACAGGAGCCCTATCCCAGGAATAAGGCATGATGGGATGTAATGCGTGATCCCACAACCATCCCTCCTGCCATGCACGTGTGGCATGGTAGGAGACACAACTGTGTGAATTGTGCATTAGATCCCATCATGCCTTTACCTGCACATAAAGGAGACCAGAAGTACAGAACAAGAAAGTACACATGTACACATGTACACACACACACACACACAGAGTTGCGTTTATAGTATTTCTGATGTGAACAAAATGAGGAAAGACTGAAAATGACCAAAAAAAGAGTCTATTCTCCAGAGAAAAGCCTCCAGTTTTCAAGACCAGGGAGGAAAGGGAAATTTCTTATGTGCCTATACTGGTGGTTAGCTGCACTGAACTTACAAAGGACTTGGAAGTTATACACTGAATCATAGAAAGTAGGGATAGAAAGGACCTTGAGAGGTCATCTACCTCATAAGTGGGATAATTTATACAAACAAGTCATCACTTCATAAACATGCCTTTGCTTCCTAAAATGAGAAATATTTGCATTTGGCAAGTCAGGCTTGTTTCTTCTTTCATTTACATCAGGCTGACACTGGTATCACTGAACTGATGCCAGTGAAAGTACTTTCTGATTCAGCACCAAGGGTGCTCGCACAAGTTACATTTTTCACATGATTTGGCCCCTGAAGGTGGTCTAAGGCACAACATATCCCACATTCACATATGCAGAGTGCTTTTTAAATGGCTGATCACACAATGAATTAACCCTCATTAAATCAGCTATTTATTACCTGAAGCCACTCTAAAGCAGAGTGCCTTAGGTAACTTCTGTTTAGGTTCCCTGCAAGAGTTAAATGTAGGTGATTCTACCTGCATCTCATGCACCTGTGCGGGTCTGAGCTGATGTTCATACCAGCAAGGTGTGAGTCTGCACAAGGTACCCCTGCTGAGGTATTGAAGGCAGCCAGCCTGGGCCTGCAAAGTAAGGGAGCTCCATTCCCCTGACTTCCCCAGTCCAGTTTCAGCTGCAGCAAAGCCAAGCCAAGCCAAGCCAGCAGCTATGTGCTACTGCTGTCAAGAGACTCAGGCAGGGAGTTGGGGAATGGAGCCTCCCTGCCCCATGGGCCTGGCCCAGTTCCCCCCCAATACCACAACAGGCCTGCAAGGTGGGGGGGCTCCCTTCCCCCACCCCCTGCCTGAGCTTCCTGACAGTGGCAGCATGGAGCTGCCAACTTGCAGCTGCCAACTTGCAGCTGCCAGCCCAGCTTTGCTGTGGCCAGATCAAGGAGTGGGGTGGAACGAAGCCACCTCCCACCTCACAGCCCCAATCTCCCACTGCTCTGTCTGAGGTATTGTGGGGGAGCCAGGTTAGGCCCATGAGGCAAGGGGGATCCATTACCCCACCCCCTACCCATGCTTCTTGACAGGGGCAGCATACAGCTGCTGGCTCAGCTCTGCCATGGCTGGAGTTGCCAGCTGGACAGGGCCAGTGCAGGTAGGCTCGAGCCTCCCCTGCCCAACAGGTAAAGATGCCTGTTGGGTTCAGTGGTGCTTTAATTAATGGTGCTTTGTGTAACGCGCCATGAGTTACAGCACCTCCCCAACAGTCTGCCTAAACATCTGTAGGTACCATAAGGCTAAATCACTAAGTGATTTACATTAACTGTATGAGTGGTCCAATTTCCAGTTGCAAGTGACCCATATGATAAAACTGCCATTGCAACTGGCCATCTTGAGGGCATTTTGAGGAGTGAACTGAACTATATTCTTGTTCTCTGAACTGGCCCCTGCAAGCTTATGTTGAGATGCACTGGAGTAGCAATAGAGGAAGAATTTATGATCTAAGGTATAGCCTGCACTAGTTTGTAGATTGTAAGGAAGGCTAAAGTCCACGTTATTATGTCAGCATCATGCTATAGACATTCATAACTCTTTAAATTCCTACTGACCACAGAAGAGATTTTCAGAGTAGATTCACTTGAACAGCGTTGAGTTTCAGTAACAAGATAATACCTTAATGTAGGACAAAGACAAAAGTACTGGATTAAAAAGAAGCAAGACAAAACAAACTAAAACCATAGTACTGGGACTTTGACCATATCATGATATAATCCAGAGACCAGATAAGTCATCTTTGGGAGTGTCTAGTACTTTGGTCTTTATCCTTTACCACTGAAATCACTAAGAATTTTTCACTGATTCAGTGGGAGGAAGATCTGGCCATAAATACTTAGTTGATTGTTGTCACATTTGGGGAAGACCCAAAATGTTTTTAACTTCCTTTACAGTCTTTACATTCATTGGGTATTATTTAAGAGTGATACGCTGACTGATTTTTAGAATGGATATAGGAAGTCTAAGATTTAGTTTGGGACTGTACTGTTATTGTATACTTTTCTGTTCAGGGGCTTAGAAGATTTCTACTAGGAGCCCCTCAAACAAAACAAAGTGGCACAATTAAAATATATAAAATAAAAGAAATCCAACTCACTACATGAGGGGTGTTACACACTCACTTCCTGCCCTGGGCCAGATCTGGACCACAAAGCTCCTTGTGGGCCAGATCCAGCTCATGACACACGCTAGCTCCGGTGGTGGCAGCAGTTCTAGCACTCACCTGGGGCAAGTGATGGCAGCAACAGCTCCAGCTCCTATTGTCTGCTCCATGCAGGAGCTGGAGCTGCTGCCACCTATGTGTTTCATGCTGGGGCAACAGCTCCAGCTCTAGGTCTGGCATAGGGCATGTAAATGAATTGGTATTTACAGCCAAGGAGCTGGGGCCACAGCAGTGGTGGTGGGTAAAGCAGCCAAAAGACAACTGGGACTGTTAGCCCTTTCTCATTCTCTTGACACTGATTTCTCTGTCCATTGGGGCCTAAGGGCCCTGGATGGAGCAGCAGGCCACTTCCTGGCCCCTATCCCCATCCCCACCCATAGCTCCCAACTTCCAGAGGCTTGTCTGTAGCCAGGCAAGCTAAATATAGCAGCTCCACAAGCCAGATCTAGCCCATGGCCTATATATTTGACACCCCTGCATTACCCGATTATGACTTATGATGGAATAGAAGCCTTGCAAATAATCATGCTGTGACTTTTCTAAACCTTCCAGAATGACTTTATAGTAGGAGTAAAAACATGACAACATTCAAAACCACCATGACATATTGAAGATTGAGGAAATCCAGCTTGGAGGTTAGCAAGAACGACAAAAGGAAACTTGTTTTAAAACATATTTCCAATTTTCCATCGTATTAACTTATTGCTCCGAGGATAAAGAACAAAGGAAACCTTAATGGCTAAGGACTCAAGACTTTCGTTCATAAATTTCACATGCTCAGCATGGTTTTGGCAGTAGAACAGTGAATGAAAATGTTGAAGTGCCATTAAAAATACGAGAAAAAGCTATCACACTTTTCATAATCCATAAAGCGTTCATATCATGTTATTACGTCTTTGTCACTATGCTATGGATATGTTCAGTTTCTCTCTCTCAATTCTGTTTTCATGAAATACCCCAGGGGTTCTGATGGTCAAGCTACTAAATGTTTCCAAGCTGTGTGGGAGTGCAAGGAGTTTATTTGCAATGATGAATCTAGGAATATGCTTTCTTGTTTCTAGAAACTGAATTATAGATTCGGAGGGCTTATTTTTACTTTCTTTTTTCTCCATTTTAAGTGTAAAAGACTTCAAAGTTTACAACATATTTATAAAGTTAATAGCTGCTGCTTTGCGCCTTGCTGGTTGAACAAAAATAAATGTAATAAAGTATCCTAGCAATAGGGATTAAGATTCCATAGCAATTCTTTCATTTTTCCCTGTGTTTAGTTTTACAGCTCCTTTTAATCTTCCCAAATGCAGTTGTGTTTTAAAAGTCTGTACTCAATGTCTAAACAACAAATCTCCTCAGAAAATGTTTTTGAGGCAAAGTAGTAAGCACAGTATGTACCAATATGGTTGGTACATAGTAGGAGTAAAACTATTTGGGGCCAAATTATCTCTTATGTGGGTTTTGCCAGGAACTGAAATTCCATTGGTTTGACTCACTGAATTACTGTGACATTATACTATTGGGAATCTGGGGCACGTCATCCTGTACTGCTGCAGCACCAATCAGGGGTGTGATCACCTGAATCCCCTAATGTCAAAGAATCCAAAAACCATATCTCTGTAGTACCCTCCAGGCATATAAAAATATACTTGTGTTTAGCAAAGCATAATAATTTTCACTGGATTGAACCCCAAGGAAACCTCAGCAATATTGACAGGTTACTTCTTGATGCTGCTGATTAACGGCTTGCAGTTTTGGTTAAAGAGAGAAGCATACAGCTTCTCATATGACAAGTACACGTACTGCCAGGCTCTCCCTGTGACGTGCTAAGTGTTCTCAACCCCACAGCACCTTGGATCACTGAGAAAAAAAGGAAGGTCTTGAAAGCAGCTCCACTCAGCTCACTGTTCAGCTGAAAACTCATTAAGCAATTCCATTTTGGACTGCAAATTCAACTGAAGAACTTGGGTGTACAAGAGTGTTTATTCCCTGCTGGCCCTCCTTCACCCTGAAGGAATTTGAACCCACATCTTTCACCTTACAGGTGACCATCTTAACTAGCAGACTGTAGAATAGACTAAGGCATATGATTTCTGCTCTTCCTGCTGAAGCCAGGGCACTGAGCAGTCAAGAGCACAAGCATCCTGGGGCCAAAAGGGCAGCAAGCAAAAGGGAGTCTGGTTCTGTAGCTTAGGTTATTCAGTCTGGAATGAGGAGAGCTGGATTCTGTTCCCTGCTTCCAGAGTTCTTTCTATTTTTGAAGTAATGACTGTCTAATGTAAAACGTGTGAACCAACCAGAACCCAGGACTATCCCCCAGGACAGTGCCTTCATCCCTAAACTAGATAGTCACACTGCCCCTAGCTTAGTCTCCTTCTTGCCTCATAACTCTGTCATTCTTGTCAGTGCCTCAGTTTCTTCAACAGAAGGGGAGGCAGGTGCTCTCCATCCAGACTTTTCTATAACCCGTGATTCAGGAATTTTCTTGGAAAGTAAGAGATGTAGGTTTGAATCCATTCTGGCCCTCTCAACAGCCACCCTAATTAAAACACCTGCAGCATCTCATGTATTCAGCATCCCACACTTCAAAATGGCAGGGGTGGGGGGCAATTTAATTAAAGCTAGTTAAATGAGTTTTAGTTAACCCCTGCCACCATTTTGAAATATGGGAACAATGAATACATGTGATGTCACAGCTGCTGGAGAAGTTAATTTAGTCTGCTCTGACACGTTCCAATTAGAACGCATCAGAGCAGGCATCTTGCATGTGTACAGGCACCCTAAGTCTCTAACTTCATAGACAAGTGCTCTAATATAGACAACAATAAAAAGTTTGGAGACCAACAGGGGTAGATCCAGAGGGGATATGGTTTTATAGTTGTGCCCTCACTTCAGGCGACGCCACAGGAACAACAGCCAGGGACTTTTTTAAAGCTATTGAGGCAGGTAAGAATTCGACCCCTGACTTCCTCTCTGTGCTCAGTAGCACATCCCATCCCCTCCCATTACCATCTTCCTCTCACTGCTACTGCTGTCCCTTGCTGACCCAGGGGTCAGAGGAGCTCCAGAGCCACTCTTGCCTCATTCCAGCTAAGCCATGCAAGGAACCCGGCCCAGCTGGGCACAGTGCAGGGGTGGGTGGGTTCACATTCTCTGGCTGGTCCCCCCAGGTGTTCCCTGCTAGCCTCGGAGCAAGCTCAGTGAGGAGGGAATTCACCCACACCATTGTTCCAGGCCAGGCCCAGCTCCCTACAAAGCCTAGCTGGCATGAAGCATGAATGGCTCTGGAGCTCCAAGCCTCTACCCCTGGATCAGCCGGGAACAACAGCAGCAGTGGGCTTGCTCCTAAGCACAGAGGAGAAGGGAAAGGGTACCAAGAGTGTGTGGAAGGTGGATTCTTACCTGATTCAGGGTCTTAAAAACATCCCCAACTCCTGCTCCTTTGGCATGGTCTGCTACCCCAGGGGGTGGAGGAGGAAGATGGGAGCACAGTGCAGCCCCCTGAGCAGTGCCATTTGCTCCTCCTACACAGCCCTTTATAAGAGCCAAGGACTGCCCATGCAAACTGTTATCAGTCCTGTCAGTAGGTGCCTGCTCTCAGAAGTGAAAGCAATCATTCATATGCCTGAGTTAGCTCCTTCCCCCCCACTAAGCACCTGTGATACACGTACCACTGGCTACCTCTTGGCACATCTGGAGACATCTGCCTCTCCCCATTTTCCGTGTTGGGGTTCTAGGTGCCTGAACCCGGCTCAAGAGGAACAGAAAACCCTCCTGAGCAAGGCACCCGGGGATTCCAACAACAAAATGCAAGCACCCATGTGACCAAATGAGATCTGAGCTTTGAATTATTTCTTTAGAAGTTCTGGTGAATCTCTCCAGGTGAAAATCAGTCATTTTATTGAAAGAAAATATAGTTTTGTCACTCGTACCTAGTCCTCACTACTGAGAGAAATTTCACATGTATGCTGAATGTAAAAAGAAAAAGAAAAAATAAAGAAAACCCTTCAACTGTGAATATATTGTGAATACATGCCAATTGTTTCTAGGTGCCTGTCCTTCCCACACAGTAGCAGCCTAGTGATGCTTGAAATAGTGTAATATAGAGACCCTTAATGCAATCCTCTACTGTTCTCACAGGAATGACATTAAGGAAATATGCTAAGCAAGTCTGCTAAAATTCCAGACATGGGAAAAGTTTCTTCCTCATACCTCAGGCTGTCCACATTTATCACTCAAGGAACATATATAGCCATAGCCCCTCAATCAGGCTATCCCGGCTGACAGGCCTACAGTTGTTGAAATGTTGTCCCTGTCCCTCCTGCAAAAAATGGCTGTTGATAATGCAGGTAACTTTTTTTTAGCACTGTTGAGAAAAAGCTTTTCCCATTTACAGCAGGCCAAAAATGTTGGAAAGTTTGATGGCTCTTTCCTATTTTTCTCCATATGTGTGAGCTGCACAAATGGTGGGATGTAGTTCTAGTGGGTGGAAGGGAAAGAAAAGAGGAATGGTTTTGCTACAGAGGGCATGAAGTCATATGATTGAGCTCTTCTCCTCTCCAAGCAGCTTCTCAGTTTTCAGATGCAGAGCTGAAGACATTGTGGGTTGGGGATTGCCCATACATGGGTTGGCCTACTGGAGTCTGTGTGACCCGGAAGGCCACAGGAATTTCCTGCTGAACTGGAACTGCAAAATGTAAATATTTGGCCAGGATGCATATAAATGGACTCAGCACTTAACAGATGATAGCAGAGTTCTTCACAAATATCCAATATTTAAAAACCTTGTTTTTAATTCACATTTGGGCAAATGGATAAGAGCCTCCAATGAGGCTCTAGAACTCATTGTTTTCTGTCAGACTTAATGTCTATCAACCGGTTTAGAAAATCAGGATGGTTATGTAAGTATAGAAATATAGGTAATAAGACCATGATTGCCAACATGTCATTTAGAGGTCCAACCTGGGGTACCTCACTTTCCAAAATTACTCAAACAGTTTTTGAACAGCCAAAAAATTAGACTCAACTTCTGCAGTCTCATTTGAGCAGTTGGCCATAGGAATCTAATTTTGGCTCCTAGGTTTAAATATTTTTATTTGTAAAAACTTTGATATAGTATTTATTATTTTAACTCCTCAGCTTCCATTGCTGCCTAAGCACTGAGCTGATGGGCGAATTGTAAACAAAATAATCAGTTCATTTTAATATTTTTTTTTCAGCCTGAGGTCTAACCTATGAGAAGTTTTCTACAAATATCCAAAGATAAATATACAAAACTCAAATGTGAGCAGATTTTAGTAGAGAACACAGCTAATCTACTCAAAGCTGATGCCTTTTCTACTTGAAGAAAATCTGGTGAATATAATATTAGAAACGACAGAATCACAATTTAACATAAATTAATCTTGCCCCTTTATATTGAAAAAAAAATTCTTTATATGAGCAAGGTTTTTGCTACACTGGAGTCCTAGCAAACTTTCTTCAAGCTCCGTTTTTTCACTGTAAAATGGGAATTCATACCTGCAGATACATGCTAGAAGAATGGCCTTAGAACCTGTGAAAAGGTATCTCCTAAGATAATGCTGATAATATCTTATAACCAAAAAAAGTAAATACAGGTCAGTCGCATCTTATGTGGGGGTTAGGTTCTGAAGTCAGTGCAAAAGGTGAAAATCACGTATAGTCAAATTGTGCATTACCATGCCAGCGATTTGACTAGCGGTGACTGCCTCTGCTTTCAAAACCTCCCGCCACCACCATGGAGCTGTGCTTAGAGCTGTGCGGCTGGTGGCAGCAGCACAGTGTGGGGTGGTGGTGGGGATGGCTGCGTGCCGCCTGGCCACCACCACGCTGTTGCTGCCACCCGGAGGCCGGCCACACAGCTCCAAGCACGGCTCCATGGCAACAGTGGGAGGTTTTAGAGGCAGTGGCCATCACCACCATAATGGGCCTCCAGGTAAGTGGCAGCGCCACGTGCAAACCCAGGCCCCGCCCCCCCTCCCACCCCGCGTATAGTTGAATTTGCGCAAGTTAAATGTGCGTATGATGTGACTGACCTGTACCTTTACATACAGAAGATCCTAGAGAGGTTTGGCACTGGGGTCCAATAACAGCATACAGCAAAAAAGAAGCTTTTTTCAGAACCTGCTAGAGACCAGAAGCCCCCTCTATGATTAGAGGTTTGGAGAATAGGCCACACGATGAGAGGCTGAGGGACTTGAGTCTGTTCAACCTGGAAAAGAGAAGACTCAGAGGGGACTTGGTGACATCCTATAAGTATACTAGTAATTTTCCCATCAAGCATGACAGGGCAGGGATGGAGCTCTGCGTCGCCCCTCACCCATGGTCTCGGGTCGGGGTCTTGTTTCCCTCCCTTCCCTGCCTGCCACTTTGAGCCTGAGCTTCTTCCCCCCTCTCCCAGTTGTTTTGGGTCCAATTTCCCCCTGCTGCCTTGGGTGCAGACCCATGCACACCCCTGACCTCCTGCATCCCCAGGCAGGGCTGGAGGGAGGAGGGGAGAATGCACGCAGTGGCAGTTGGTAGATGGTGAGTGGTGGTCGCACACTGCCACCAGTAAACCCCCCTTCTCTTCCCTCCCTCCCTCCCTCCCTCCACTCCATTCCCACTGCCTCCCCCTCTCTGCTGGCTGTTGTTGAGGAGGGGCCCACTCTGGCCCCTGGCTCCAAAAAGCAAGGCCAGTGCCTCTGGCCTCATCCCCCTACTGTGGCTCCTCAGTCCCCACTGTCATGGTGGTGCTCCACCGTGTGGCAGAGGGCAAGGCCAGCACTGCGCTGCCACCTCTGAGGAGCAAGGTGGGGTTGGGGGGCAAGGCCAGTGCTCACCCCTCTGCTCCATCCCCTCCATCATGGCAGCACTCCGGTTCCCACTATCCCCTTCTGCCTCCAAGGAGCAGGGCTAGGGGGTGAAGGGGAAGCCAGTACTGCTGGCCTGGCTCACCCCACTCTGGCCCCTCAGTCTCCACCGTCATGGCCGCACTCTGCCGTGTGTCTCTGTCTGTTGGAGCATTCTGACTGGCTGCCGAGACAACCAATCAGAGTGCAAATAAAGCATTACGGACAGACAGACTAGGGCTTTTATAATATTAGATAAGGGGTTCACATCAGGGACTGGGAGAACAACTGTTTACAAGGGCTCCCCAGGAGAAGAGTAAGAGTAATGATCATACATTGCTAGCGATCCATTTAGAGTAGACATAAGGAAAAACTTTTTTACAACTTGAGTGTCCAGGGTTTGGAATAGACTCCCCGAAAGGTGGCACAATTACCTACTCCGGATAATCTTAAAAAAAAATCTGGATGATCACTTTGCTGGGGTTATCTGACCCCAGCAATCTTTCATGTCCAAGTGCAGGGGGCTGGACCTGATGATCTTGAGAAGTCCCTTCCAGCCCCTAACATCTATGAATCTATGAATCAGGCTATTCAGAACAAAAACTTAAAGCCATCAGGAAGGAACAAACTATCTTGGGTAGGTTCTTCTCCTCATATAGTGGTACCTTCTAGACCAGGAGTCAGCAAACCCCAGCATACATGCCAGTGCGTGGCAGGCAAGGCCATTTTGCTTGGCACACCGCAGCCAACTTAGGCTCTGGGAAGCTGTTGCTGGCCATGGAGCCTGGGCTGCTTGCAGCAGGCAGCTGGAAGGCTGCAAGCCCTGCGGCAAGCAACCAAGGCTCCATGGCAGGCAGCAACTGCCCAGAGCCTAGGCTGGCTGTGGTAGACAGCCGGGAGGCTGCAAATAGCTGCACCAGAGTCTGGAGCCACAACACCAGCTCCATGGTGGAGGTGGCTGCACATGCAGCTTGGGACACATGGCAGGGATGGGGCCTGGGGCAGTACAACCCTGGCAACTTCCCTGATGTGCGTCCCAAGGCGCACGTGCAGCCACAACTGCTACTCAGCCTGGATGGGGACTGGACCCATGTGAAGCTGTTTGAAGCTGCCTGGCTACCTATCACAGCTGGCTCAGGCTCTGGGCAGCTGCAGCAGGCAGGCTTCATACAGCTGCACTGGGGCCGAGCCCTTCACCAGCAATATGGTGGTTGTGGCTGCACGCACACCTCAGGGCACGTGGCGGGGAAGAAGCCAGGGCAGTGTAACCCCAGCCCCTTCCCTGCTGTCCACCTGGAATGTGCGTGCACCTGCCACCAGCCACAGGGACTGGGCCCCTCGTGACTCCCCTGCCATCTGCCCCTGGCACAGCAAGTCAAGGTGTGGGTTGAGGTTAGGGTGTTTGGGCCCAAAATGCTGCTGATCCCTGCTCTACGCCATGTCCACAGTTCCATGGATTTATCAATTTGTCAGAGGGGAAACAGTACACGAAGCTTGCTCTATAGACAGTGGCCTCCCGAGGCCTTCAATGCATTTTATTTTGTAGTGTAGTGCTATATATACCCTTTGACGTAGCACTACTAAATGTCCACAGGCTCAGGCTGTTTTTAGTGCTACAAGAATGGCAGAACCACCACAAAGTAGTTCCTATTTCAAACAGTTACAAGTTTCATTATAGGGCATCTTTCAGACCCCCAGCATCGCAGAGCGTTCTACTCTCCCTCCCTCTAAGTTATTCAACAAAGCAGTTCTGAAACAGCTTGCGCTCTTGCCATTTCTCCTGCCACACTAGCTGCAATCAAGGCACCTACCCCAAGAGCTCCTCACCTTTCCAGCTACCCCCATCCACCCACCCCAGAAATAGACAGCAAATGGCGCTCTTGGACAACTGCTACTCCCAGTGAGACTTGCCAGCTGGTCATTGACAGCCTGTCCCACTTCCCCAGTAAGGGAGGAGGTAGGCTGTCAGTGATCCAGCTCATTGACAGGTTCCCTTGGGGAGCAAAGAGAAGCCCCATGGCTGGAGAGCCTCCTGGCTGGACAGCATACTTTTGAATTTCTAGTAACCCAGCCACAAGATTGTGCACATGTGCACACCCCCAAAGCACTTTGTAGCTCTACAAAAATAAAGTGTCTCAGTACTTTGTAGCGGTACAAAAGAGTGTGGGTCCACAGCCTATGTTTCCTCTTTGGTTCACAGAGCCAATGGGGTTGAACCTTGATGGAATATATGCTCAAAAGACAGTTCTGTGAATCAAAATTTTCACTCTTTCCCACAGGTTAATCCTGCAAAAAGATGTCTCAAACATCAATTTTAAAAATACAAGTTTTCTTTTTTATAAAGGACAAATGACAGAGGCTCTTTTCAACAAATAAAAAGCAAAGAGAAAAAAACTCCCCCTTTATGCAACTTTGGTCAGGCCGCAGTTGGAGTACTGCATCCAGTCCTGGGCGCCGCACTTCAAAAAGGATGTGGCCAGTCTGGAGAGGGTTCAGAGTAGGGCCACCCATTTGGTGAGGGGCAGCAGGACAGGCCCTACGAGGAGAGACTGAGGGACCTGAACCTGTTCAGCCTCAGGAAGAGGAGGCTGAGGGGGGACCTGGTGGCTGCCTACAAACTCATCAGGGGAGATCAACAGCAAATAGGTAGAGCCCTTTTCTCCCCATCACCACCTGGGGTGATGGAGAACAATGGTAATAAGCTGATGGAGAATAGGTTTAGGTTAGAGATCAGAAGGCAATATTTTACAGTTAGGGTGACCAAAATCTGGAACCAGCTTCCTAGGGAAGTGGTCCTCGCCCCTACCTTGGGCAAATTCAAGAGGAGGTTGGATGATCACCTGTCTGGAGTCTTGTGAACCCAGCATTCATTCCTGCCTGTGGCAGGGGGTCAGGCTAGATGATCTGTTCAGGTTCCTCCTGACCCTAGCTACTATGAAACTATGAAACTTATGTTTTGTACTGTGAGAAACTGTTTGCATTTTGTCAAGCTGTTTCTTAAAAGTGCAAATCACAAGAGACATCTTTACATGTGCTCCAAGGTGGGGGGGCGGGGGGATGCTTTAATTAGAGCTTATGTTAAAGCGTCCCTGCTGCCATTTTGAAGCAAAGGGATACTGAATACATGTGACGCGGAGGCTGTTGGAGCATGCTAATTGGCACGCACCAACAGACTTGATAAATCTGGCATGCACCAGCAGACTTGATAAATCTGTCTGCTCCAACACGTACTAATTAGCATGCATTGCAGCAGACGTCTAGCACATGTATAGGTGCTCAAGGGTTCTACAACAAAATCTACTTCATCTGGGACATGACCAAAGCTCCACACAAACAATAGCATATTCAGGAATATTTGAAGCACAAGGTTTCAGTATTTTTTCCATAAAATATTAGAGTTCTTGCTCCCAAATGCAGTATGCAATGGGCCACACTCATAGCACATTGCTTATTCATGGGCAGCACAGAAGGATCATATAAAGAGAACTAGGACACATAGAATTAATGCAAATACTACATGCAAAGATCTCATCTTACTAACAGCTCTCTGTTTACATTTCTGAGTCAAAGAATCCATGCCAAGACCACAACCAATTGACAAAAGTTAAGTTTGTATAAAAAGGTAGAGAGAGATATTTTCACCACAATATTCAGAAGCAGATTTTTGCCCTGCAACCCCTATCATCTAGGTAAGTGTTTTAGAGAAGGGGCATGTGAGGAATAGGAGTTCTTCCAGACATTTGGCTCAGCCTGTTTTAAAGAGGCTTGGTACAGAATTTAGATCAGATATTCTTCCAAGTACAATCCATTAGGCCTGTGTGAAGCAGCTAGTATTCACTTCATACTTGAATTCGTCTGATTCAGAGGACAGTGATTTGATTTGGTGATTTGAATCCTGAATCAATTAGGTCAAATCTAATTTGGAGATTCGGCTGCTGCCGAGTCAGCCGAATCTCTGAATCAGACAGGCCCCATTCCCTGCCTGCTCTCCCAGTCACATCAATGGCTGCCCTGCTTGGCCCCAGCTCCTGGCACTTAAAAAAAATAAATAAAAAAAGCCCCAACTCACTGGCTCCTGCTAGGTGGGGGGTGATTCCCACTGTACCCCACTGCCCTGTGCCACATGGGGAGCTCTGCCACAAGCCCCCAGAATCCCTGAGGCCACTGCAGCAGCTGGTGAGTGGGGTTTTTTTTAATTTTTTTTAAAGAACCGGGAGCTGGGGCTGGGCAAGGCAGCCATGAAGCAGGGCTGGGAGAGTGTGGGGTGGGTTGGGGAGGCTTGTGGCAGAGCCCCCTATGCAGCATGGGGCTGCAAGGGGCAGTGGAGCTTGCCCCCTGGCCTGGCAACAGCCAGTGACAGGGGGCTTTTTTTGTTTTTTGTTTTTTAAGAAGCCAGGAGGCTGGGGCCAGGAGGGGCAGCTATGGGGGGTAGGAGGCAGGCTGGGAGAGTGGGAGAGGGTCAGGGGGCACTCAGGGGAGCTGGGGGAGCAGGAAGGGGATGGGGATACCCCCAAGGTCCCCTCCTGCCTCCAGCCTCCCCTCCCCCACCCCCTACTTACCAGCACAGAGTCCTTGTCCAGCTCCCTGTGGCAGCGAGTGGGGACTGCCTGAATCTCTGAAGCTCTCCAAATCTTTTCTGCATTGATTTGGAGAGCTTCAAATCAATTTGGACCTTTTTATTGGTTTCCTGATTTGATTTGGATTTGGGGATTCGGATGCCGAATCAGGCCGAATCTACTTCAAATCGAATCAGCACCCAAAGCTTTGCACAGCCATAAAATCCATATCTGGACTTTTCATACATCCATCCCTTACAAGAAAGGTTATTTGCTATATTAATGCCATGAGAAATCTATTTAGAGCTTTTGAAGCATCTCACTGAAACAGTTATCTCCCAATGCAACAAAGACTCATATATTATTCTAGAAGGACCTCTTTCCTCATTTCAGTGTCTTCCTCAGATTATTCAGACACTGTGGGTGCCTATACACATGCAGTGAGGCTGCTCTGAGCAGCTATAATCACAACACATTGAAGTGGACTAGATGAATCAAGTCTGCTGGAGCATGGTAATTGCTAGCAGACTCTAGCATCACGTGTATCAGCATCCCCACACTGAAAAATGGCAGTGGAGGCACTTTAAATGAAGCTCATTCAATGATCTTTAAAGTACCCATGCCACCCTTTTTCAGTGCAGGAATGCTGGTACATGTGATACCCCAGGCACTTTAATTGCAATAGCTCTTGGAACTGCTCTAATTAAAGCACCCCTCCTCCCCACTCCACCTGCCTCCTGGAGCACATGTATAAGTGCTCCAAATGCTCAAACGTGTCTAGGAGAGACTGTTACTGTTACTGTACAGGCAGTCCTTGGACTTACAACACAATTGGTTCCTGAAAACTGAGTCTAAAGTTGAAACGTTGTAACTCAGAACCAATTTTCTCATAAGAAACAATGTTATAAATGGGGGATTGATTCCTGAACCAAGGCCTGATACCCTATTTTCACCACAAATACCTCAGAATTTTGTACTCCATCAATTATAGATGAGTAATATAGCTACATTAATGTATTTATATTGTAAATAGCAATAATTTTGATTTGGAAGGACTTCTTTGAGGTGACTTTGCTGGACTTTTTGAAAGGCTCTTGGCTGGACTTTCTGAAGGGTTCTTGGCTGGAGTCCTCTCGGAAGTCTTGGCTTCAGGTTTTTCTGGAGTCTTGTCTATTTTCTTAAAGAAAATGTCGAAGGAAATTTGGACAGATGATCTCCAGGGAGATAAGTGACAAAGCGAACTTGTTCGTTGGCATGGCATCACATTGGATCAAGCATTGTGAAGTCGAAACTGGCATCATGAAGTTGAAACAGGGTGTCAATTTATAAATGTTGTAAGTGCAAAACGTTGTAACTCAAAACATTGTAAGTTGAGGACTGCCTGTATATATTTCACGGTACTCATTTTTGCAATGCCTTAATTCTCTTTTTAAAATATGGTGTGTGCTTTATCCATCCTTGTTATGTTTTGAACTATAGATTGTTTTGAACAGGCCACTATTATCTTAGCAAAATGTGAATCATATGCAACAATAATAAAGAAAATAGAGTGTAAATATGCAAGAACTATGGTATTTTTGTTCTAATGCACCCAAGATCCTTATGTAAACATGACTCCCTACTTGGTATTTCATAAGACTTCCTAAAATCTGTACATGTGGTTACACAAGAAAAACCTTACTTTAAAGTACAGAATGTTTCATAAGAAAACCCTCCTAAGAGGTTTTTCCCCCCCCTTATTTCCTTTTTTCTGATCAACTTTTCACCCACTTTAAAAATGAGGGAAAAAACCTTATGCTACTGGGAAGACTTAAGCTCCAAAGCTGCCTGTTTTAAATGCTTATGCCAGGGGTTTTCAAACTTTTAAAATAAGTATGCCCCCTGCAGCCCCCTTTTTAATAAGTGTACCCCGGGGGGGGGGCGGGGGAGAGAGGGTGATGTGTGGTTGGATGACAAGCAGGAGTGGGGGGTGGTGAGCAGCTGGATGCCAAGCCCGAGGTAGGGTGGTAAGCAGCCAGACGAGGAGTGAGGGCATGGCTAGTGATGAAGCGGCGGCAGCACAGCATGTGTGGCTCTGCTTTCACCCCTCCCTGGACCTGTTCCTGTGAGGCAGCAGCACAGAGTGGCAGCGCTCTGTCCTTGCCCACCCCCACGTACCCCCTGGGACCTTTCAAAGTACCCCAAGAGGTACATGTACCCCTGGTTGACAACCCCTGGCTTATGCTGTTGCTCCTGTGGGTCAGGTTCTTGACACTACCAAGAATTATAATGATCAAAAGCTTGTGCAAGTCTCTATTTACTAGTGTCTTTGTTTCTTATCATAGAGAAATATATTTAGCCATCCTGAGCAGTAACTGCTGTGGCAAATATAACAAGGTTCTTCAGATATGTTCTAGGAATTATCTTTAGTAAAGGACATAGGTCAGCCCCAATCACATGCAGATGACAGATATACTCAAAACTTTGAGAGAAGCTGCTTTGAGAAAGTGGCATTTTCAAAATGGTGGTGATCCTAAACATTGCAAAGCTAAAGTCCTGTTCTATTTCTATCACAGCTACATAAGCAGGTAGCAGCACAATAATGTGTAGATACTCAGGAAGGTTGAAGTCTGCTCCTTCTGCTTAACCTTTGTTAATCAAATGTTCATCAACATTTACCTGTAAAATGTTTACAATTGGACTCAGCATTACACAATGAGATAATTTATTTTAATTATATGTTTATAGCAGAGAGAGTTTTAAAATTATTATCCATCCCCCCCTCCCCTACCCCCAGTTCTGAATTTCACATGGTCATATTCAGTAAACGGTAAGAATATTTTTATCACATAACAATACCTCCTGTCACCTGAAATTCTCAAAGGCCTTAAAATCATTCATGAACCAAGTTGTTCAATCCTTGTGAGGTAGGAAAGTATTATTATACCTACTTTGGGGTAGTTTAGAGAGGTGGGGAAGTATAGAGAGTTGAAAGATCATGGCTTGCCTAAGATCACAGATGACATTATGTCAGGACTAAGTTCCCTTCTTAGTCCCAGCCATTTCCCAAAATACTATTTATTTTTCCAAGGTCCACAAAGCCTCCAAGAGTCAGTTACAACAGTGAATACTCAGCACCTATGAAATAGCAACATATGGCTCCTGTTACATCTGAATTTGATTTTAAGGAATATAACAGTGCCCTAAGGCAAGTGACATCTCCCAGAGAATGCTGGCAGGACATTTCTGTGACAAATTTGATGACTAATAAATTAAATTTCTAACAACTGCTCTTATATATGAAAATAAAATAAACACAGATTTTACGGCACATTATGATTTAAAAAATTCTATCCAAGCCTGGGAATATTTTAAAGGTCATTTGCTAGGAAATATGATTAAAAAAAGAAAGAAGAAGAAAGTGTGGCTTCAATTCCATTTCTGATTCTTCTACTTTTATTTTTTTTAATTGCCAAATAGATAATCTCCTACACTTACATCAGTTCTTATACATTTCCATGTTTGAGGTCCCATGTCTTTCTTATGGGTACCTCAGAGTATCTCTAGTGGTTATAAGGGTATAGGTTGTAGTGGTGTTGGTCTAAGGATACAGGCAGACAAGGTTCTTTGGGTGAATTTGATATCTTTTACTAGACCAACTTAAATAGTTGGGAAAAAAAATTAAGCAAACTTTTGGGTTTAAAAGCCCTTTGTCAGGCTGAGGAAGTTTCTGCAGTTGGTGTGCGCTCTTCCTGGATGGAATGAAAAGTAAAGAAGCCAGAGGCTGAGCTGATATGCATACAAGATAGGCAGTCAGTGAAGATGTAAATTGAGGAGTCAGTGGGTGAGAGACAGGCTGGGTTGGTGGAGAAGGGTGACATTGGAAAATATAGACATTGGGTTTATGACACATTATAACCTGCCTGACATCTGACTCCCCAGGTACCTCTCCACTATTTAACGGCTACATTCATCCCCCTTCTTCCCCCCCCCCTCAGCCTGTCTCTCACCCACTGACTTCTAACCTTCAACTGAGTCAATATTTCACCTTATGGCCCGATACAGACATGCAGGCACATGCAGTTTGTGGCATCACAAACTTCACATGTTGCATGTTAAACTGTGCATGGCACTGCTAATTTACAGTGCTGGGCAAAATTTGCTACCAGGATTTCCTTGTAGCAAAAAAAAAAAAAACCCAGAAGAAAAAAGTAGTGCAAAGCGTAGTAGTTTCATAGTTGGTAGGGTTGGAAGGGACCTGAGCAGATCATCAAGTCCGATCCCCTGCCATGGGCAGGAAAGGATGCTGGGATCAAAAGACCCTGGCTAGGTGGTTGTCTAGCCTCCTTTTGAAGACCCCCAGGGTAGGGGCGAGCACCATTTCCCTTGGAAGTTGGTTCCAGATCCTAGCCACCCTGACTGTGAAGTAGTGTCTCCTGATGTCTAACCTGAAACTACTCTCAGTCAGCTTGTGGCTGTTGTTCCTTGTTACTCCCGGTAGTGTTCGGGGAAACAGGGACTCTCCCATTGCCTGCTGGTCCTCCTTGGCAAGCTTATAGGCAGCCACCAGATCCCCTCTCAGCCTTCTCTTGTGAAAGCTGAACAGGTTCAGGTCTCATAGCCTCTCCTCATAGGGCCTGCCCTGCTGCCCCTGATCATGCGAGTGGCCCCCCTCTGGACCGCCTCGATTCTATCCACATCCCTCCTGAAGTGCAGCGCCCAGAACTGGACACAGTACTGCAACTGCAGCCTGACCAATGTCGCATAGAGGGGGAAGATCACCTCCTTGGGCCTGCTTGTGATGCATCTATGGATGCATGCCAAAATGAAGTGTGCTGGAGCAAATGTGGAGACAGAGGACAAGGCAGCTCATGGCTGCCTGCTCCCCCATTTCTGTGCATTGCAGAGCCCCTGTGCTGAGGCACCCTGGGCCCCAGCCAGACACTCCATGGCCAGCTGTGTTGCAGTATGCCTGGAGACAGGGGAGCAGGCAGCCCTGGACTGGCTGCTCCCCTGTCTCAAGACACACTGTGCCCCAGCTAGTTGATCCATGGCTGCCTGGGGTGCAGTGTGCCTCAGCATGGAGGCTCCACGTGCCTCAGTGTGGGGGCTCCACAGTGGAGCCCCTGCACTGAGGTACACAGAGACTGGGGAGCTGGCAGCCCTGGTCTGGCTGCTCCCCCATCATGAGGCATACTGCACGCCAGCCAGTCAGAGAGTGGCTGCTTGGGGTACAGGGTGCTTCATCATAGAGGCTCTGCATCATGCAGTGATTGGAAAGCCATGTGCTGCTCTCCAACTGGCTGGGGCACAGAGTGCCTCAGCATGGTGGGTGCCTGCCAGATAGCCCTTGACTGTGGTAACCTGTGCCCCATCCAGTCCTCCCTGCTACACACAGAGCCAGGGACCAGCTCCTCAGCTCCTGCCAGCCCCTCCACTGCCCAACACCACCACCCAGAGCCCAGGGCTGACCCTCATGATCCTGCCAGCCCAGGACTGCTCCACCCTGGCTCTAATGGCTGTAGTTCCAGGCACACCTGTAGATATTGTGCCTGAAAGCAGGTAACTCGGGAGCGAACTGCACCTGAGTTTATTGTGTCTGTGTTGCCTTACTAGCATATGTAGATGCACCCAGTATGAATCAATTCAGCCACTTCAGTACAAATTCAGTCACTTCAGATGCAGGACCCAAGCTGAGAACTTTTAAGGTCTGAGCTTACAACCATTTAGGCATGTAACTATTACTCACCTGCATTGCACTCCCATTGAAATAGGAGCCACTATTCACATGAACAAACCTTTTAATCTCTAGGAGGTGACCTTATACTTGCACATACCTATGTCCTTAGATAGAAATAGAATCATAGTAAAGTGGGGCTGAATGGGATCTCAGGAGTCATCTAGTCCAACCCTTTGCTTAAGGCAGGATCATCCCTATCTAAACCATCCCAGGCAAGTGTTCATCTAACCTGGTCTTAAAATGTTCAAGGATGGAGATTCTACAATTGCTTTATGTAGCCTGCTCCAATGCTTAACCACTTTCACAAGGAGAAAATTCTTCCTAGTGTCTAAGCTAAGTTCTCTTGCTGCAACTTGAGACCTTTGTTTCTTTGTCCTTTTTCCCTGGACAGCTACTCCCACCCCTTCAGTTATTCACCGGGACCCAAGTGCAGCATCCTTTATAGCCCCCACTATAGCTGGTAACAGCACTAACACATCAGCCTGTAAGCAATGA
Organism: Alligator mississippiensis; assembly: GCF_030867095.1. Taxonomy (NCBI): domain Eukaryota; kingdom Metazoa; phylum Chordata; order Crocodylia; family Alligatoridae; genus Alligator; species Alligator mississippiensis. Next base: position 32,815,652 of record NC_081826.1, on the reverse strand, counting down.
CAGCTGAAGCTCCCAGCATGTGATGCAGGGATCAGTAGTGTAATCAATAAAGGAAAAATCCTAACTTGGATGTTTAGCAAGTTAAAAGATGATGGATCATATTTTACGACAAGGGTTTGTGGTTATAATTTTCTGATGTATAGTTCTTAAGAACAGAGTTTAACATACTATGATATAGCTTAGCTGTTTAAGGAAGAAAGAGAAAAGAGTGACTAGCATATAGTTCATTTAGGAGCTAAGCTTCATCTATTTACACTTACTACCACTATAAAATAAAATGAGTGCTCAATGGATACAATACTTTCAATTGTGTGTAGCTATTCATATTTCATTGATACCCTAAGTTAATACTATTTGACTACAATAACTAGGTTGCCAAGATAAAATCATACATGAATCCTTTTGGATAAAACGTATATACTTCAATTAAACACTGTATAATTAAATATCAAGTGTGCCAGTCAGTTACTGCAAGTCACAAAATTAAATGCACAGTTTATTTTGAATTATTTGCATAAACATATTGCAGAAATGAAACCAGATCTTAAAGAATGGGGAAAGATATCCAGTATTAAAATAAACAGTTCTAGGAAACCCTCTGAAAATGTTTACCAAGTCATCTTTTTGGTAGTTTCTATGGAGAGCATTTTGCTATGTTCTTGGTTTGCCAACCAATCACAGTAACACTAACAATAGATATGTAAATGCCATTGGACAATGCTGAAATTTAATTGCCTGTACTCAGCTACTCAAGCAAGGGAATTTTTATCTAAAATCAAACTGGCAGTGCATGGCAAAAAGCCGCTCTCCCCTACCCCAGGAGAGGTTTAGGGTTTGTTTTTTTTCTTTCTTTAAGATTTATTATTGTTTCACAAGTCTGCTAGTTTAACAAAAGATCAAAATAGTTCTCTTTGCTATGTTGACCCAAAAGTTTTACCACAACAGCTTACAAATCAAATTAAACATATATTTGAATTCCCTTTACATTAGCATTGTTAGGAATCTCTTGCAAAATGAGCAAGAACGCATTTGTAAGGCATGTCATTCTTGGAATATATGTTTAAAGACAACATATTCTGGTAAACATGACAATATACAATTTTGACAAATTACATCTATTAGTTTTTAGGATAATGAATGAATGTCCTCTTTAGTCCAAGTATAAATGCTAAATACAATTTATAATTATTGTTATAATAGCATGATTGCACACTGCATGATTTGGGTTATAGACTTTAACTAGTACTATTTCTCAATTATCCTGTTCATAGCAGGTGTACAAATGTTGTACAAAAAGTATATTATTACCTACACCCAACATTATAATTTCTGGGGGGAAATCCATACATAGAATAGGGCATTAAATATCTGAAATATCTATTTACTTCAATTAAACATTATCTTTCTTTTGAAAGATAGTTATTGGAGATTGTTATTGGATAGTTATAGGAGATCAGTTATTCCTCTAAGGTTCTGTAATGATGGCAGTAAAGCAAATTAAATATTTAGGTATATAATGATGCAGTCAAGTTAGACTCATTTGCTCACTGTGAGTCATACCCCTTCACACTGAGAACCAAGTCCTTTCATTCTGGGGAAAACTGACACATGGTAATACATGCTGATTGCTATTTGCTAGTTTTATGTAAACTGTCTTTGGGAAGGAGGAGGGGTTCTGCCTAGAGCAGAACAATCTCTGCAGCAGAGTACAGACTTCAAAAATAACAGTTACTTTAGCTATCTCTTCATCCATCTCCCCTAAAGTGTGAGGACTAGCTCTAATTCACTTTAAAGCTCTAGAGACTCATTTTTCTTCTTGTTCTATTCTCAAATGAAACAATGATCTTAGTTCAGTCCCTAGTGGACAAAAGCAGAATAAGTAACAATCCCGTCAGAATGATTCAGCAGGCAATTTGCTCAAGTAAAAGCATGAATATATGAACATAGTGCTTGCTTTGAAAGACTAAAGGGATAGTCCTATAACTGGCCATGAATTTTACCCTTTAGGAAGAAAAACATTCCTCCATTTCAAATTTTTTGTCTTATTTAAGCACTCTAAGCACAGTTCAAATAAATAATTATATATATATAGTTGAAATAAAGAGAGAAAGTTGCATATCTGGGTATATCTTGTGATATTCTGTTGAGTCACATGATTATTGTATATAAGATCACCCTTTTCATCTCTAGCACCACACACACAGTTAAAACTGAAAAGAAAAAATACAGATTAAATACAGAAAAGGTAACAAATGTGTCTGAGACCAATGTCAAATAGAAATGATGTAGCAATCAACAACTGCATTTCAATTAGTCTGCTTAACTTAGAATTGTATTTGCACTGTTATTGAATATCTGGAGTTCATTCTAAATGTGAAACTGTATTGCTGCTCAAGCATGTCATTCATGGAATACAACACAGTTTGAAACTTTTTCTAGTGCATTTTTGTCTGCTTAAGCATCTTGTTAAGTGAACAATTTTGTCTTGACAGAGTAATGCTGACTGAAACAGGTCACTGTGCCAGTGTGACAGCAGTCATATTTGCACATCCACAATCAACAGAGGAAATGGTTTTAGGATGCAATTGTCAGCTGTGTGGAGCCATTAACATTTTTATTTAAAGAAGCTAAAGCTTGAATTCTGGGAAGGCTTTTGTTTCTAGATTTACTTCCATGGGTAGTCCTTCAGAAGTCAATAGAAATACTTGCATGAGTAAAGTTACTTACATATATATCTTTCTAGTATCATGCCCCATGTCATACCTTAAATGTTAAAAGTTCATTGGAAGGTTTAAAATTGTAGCCCAAATTTACTAAAATACTAATGTGTTCTTATTCTCTTACTTCAAAAAGCTCCTACGATATCTCCAGTATCATCTATTTTACATATGCCAGTATAAAGAATACCATTTTGTGCCAAATGTAACTTTTACATTTAAGTCATGTTGCTTTGATTCCTTTAACAATATTGTATTTTTCTTTCTAGTATTTAGCAGAATGTTGCAGGACTACAGAATCTGTTTATTGGTAGAATAATAAAATTCTGCTGATATTACCTTCAGCTTTATACTTACACATTGAAAATACTTTTGCTGTCACAACAGCAGGTATCCTTCACAACATTTGATCTAAAGCCCAGAAGTATAAATAGGGATTATAAGAACACTTAATAAAGAGTTCTATCGTTAGAAGCCTCTGAAGGATTATTATTATAGTCTTCGGTTCTCAACACAGAAGTGGCCTCTAGGGATCAAGCTTTTAAAAGATACATCTTCCAGCAATATGGAGAAATTTTTGTTCCCAAGAGCAAATCCCCTGAAAAGGGTGTACTCTAACTGCAACCTTTCTCATCATGCATACTTAGAAAATAGAGAAACCCGTGTTATCTCAGTTCTCATAGAAACCCTTGCAAACCATGAACAGCACAAGCAACAAAGATTCAGTTCAGTAAAAAGATGAAAGAGAAACACTTACTTTTTGTAGCCACTGAGTGTAATTTTCCATCACATGTTCCAGATGTTGCAGTTTCTGGGAAGAGAAATCCTGTTCCACGTGAGGAGCATCTCTCTGAAGAGCATTTGTGTTGTACTGATCTGTCGTGCTTTCACGACAGTTCCCATCTTGTTCTGGAAGAATGAAAGTATAGGTGCACTGCCCATGCTGAATCCGATTATATCTTCTCCCACTGGAATCAGGACCCCGACGTTGGTTACTGCACCCTATGTGAGTCAGAAGAGCAACCAGGAAAGCAAAGGAAAGGAAAATTGTCATGTTATCACTATCACTCTCCTCTCCTACTTTTACAGAAACTTTTCCCTCCTCTTTCTTTTAAGTTTGTTCTTTATTTTATTGGGAAAAAAAAATCTTTGGGAAAAGGACTGGAGGAAAGTATTAAATAACAGCTTTGGCTAAAATTTTTTGGGATTTTTTTTTATTTCACTATAATGAAAGCTTCCTTAGTTAAAATTGGGAATATTTATTGCATAGTAGCCAGGATTTATTGTTTCCTCTCTGTTACAGTCCAGCATGTAGCCTGCTTTAGTCAGCTGCATATGCATATCCCAGTCTCTTTCCCCTACACTATCTGCTGCAGAACTGCTATTTTCTCTCAGACCTCAGTGAGTTTTATTAAGGTTGCACTTTCAAGCCAAGCTGGAAGCAGGCAGCCTTTCACAAGATGACTTGACAGGAATGTGTGTATGAGTGCGCCCCTATACTAAGGATGGCTGATGGCTCAGCACAGAAGGATCGTCTTACAAACTGGCTGGATGCATGACCTCAGACATGTATGCCCGTCCAGCCTCTATTGCATACAAACTGCTGAAGGTTTTTGACAAGCTCGTGTAAGTTTAATAAGTAGTGCAGTCCACCTTAATATACTTCCTATGTTCACACTGACCTATTAAAATGTAGATAAAGTGTAGAAGTTTGTTGTAATCCCTCCGTAAACATCCAAGGCACTGAAAATAAAAATAAGTACTAGCTATCTGACTGCATCTTTCTATTAGAGAACACTAAGTCAGAAGAATGACACTATAGAAAAAGTGAACATTTAATCCCCTCCCCTCCCCCGTACACTTTTGCTCCATTCTCTTAGACAATTATGTTTTTGAGCAGGTTTTATAGTTTCTCACATAACCATATAACTTTCAAAAAGTGTTATTTGGAAGAGGAGTAATTCCGTAAGTTCAATTAATAAATGAATATACCTAATTGACAAATAAATACTTAGCTGTGCCAGCCAGACTACACAAGAGTGTTGTTTTGTATAGCGTGTACACAATGGTCATGCTTAGAAATATTTTTCTACCCATTTGAAAATTGTAAGGATTTCTCAGAGCAGTAACTTCAAAAAGATGTGTGGTCACTATAGAGAATAATATTTAAACATTAATGATGTTCTTGTATTTGCTATAGGGGAGTTCCGGATGCAAATTTTACAAAAAGAATCCCAATGCAACTAAATGTCAGGGGTGTTTGGTTCCAGATTTCAGGTCCACATGTACTATAAGTATTTATAACTATGTAAATCACAGTTATTAACTCTGTTCTGCAAACTTTACTTGTAGAAGCAGTTCTTACTAACACCTTTATTGTTGCTGGTGACCATAGAAGAGTTCACATGTATAAAAAAACTTGTATAAATAAGGGCTGTAAGCACCTTTGATGCTTATGTGGATGTCATTTTTGTTGGAGTTACACTTTGATCTAACAGAGTTGCAGGGAACTATTAGACAGAATACTTTGCTGTTCCCAAAGAAGCTATTGTCACTCAAACTTAGGGACAGCTTTTTGCCCAGTTCAGCCTGACTTTCATAAGATGGTAAAGAAGCCTTGATACTTAACCCAATGGAAAATTTAATTTAATTCTAACATAAAATACAAAAGAACATTTAAAACACCTTCCTGATCATAAGCCATCTGTAGCTTAAAATAGGGTTATGCTGAGCATGAGTAGAAGAACCAAAGGGAGCAAAGCAGTAAAACTACCGTTAACTTCAGCAAAATAAGAGCCTCCATCCATCCTCTGTTCATCCTTTATTTCTGATTTATTGTTTCCTTTTTCCTGCCCCTATATTTTAATATTACAAGACTTATGTAACTGGAAACACTTTTCATAATATTCCAACATGAACAGGTCCGATTCTGCAGTAGCTGTTACAGGATAATTACAGTTAATATAGTTTAGGACATTTTCCTGTATTGTGAGGTCAGAGAGCATTTATTCAAAGGGATACTATGGTAACAAACCTTCCAATGTAGGACCACTATGGAGTACACAGGAGTATCCTATTCCTGTGAGGCTGGGAAAGCACAAACATGGGAACAACAAAATTAACAAAAAAGGGTTTTTTTCACCTTTTATCTGAGGGCTGCAAAGTACCTTCAGAAAGGAAGGCAAGAAGTAGAACCGGGCAAGTATGAATTTAAGTACTTCAAAAAAGCTTTCCAAACACAGAAAAATGTCTACGCATACATTTACTCCAGTTTAAATTTACTGAGCAGTAAATTACTGTGCAGTAAGCAGAAATACACCAGTGTCTACACATGCAGTGACCTGGGACTAAATTTGGTCCCAGGTCGAAGCAGCCTGCCCTATGCCCCTGTGGCCACTGGGGAGAGCTCCAGCCTTCAGCCACATAGCTGCCAAACTTTGGGACTAACTTTAGTCCCAAATTGAAGCCAGGATAGGTGGCTAGCCAGAAGCCCTGGGCCTGGGCTCAGGCCAGCCCCCTAGTGACTGGGCAGACCCAGCAGGGAGGCCCCCAGGTTACTGCGCAGTAACACATCTACACATGCATTTCTGCACAGTAATTAATCGGGTGTAAATTTGATACCTGCATGATGCAGTTATCTAATTTACATTCAAGTTGGCATAAGTCAGCATAAATGTGCATGTGTAGATGTGCCCACAGAGTGACTGAATTTCTTCCCCATCTCTGGAACTTAGGACCTGAATCATGATTGTGTGCTGGGCACCTCCATTTACTTGGGAGCCAGAACTCCTAGCCCCTTCTTTGAGGGCAAGCAGCTAACTGGCTAATGCTGTATTCTGCATAATTGTCTAGCAATTAAATACTCACCCACGAAGTACATATCCTGTGTTCCAGAGCCTCATAAGCCTGAGGAGGCTCAAGCCCAGGAGCATGCCCTAATCACCAGATCTCTTATTTACTGCAGAAGCTGGGTTAAGAGTGCTAAAGTTAGAATGGGGTGAGCAAAATACATCCCATGGACTGGATCTTGTCCACCAACTGATTGGATTCGGCCCATTGATTGTATCTAGTTCGTGTCTGCCCCTGCAGAACTTCACACGGGGCCGAGCCCGGCCTGCTCCCACCTGGGACAGCCCATGCCACACTCCCACCAACATCCGCTGATTGCCCATCACCTGCTTCAACCTGCCTGGTGCAATGAGTAGCCAACTACAAGTGGCCAAGTGGGTGGGAGGTGGCCAGGATCTGGAACTGGAGCTCCACATACTGGGGCATGCAGATCTCCTCCTTACCTTGCTGGGCATATGGTGTCTGGCACACATCCCCATGGCCACTGTCCTTCCCTGTTCTACCTACTTCCCAGAGTGGTGTAACAGGGCCAGGAGGAGAAGCTGCCACTGGAGGTGCAGGGAGATGAGCAGTACCTGAGCAGCTGTAACAACATGGAAGCAACCATGCCAGGAAGCTGTGCATGCTGGCTAGGGCTGGGGCTGGGGTCAGCGGTGGGTGCAGTGCAGGCTGTCCCAGGCAAGAGCAGGCAGGGCTTGGCCCCATCAGGAGCACCATGATGGCAGCCACGGGCTGGGTGGAGGGGAGGGACTATACGAGCACCACACTGCACTGCTCTGCTCCATGGAGCTCTGACCCTGCTCCCTCCTCCCCCCACCCATTGCTGGCTCCTTGGACCTAGCATGCAGGCAGTCTCCTACACACATGCACACCCTCCCACACACACACCCACACACAATATACAAAAATAAGATTTTATTTTGGGCTATTATGCAAATTGCCTCTATATAAACTACTCAAAAACACAAACCAGGTAAAAAAAAAATGTTTTTGAAAATAAAATTAAAATACGTTATAGTACATGTTTGATTCTTAGTATACGATTTGTTCGTTTATCTATAATGTGTTTAAATTGTGTCTTCTGAAAGATTTGGTGCATGCAGCCTTTGACAGCTCATCAAAACTTGTTAAGTGGCCCTCCAGCCAAAGTAGCTGCCCACCCCTAAGTTAGGAGATCAGAAACAAGCAAGAGGGAATGCAAGTCTGTAATTTAGAGATTGGAAAGAAAAGTGACAGGTTCCAGTTCTTGCTTCCAGAGCTGTTTATGCATTTTATATTTGATATGCTTTAGTTAAAAAAAATCATTACCATTCTGCAAGCAGAGATTGGAACCCAGAAATTCCTCCTCAGTTGCATTTCCAAACCAGTAGGCTACAGAATCAGGCTTCTACTTACTTGACCTCTCTCCCCCCCCATCCCCCCGCCCTGATTCTTGGCTGCCCAACAGTCCAGTTCCTTCAAATATATGGGTGGAGAGTACCCCTAGGGCACTTATTCTATAACCGGATGAGCAGGACATTTTACTGAAGTGTGAGAAATGGAGATTTGAAACTCCCAGGATGAACAAGGCAGAGCATAGTGACCAATTGGCTATTGCACAAAAGGCAGACACTGGGGCCATCACCACCACCCATTTTGGCCCTATAAAGTGAAGTAGACCTAATTGCCCCCAAATAAAGGAAGTGAAGATGCTTGCACTTCTTTAACTTTGCAGCAAGACAGGGAGGAACCAGCCCTTGTATTCCTTGGCAGAGCCCTGCCATAAATTAAATGGAGCCAGCAAGACAGGATCTGTTTGTACCCTCTACAACGTTCTGGTTATACCTGAACACAGACTCTAACACTTCATCTACACTGCTTCAGGACTTCCATGGCAAAACATGCCACACCCACCCCTGTTCTATCCATGCCAAATTCTAGAAATGAAGCAATATAGCCTCAAAAGCATGGCCCTGAGTGCAGTAAGGATGCCTGACAGAGCTCTCAAGACTGACGTTGAGCACATACTCAGGCCTGCTGTATGACACCTACATTGCTCCATTTTCAAGAGTTGGCTTGTGCACAGAATAGGAGCAGGTATGCTAGGCATGGTCCATAGTACATTCCTATACATAGCATTAAGGCAGTGTTGATATGCCCTACATTTCTGGGTGCATGCATGATAAGATAAACTTCGATTTAATTTCTTAATTCAATTATACATTTTGCAACGGAAGCTTTCTTAGAAGCAATGCCTTGTATACTGTCAACAAGGTTCAGAATAGAAAGAGTTAACATTTTCTAACTATGTCACTTCCACCTCACTATATAAGCTGCACTTGCCTAAATGGATACCTCTGCCCCAGAATTTCAAAGGTTCAGATTTTTCCAGTCCTCCACCTGATCTGTAAGAGTACTTTCAGCCAAGAAGGGAACATAATAACCTATGGCTTATGTGCCTAGTCCCAAATAAATGACAACTCCATATTTGAATAATCACAGGTGACTATTTACCATCTCAGTCCAGAAACAAAAAGGAAAAGCAAAAAAAAAAAAATCAAAATATGCCAAAAAAATATATCAAGTAAATGTGAATAATCAATGTACTTGAAGGAACTGCCCCTGTCTGTCTACTGACAAACAGAAAATAGAACTACAATCTGCTAGTCATTTATTCACTAGGAATTGTTGACTCAGCTCTGGCAAGTGCAATTATCCTTGTTTTACAGGATTCACAGGGTAAGTGAGATGAAATGCCTTGTTCAAGATCATAGAGGAGGTCATAGGAAGAACCCAGAGCAGAATCCAGGTCTTGGTTTGCTTCCAAAACTCTATTGTCTTCCCAAGACTACTTGCTCCAATTCAGTGGGTTTATTCAGTAGCTGCATAATACTCAGCAATTGACCATGAAATCCATCATTAAAAAGCAAGAGAAATGGGTAATTTATGACCACATTTGTTGCACTCAATATTGTCTCTAGTTTCTCTAGTGGAATCTGCACAAATAATGCTGACTTTTGTCACAGAATGATATGTGAGTGCAGAGTTCATGTATATTTCATCAACAAAAACAAATGCATTTCTTTACATTTCTTTTGCAATATATACTGTTGCTGAGCTTAAATTGCACCATACTACACAATGTAACTGTGTTTACTCCAACCCATCTACCTCTTTATCATCACAAAAGAAAACCTTCTGAAAATGACTAGGTAATGGCTTCTGCCAAATACCTAATTGTAAATCCATCATTTTGTATTTCCAGCTAAATCACATATACTCACTCATTCAAACCCATGTCATTCAAACCCATGTCTGAAGATGGCTGGCAAGGCTGTTGCAACCCAGGGTGTCTTTGTTGATTTTGACCGCAGTAAAGGTGTTCCCACTGGACACAGTTACCTAGTTGGGGGAAAAGGGAGGTATTATGGCTATCAGAAGCTTCAGTCTCTGATTTGATTCCATGGAGATTTGGCCCAAATTGGTGGCTGAATCTCTCAATCTGAATCACATCAGGAGACCTTTTAATCTCTCCAAATCAAATCGGAACCCTCTGAATTGATTTGGAGTGATTTGGAAAGATTCAGTGATTTGGATATAGACACAGCTTTAAATGTTTTTTCTACATACCTTAAGATACCAGGTGGCTTATGATGGTGGGTGGATGGAGCGTCCCACAGGAGCATGGGGGGCTCCCTAGCATGCTCGGCAGCAGACCCAGAAGTGGACCAGGTGCCTCCCTGGCTTGGTGACTGGTGCCTCCTGGGTCCGGGGAGGGGAATGGGGGTGAAGGGGGACAGCTTCTGCATTTGGCAGTGGACCTGGAAATGGACCAGAAGTACTTCCAGTTCACTTCTGGGTTCACCACTGAGCATGCAGGGCCCGCATCGTGCTCCTGTGGGACGCTCCATCTGCCCAGTGTCGCAGTGTTCACGAGCCACACCTGGTACCTCAAGGTATGTAGAAAAAACATTTAAAGCTGTGTCTGTGGCTAAATTACTGATTCTCTGAATCAGCATTGAAACTTCAGATTTGGATTCGGACAAATAGAATTACGGACAGTGATCTGAATCAATTGATCAAATCACTGTCCCCAATTCAGGCTGAATCCAAATCGAATACAGCCCATTTCGCACACCCTTAGTAGGTGGACTATGTTTAGGGCACCTTTTCTAGCCCCTTCCATGTTGGGTGAGCAGAGTGGATCCTGAAGAGGGCTGCTCAGTCACAGTTACCAATGCCAAATCACACTCCTACCTTATCCAAGTGCTAGATGACCTCCTTGTAATTGCTGCCTTTGTACTAGTTCATGGCTAGGAGCTTTTAGAATATCACTATTCTTCTCCCATCAGCACTAGGTTGGTCACCAAAGGGACTGAAAATGTGCTGAAAAAAGCCATTTTCATGGATTAAGTCTGTGCATGCTTTCTTTTATTGCAGAGAAGCTGTTGCACATCAGTTTCCACATGGTTCTTGACAGAATGGAACCTTGTCATAGAGGCCAAGACAATTGGAGAGCTTGTTCCACTGCAGTCATTATCTGTCCTAGCAGCTGTTGAGATTTAACATCTTCTTCCACCTGCTTTGCTGTTGAGGTCTTGTAGACTCATGGCTGGGGCTGGACAGGCTTATTATCATGGTGACCTGTACTTTCCATGTCACCACACTATCAAAGGAGATATGTGGCTTTTCAGGAGGGAAAGCAGTTCTATCTGCTGTTCCCACCACATCTTGGTGGTGCTGCTGCTTTTTGGTCCATGATTGCTTATTTGTCAGTTACCCCTGCTTATTTTGAAGCTACTACCCACCACCTATGGATGTACTGAGTAGCAGTACAGCTCTGCAACAAAACCTCTAATCCAAAGAGGTACTTAAACCCTTTTATGGAACATAACCTGCCAAATTTTTCTTTCAGAAGAAACATACCGATGGACACCTAGTCACTCCATAGCTCGACCCAGCTGTTCTAGCATCTAATATCACACCTGGGAACAGCCAAGCAGCTGGAAAGATTAACATAGTGGAAGAAAGCAACAACTCTTAAAAGAATGTAGCAGTCTGCCACAGACTTCAGAGCTACTTGTTATGCCATGTGACCTGTTCACATGATGTCTCACAGGGATTGGCTTGAGGCTTTGCCAGGGATCTTTTTGGCATAATAATTTTATCTGGTCAGTCCCATATCTGAAGGTGGTCAGAATGGTCCTTTCTGTATTTTCTGAAAATTTATATTCATTCTGTGAAGGGTTGGGAAAAACTGAGTAAATCATATCTATCTTGGCTCTTTCAGTATCTGTGTACACAGTAACATCAAGTCAACAGATCTAGTTCCTATTGTTGTCAGTTATTTTACAAGGAGAATAACAACAATATAGCATAGACTTGGTTATTACATTTCACTGCTATCAGGATACTCCAATCCCTGTCAAAACACAGGGTTCCATGTTACTCTGGATGAATGCAGTTGCTGTTCATGACAAATGGGCATCATGAATGATAATCAAAGGCAGTATATACCATCAATAGTTTCCAAATGACAAAAATAGATTTCCTGGTCTTGCAAAGCTGCTTCAGGGAAAGTCTGGGTAAACCTACATTTCAATCCAATATTGATTATATTATCAGATTTACTCAAATATAACTCAAGTCCCTCCCAAACAGCATGGGGGAAAAGGCTCCTCATCTTATAACAACACATCAGGAAACCTCAATTAATACACTGACTGTAATTAAACTGCTGCCAAAAGTAGCATATACTCAGTAATGGAAACCAACTATGAAGCTAACTGCAGATAACACTCAGCATGACTATAAAACACATGGCTCATAGTGGACAAACATACTAAAGAGAATGGTTTTTTTTATGTGTGTGGCCCTTAGGAAAACAAAACAGGTGGGTGTTCTTTCTACGAGAACTGGAACCAGGCTGCAATACTAGACCAATAAGTAGTTTCTATCCCTGGAAAATTACAACACATATATAAATTTTCTTTACTTGGCAGGCTTGCTGGTGACAGCCTAGCTTGATGGCTTGAGCCAGATAGCTCCTGTTGCCCTGTGGGGTCAGGCCAACTCTCAGGATCTCAATATTGTTCTGTTAAACAGGAAGGTGTGGTGTACAATTGTACATGCACACACTCAAAAATCAATTAGGGGCATACACATACTCTAGGTGCATGCACCCCCACCAGGCATGCACACACACACACACTACCAATTCAGGCACATACACATCCAAAATTACCAGCCTAGGCAAATTCACACCTATCACCAATTCAAGCACCTACACACACTATACAGACCAAAAGAAATTAGACCAGAATCAATTACCAATACCTGCACACCCAATACACATACATGAATCACCAATTTGTATATCATGCACACAGTGACATACATGTATGTCAGTTCACATACATACCAGTCACTTACACATACACACAGGTGAGTTCCTAACTCTGGTGTTGTGGTGTGCATGTATGTGCTTGGTGTATTTGGCATACCTGGGGGAAGGTTAAGGTAAGAGAGAGAGAGTGAAAGTGTAGGGGGTGAAAGTCGCCACAACTGGGATTAGAATCGGTAGACTAGAAAGAGAGCTGGGCTGAGGAGCTGAGGCTTGGGGTTACTTTAGGTTACTGCTGGTGGAGACTGAGATGAAAGTTGCCGGTGCTAGGATTAGAACCAGCAGACTGGAGGGAACTTGGGGTAATTTAAGGTTAATTGGTGTTAACTGAAAGCAGAAAGCCAGCAGAGCAAAGGAGCAATGCTGGGGAGAAGCCCGGAGGCTGGAGCCAGAGCAAGGAGGCTACAGGGGAGCCAAAAGCTATGTGGGGAGAGGAAAACTGGGAGTGGGGAGGGGAGGTGAGGCTGGAGGACACAGAGAGAGAGAGTGTGTGTGAAAGAGAAGGCAGAGAGATACAGGGTCTAGGGAGAGGTGGCAGGAGGCAAAAAATGGTGGGAACAGGGCTGAGAGCCTGCAGAAAACAACAGGGCTGAGAGCCAAGAATGAGAGAGACAGAGGCAGAGACCAGAATTTAGATAGGGAAGGGACCAGGGCTCAGTAAAATACAACCCAACTTGGGGTTACAAATGATAGTGGTTTTATTGACCAGGGGAGATGGTGACACAATATTTTATTGGTTTCTCTGCACACACAGACACGTACACAGACAATAGCAGCAGGGGTTAAAGAGGCTTGGTGCAGGGGCTGAAGTCCAGGAGGAGAGAGAGATAGAGTCCAAATTGGAGGAGGAAATATGCAGGTGATATCTACCTATCCCAAGCTGAAAGTGGGTTCTCGATGGCCAGTCAGGGTCTCCTTCAGCTCGGTGTTGTCCAGAGGGGAGTCACCGGCAGGGCCTCTGGGGTGGATAGGCGGTGTGACGTGGAGCTGGTCTGGTCCAGATGGAAATGGCATTCCCAAAGAGTCAGTCTTCACTACCCCCTTTTATTAGGTAGACTACCTATCATATCCTATGGGGTGGGTCTGCCCAGGCAAAGTCAGTCCTGTTCCAGAGGGTTCCAGGTGTTCTTACTGAGCATGTGCAGCCTTGTCACAATGGTGGGTTGCCTCATCTTTTGTTTCTTGAATGCTAAGGGTGGTTCCAATGGCTGGGTCATTAGTCCAGGTATTGGTGTTAATAGTTCAGTCGTTCAGAAGGAGCTATTTTTAGACCTACTGCCATTGCCTCTCAAGCACCCATATTCATCCCCATTCATTCAGGAACCAAGTTAAATAGGAGGGGTAGTATGAGTCATAGGTTACACAACTGGGCATGGGGATAAGATGGAGGCTTGACATTACAAGATGAAACTTAACATGACTTATACTAACTTACATATATAGGCCTAAAACAGTAATCACACAATATAAAAGCTTAAAAAATCACTACAAACATAATAATTATCACTTATAAAACAGTGGATATTATATCAAAATAGCAGGACACTTATTTGCAGAGGGGAGAGAAATAAAACTTACTACATAAAATAAAGTTTTAAAGCTTATCCTACATCTTAGCTTACTTATAGTTATCTATAGGGAATAGAGAGGGAGAGACAAAGTCAGAAATGGTTGAGGAAGAGGAGGAAATGCATTTTAAAAGAAAAAAAAAAAGAAAAACTGGGGATTTTGCTACACTTTGGCCAATTGGTGGGGGCATTCCTTTTCTCCACCAATCAGAAGGTAGGAGAGACATTAGCTCTGCCCCTCAGGCTTTTCCATTGGTCTGGGGATGGAGCCTCCAGAAGGAATAAAAGCCCTTGTGCCCAGCACATGGGGGACTTTGATGAGGTATGACAAAGAAGGGCTGCAGAAGAGCTGGTAGAGCTGACCAGCAGGGTGGAGCAGTTACCCCAGAAGTGTCCTGTAGATGCCTCCACCAAGCGGGAAACAGCAAGCGGCTGTGTTCCTGCCACGCCATGGAGGGAGCCGTGGTGTCAGTGCACAGGTCAGTGGACGGAGGGGCCAGAGAGCAGGCGGGACCTCAGTGGCTGCAGAAGGTAGCATAGGTCTCCAACCTTGCATGAGGCAGAAGCCCTTGGTGCATGGATTGGTGCACAGGGCTGGTGACAGTCCAGGAGCATAGAATCATAGAAGTAGGGTCCGAAGGGACCTTGTAGATCTTCAAGTCCGACCCCCTGCCTGGGCAGGAGGGAAACTGGGCTCAAGTGACCCCAGCCAGGTAGGCATCGAGCCGCTTCTTAAAGACCCCCAGGGTAGGAGCCAGCACCACTTCCTTTGGAAATTGGTTCCAGATCCTAGCTGCCCTGACTGTGAAGGAGTTCCTACAGATGTCTAATCTAAACCTACTCTTCAACAACCTGTGGCTGTTATTCCTTGTTATCCCAGGGGGCGCTAGGGGAAACAAGGTCTCCCCCAAACCCTTCTGGTCCCCCCTAGTGAGTTTATAGATGGTCACCAGGTCCCCCCTCAGCCTTCTCTTGTGAAGGCTGAACAGGTTCAGGTCCCATAGCCTCTCATTGTAGGGTCTTCCCTGCTGTCCCCGGATCATGCGGATGGCCCTCCTCTGGACCCTCTCAATGTTGTCCACATCCCTCTTGAAGTGGGGTGCCCAGAACTGGACACAGTACTCCAGCTGTGGCCTGACCAGTGTTGTGTAGAGGGGGAGGATCACCTTGGCCCTGCTTGAGATGCACCTGTGGATGCACAATAGGGTCCAGTTAGCCCTGCTGACCGTGACCTCGCATTGTCGGCCCATATTCATCTTGGAGTCAATGATGACTCCAAGATCCCTTTCTGCCTCCATGCTCTCAAGAAGGGAATTTCCCATCTTATAAGTGTGCTGCCGGTTACTACTGCCCAAGCGCAGCACTCTGCACTTGTCCGTATTTAAAAGCATCCTGTTTTTGTTAGCCCACCCCTGCAACCTATCCAAATCTTTCTGCAGTCTTTCCCTCCCTACTAGTGTGCCCACCTCACCCCAAATTTTGGTATCATCAGCAAATTTGAACAGGTTGCTTTTCACTCCGTCATCCAAATCACCGATAAAGAAATTGAACAGCGCGGGCCCAAGGACCGAGCCCTGGGGGACTCCGCTGCCCACTTCCCCCCAGGTCGAATATGACCCATCTACCACCACCCTCTGAGTATGACCCTTCAGGCAATTAGCAATCCATCTGACTGTGTAGGCATCGATGCCACAGTCACCTAGTTTTTTAATGAGGATGGGGTGGGAGACAGTGTCAAAGGCCTTGCTGAAGTCCAGAAAGACTACATCCATGGTAACACCTGCATCCAATGCTTTTGTGACCTGATCGTAAAAGACAATCAGGTTGGTCTGACATGACCTGCCCCTAATGAAACCATGCCAGTTGCCCTTGAGCATCATCCCCAATGCTGGCCCATCACAGATGTGTTCCTGGATGATCTTCTCAAAGAGTTTGCCCAGGATTGAGGTAAGACTGACGGGCCTATAGTTGCCCGGGTCTTCCCTCCTCCCTTTCTTAAAGATGGGGACCACATTGGCTATCTTCCAATCATCTGGCACTTGGCCCGAGCACCACGAGCTCTCGTAAAGCCGTGCCAAGGGCCCAGCAATAACCCCTGCTAGCTCCCTCAACACCCTGGGGTGGAGAGTATCTGGACCTGCTGACTTGAACATGTCCAGCCCCTCCAATAGCACTCTAACCCGGTCCTCCTCAACCTTAGGTCTTGAGGCATTCCCCTCTAGTCCGTCTTGGAACACGGTGGGGGAGTCCCGGTCCCTGTACAAGAAAACGGAGGTGAAAAATTTGTTAAAGAGGTCTGCCTTCTCCTCTGGCGCAACCACCAGATTGCCCAGGGCATCTTGCAGGGGCCCCACATTTCCCTGCGCCTTCTTTATCCTCCCTATATATTTGAAAAAGGACTTTTTATTATCTTTGATCTTGGATGCTAGTCCTAGCTCTATGTCCGTGTTAGCTTTCCTAACAGCCCCCCTACAGGCCCGAGCAGTGGAGGTATACTCTTCTTTGGAGATAGCGCCCCCCTTCCACCGAGTGTACGCCACCTTTTTGGCAACCAGGCATTTCCGGATATCCTCAGTGTGCCAGGGAGGCTTTTGGGCACTCTTGCCCCCCTTGCTTCTTGTTGGGATTGTCACCCCTTGGGCCCTGAGTATTGTCTCCTTAAGGAATGACCACTCATCTTGGGCACTGAGTTCCCCTGTCCTCGAGAACCCCAGCACCTCTCCCACCAATCTCCTCAACTTGTTGAAGTTGGCCCTCTTGAAGTCTAGGGCTACTGCCTTGCTGCAGGCCCTTGACACCCTGCGCTGGATGATGAATTCCAGCAAGCGATGATCGCTGTCACCCAGGTGGTCAAGGACCTGAAGCCCCCTTACCAGATCATCGCCTGTGGCCAGGACCAGGTCCAACAGGGCATTTCCTCTGGTGGGACTGTGCACCTCCTGGGTTAAGTGGAGGTCCTGTATCTCAGCCAGGAACCTCTTGGAATGGTCCGACCTGGCTGACTGCTCCTCCCAGCAGATGTCCAGGTAATTTAGATCACCCATGACAACTACATCCCTTGCCTTAAGTGCCTCTGCAAGCTGGTCTGAAAATTCCTGGTCCAGCTCCTCCCCTTGGTTGGGGGGTCTGTAGTAGACCCCCACTGTTAAATCCCTCTCCCCACGACCCCTTTTATCTTGACCCAGAGCACTTCAGCTTGTCCCTCCTCTGACCCCATTTTGCTGGCAGAAGATGTGTATTGCTCTTTGACATAGAGCGCCACACCCCCTCCCTTCCTTCCTTCTCTATCCCACAGATGGAACCTCAGTGGCTGCATGAGGCAACACAGGTCCCCAACCCTGCATGAGGCAGGAGCCCTCGGTGCACAGATTGGTGCACTGGGCTGGAGAGCTGAGCTAAAGGGACCCTGCCGATGCACAATGCAGCGTGGGTCCCCATCTCTGCACAAGCCAGGAGCCCACAGTGCACAGTTCTGGCAGAGCTGAATGGATGCTGCAGCTGTAGGAGGCAGTGTAGGTCCCCATCCCTGAGGCAGGCACCCCCCCCCCCGCCTCAGTGCACAGGGCAGTGCTTGGGACCAAGAGAGAGGGCTGACCGGCCAGATAGGTAGCTGCACAAGGCAGCTCAGGCCTTCTTGCAGCAAGTGGCTGCGGGCCACAGTGACCACCCCAGTGAGAGGTGGGGGAAGCCTCTGCAGCTACCCCAGAGAGAGATAAAGACAAGACAAGCCTTCCTGACTGCTGGTAGCTGTGAGTGACCCAAAAAGGGGTTTGCAGTCTCAAGGAGGGATGGAGACCAAGGAGGGACAGAGACATATATATATGAGTTCTGTACAATTAAACCTGTAAATAGTTAAATATTGCTGGGTGTACCTGGTCTCTGCTCTGCTCTGCTCTGCTCTGCTCTGTAGGGGAGGGAGGTGAGCTGTCTTAAAGCTAGGCAGTCACGCTCCCACACCACACTCCCACACCCTGCTAACATCCCTTTAGTTGTGGAGGGGGTACCAACCATGTACCATCTGGGCTACATATATATGGAATCTAATTACTGGAGGGCTTGTCTTATAATCAGGGTCATCTTATATTTGAGTAAATACAGGAGTCGCTACTGATAGAAAGTTAAATTTTATCAGGATGTATTTTCAAGAGATGCTGGCATGAAAAAAAATTAAGTTATAGTAGACGTGAAGGGAGCCTGCTCTAATTAATTGAGTCTACTGATGCATGGAAACTTACATGCTCTGTCAGCCTTTCATGTCATGTGTATCAGCATCCCTGTCCCCCCCCCCCCCAAAAAAAAAAATGGCAGTGGGGTGCTTTGAAATAAAACACATTCAATGAGCTTTAGTTCAAAGCACCCTACCACCATTTTTTCAGCGTGGTGATGCTGATACATGTGATGCATGGGCACTTTTAATTAGCATGGCTCACTAATTAACACACCCAGTGCTGTGTCCCAAACTACATGTAAAAATGCCTTTTGTGCCCAAAAGATGGTGTGAACTGATGTCCTTGTACCACATTTAGGGTATCAGACTGTGCTGATTTGCTTCTGCTAAAGAAGAGGGGGGTGCAACAAATGAGAATAAATATGTTGGTGCAACACACTGAAAATCTTGCCCTGGTGTAGCACTGACCACCAGCACTGCACAGATGGTTCACTCCAGGAGCTAGTCCTAGAAGTTATTACCCACTCGGGAGACAAGTATAAGAGAAAAACAACACCCCATTACTTGGTGGGACTGAGTTTGTATCTGTATGTCTGGAACGACTAGCAGGTAAACTTGTGACACAGCTAACTATTTTTCGTATAAAGCTTTTTTGTCCAGTTATTTTGAGTTCAGGGTATCTAATCAAGACAAGAAGTTATCCTAAAGTTTGATAGATCTTTTTAAAAGCCTGATTTAATTTTAAATTTCAAGTCACACACATTTCTCAATAAAACACTGAGCTGATTGCACAGGCAGCTTCATTTTACATCTGCTTCAGTTTCTGAATGAATTTAATATGTAGAAATGCACTGCACAGATCACAAATGCATGAATCATGATAGTGTGAGATCACAAAAGCATGAATCATGGTAGCATGATCTTCCTGGGAAAGAAACAAATGGCAATCTCCTAGCTAGATGCAGATGAAAAAAGGTCATCCTGACTACTGCTTAAAATTGAACATTCAGGAACAATCAGGGGGTAGCTCCATGGGGAAAACTTGCGTTTAGCAACGATGCACTTAGCTTTTAGGGGATTTGTCACCTGGTGGAATCTGCAACCCTAGGCACCCTGTACAATGGGATGTATAAAAGGCACCATCAGCCAAGACTATCTGCCTGAAAAAGTACCTCAGCTAATAGTGGAAGAAAGGAACTTAATCTTTGCCTTCAGCAGGGATCTTCTTGTGTTCCCATTAGTCTGACCTAAAAGGATAACCCTGGGGGAGGGAACATATAGGAGCCACCACATATCTGAGGAGGTAGACAAAGTAGCTGTAAAAGACCTAGACAGAGTGGTGTATCAAAAGATTGAGTCTGTTCCTCAAATCACTCTGAAAATGCTCAAGTAGTATTAGTTTTAAAGAAAGTAGACATGATCAAAAGCAATCCGCTGCACTACTTAGACTGAGCACAAGCTTGATTCGTTACATGGGTGAAACATCCAGTTCCCCGAACTTCCAGATCTGTCCCAACCACTAGATTCAGAATGCAGACAGATGTTATGATTTGGGATCCCATTGGAATGGGGCCTTTATTGTTTGAAGTGCTTTTTTAAAAAGAAAAATGTTAGAATTATAAAAATCATTTATAAACAGTCCTCTCTAACTGAGAAAGTACCTGAAATACCAGTTTGGAAAATACCAGTGTTGGAACTCTTTGAATTCTAAACTTTGCCACATACATATATCTGCTCTGGGTCTGGAATATTCAAAGCCACAAACTGAGATGAATGTTGTGGTTTGAGCAGGACCAATAGCAGAGAGCACAAGTGACATTAAACATCATCACCACTCCACTCTTTCTTGCCAATCTGTTTGGGGAGAAAGACAGGACGATTAGCTACACTGCCTGACATTTATCTTAGAGAGACAAAACAATAGGAAACAAAAAAAAAAAGAACACACACAAAAAAAAAAGAACAAAAACAAAAGGAGAAGCAAAACAGAGATGAGCATGTGAAAGATGTTGCCTCTTTTGACATTGATTAAATTCCAAGAACTGTAAGGCAGTAGCTGTCAGGCCAGCTCTTCAACTGGTTTAAATCAGCAAGGTTGCATTTCTGTGAGTGGAGCGATATCTATTTAGTTGATAATCCTGTCTATCACTTCAGAGATGAAGCCTCCCATGAGAAACTGGCCAGACACCTACTGCTGGTTTCAAACCCTTCCTACCAAGCTGCATTTCTTTTGCAGGTTTTTTTGTATATTAATTTTTCTCCCACGAGCAAACCATCCTATTTGACAAAATATTTCTTTATATCATGCAAAACCTATTTGTGGAGGTACACAATTTAATCATATTACTAATACAGCTGGGGCAAGATTTTCACAACCCCCCTCCCCTCCCCCCCCCCCAAAAAATCAGACCATTCTTTAAAATTCTGCTAAACAACTTCAAAGTGAGCGCGCTTTTCAATGTTTGTACCAAACAGCCCAGCATTTAAGAAATACTGGCCATCTCAGAATATTTTCCCACCTCCACAGAAAAGTAAAAACAATCTGAATGACCAAAAAGCCCACCATGCTAAACCTTTAAAAACATACAAAAAACCTACAGCCTCTTAGGCCATGGCAGTCCCCATTCTTTCATCCTATTTATGCACTTATTCCTGGGCTTAACTGCCCATTTTGGATCACGAAAATGGTACTGAAAATATCAGGAGCCAACCATGCAGGATTAAGAGTACAGGAGGTAAGGAAATAGCATTACAAACATTGAGAGACAGTCTGGGTGCAAGAATTACAGCTATTTCTTATTTAAGAAATGAAGTTTATAAATAAAATATCACTATATTTTTATACCGTGCTTTACTCCCCCACATTTATTTATTTATTTATTTTTACAAACGGCCTCTGATTACACAACCCATGTAAGGGTATGGCACAGAAACATAACAGAAGCTCTTTACAAGTAAGGGAATGCTAAAAATACTCAAAGTTCTTGATTTGCTATTGAAAAACTCAACGACTGTTCAAAATACTTAGAAAAGATTAATCAGATCTTAGACACTTTGTTGAGATAACCAAATGCTTCCTCTTCTGTTTGTTTTTAAGAAATTAAAAATTTCAGATAATGGAAAAGGGCACCCTTGCTCTAGCTGTGATGAAAAAGGCCAGGGATGGGATCCCCATGACTCACTACAGCAGAGATGTGCAGGGCTGTGCTGCACAATGCTTTGTAATGCCATGCAGCACCTTGTAAGCATCAGGTGTTTGGTTAGGTTGATTGCACTTGTATTGTTGTATTCACTCATTGTCTTGTCCCACACTTAGATTGTGAGTGGTTCTTCAAGAAGGATCACTATTGTATGTTTGAACAGCACTAGCACACTGGGGCCCTGACCCATAACAAAGGCTAAGTACTAGTGTGTAAGAAACCCATGGTGGATGCACTCTAACTTTTAAGTTTTACTCTAAACGCCCATGGAGAGGAAGTAGGACACACGTTAGCTCTTGTGGGGGGGAGGGGGAAGAGGGGGTAGAGGTTGAAGCCTGCCTACGCAGCCCAAGCTCCGCAGGTAGGGGGTGCTCACATATACCTCCCAGCATGCCCCATGGGCTCCCTGAGCTGCTGAAGACTCCCAAGCAAAGCCAAACAGTCAAGCCACCACTGACTGGCTGGCAGGGACATCACGGCTGCCCACTTGGACCTGATGTGGCAGTAGCTTGTAATGGTCACCAACCATCAGCCAGCCATCCTACACATGCTCACACAGAGCACCCTGTGCCTACCAAATGTGAGCATCATGGATGCCTGGGGTGTGGACATGTGTGTGGATACATTTGCCACTCACTGATATTGTGGTCCCAGCCCCACAGAGCAGCAGGCTGTCTGGATCTGTGAAGCACTGGCCAAGTAGTTCCTTACCCATGTGGATCGGGAGCCCTTTCTGAACAAGTAGGGTTGAAGACCTTGGAGTGACCATGCCTTGGCACTGGGCCATGGGTCTCCAGCCCCAGGCTCCTCTGGCCCTGCACCCTGGGCAGTGCTACCCACAACTCACACCATCCCCTCCTCTCCCTCTCCATCCCCACCCACCCAGGGGCACACACTGCGGTGCAGGGGAATGCAGTATGAGGATGAGATATGCCTCATTTTTATCAAATGTTGTAGCTGACAAATTGTTAGTGTTTTTATTAAACAAAAAAACCCGTGAAATGTTGTCCACTCTGGAATTTGGAACCTTCTTCTTAGTTAACAGTCAGAGAGTGGGGAGAGACCCTGCCTGCACCGGGCAATTATGATGTTGTGGGGGAGAGGGTTGGGCAGTTGCAGGGACTGAACAAATACAAAACCTTGGGGCAACAAGGGGAATGCTGTGTGCAAAACTGTTGCTCCTTGGTTTAATTAATACATTGCAGCTGCCAAACTTTGCGTGCGCATAATAAAGAGAAACTTTAGAACATTGCCTGCTCTGGAACTTGGATGGATATGCAAGGCCAAATAGCATGTACAGAGCCATTGCTAATGAGATGAGCTTTCTACCACCATGCAATTAGAGCTAGGCTTAGTATCTCAGTACTGCATTACAGGCTACAGCATGCAAGAAGACATGACTTGTAAGCTAGGGACAAACATTTAAAAAGCCTGAGCCTGAATTGATTCAATCCTTGCAGGTTAATCTAACCTGGCTAGGCTAAACCAGTTTGTAATCACACAAACATCCCCTCTGGACTAAGAAAATGCAGGCACATGCCTGCAGTGGTTCCGGCTTGAAGCCAGGGGTGCTAGAGCAGCCCTCCCTTTGATTCTACAGTGCTGAGCTGAGGCGGGGCATGGCCAGGCCTCAGCAGAATGCTCTGATTAGAGAGGGGTCCCCCCCCACCCCGACTTGAGCAGCCCACCAGAGAGTTGATAACACAGTGTTTATCGGCCCTTTAAGAAAACAACGGGGGGAAAAAAGAGTTTCTCTCCATTAGTTCAAGCTCTTCTTAAACAACTTTTCCCAAGGAAGGAATGGAGGGACATTACCAGCTAACCAGTTGATTAGCTCCAAAAGACCTAAGTGGACACAGTCCTGTCTGCCTTTGTCCGGTCTCCCACAGCACGGACTGTAGTCAGCATGTGGTATGCTAGCTAATCCTGAGAGATGTCTATGTAAGGCAGAGGGAGGGAGAAATCCCTGCTTAGCAGGGCATGGTGAGGGGAGGGGGGAGGGAGCAGGGGGAAGGCAGGCAGATGCCTGCAGTCTGTGCTGTAGCTCCAGCCAGGGAGCAGAGGGGAGGGGCCAGCTCTGCTGTAGAGCAGACAGCCCAGCCCAGAAAGTATGCCAAGATGCTTGGGGAGTCTGGTTTAACTTAAACCAGGAAGGGGTCTGGGGCAGACATTGCATAAACCAGTTTGACCCAAAACAATTAAGTCTGATACTACATTCAACCAGGTTTATCTCAAACCTGTTTCAGCCATTTTCAAACTGGGTTATGTGCACTGAATATCTGTTCCATTACAGGTTTAAACCAGTTTCTGAACACTTAAAAACTGGTTCATGTGTAATGTCTGTCCCTAGCCCTAGACACTTCTTAGAGGGGTAAAATGGCCTGCATGAGGCTCCAAACTCTTACTATTATGGTTAGATTGCTGGTGGTACTTAAGCCAAATCAAGTATCTCTTCATTATTCTACTTTGTACACCATTGAATATATCCTAAATCTAGGATGACCATCCATCTCGTTATTCCTAGGACAGTGCTGGATTTTGGAGGCTGGTCCCAGGCATGGGGTGAAGATTAAAATGAGTGTCTCAGGTGTGGTGGGCAATCCAGTGGGGAAGAGAAGCAGTGCAGTATCCCAGGAAGGTGCCTGGGCAGGCTTCCTGTGGCAGCATGCTGCTCCACCTCCACCACTCCCAGCAACACACCACTGACTTGGGGGAGGGGTGTGGGGAGAAGAGGAGAAGAGGAAGTAGAGGGGGCTGTGTCTTGGATGTCCCATATTACTAACTGGGGATGGATGGTCACCCTACCCAAGTCAGTTTTGAAAATGGTATTACCTTTTCTTTTTAAGATATTATTCTGACAGAAAAATGGATCTGATATATCACCAGTTCTAAGTGAAATGCTCTCTGGTGTAGTAAATTTTCAACAGAAGTAAATTTCCTCTTGAGGAAAGTACTTGGGTATGTATGTCACATTGTTGATGTCATTCTGGCATAGACATTTGCTCGAACAAACTAGCCCTCTACCACCTGATGGCCAGATGAAGTAACAGCTCCTACTTTGGGTGGCCATCTTGAGAGAGCTATTCACGTATCCACTCCTTACTACAGAGTAAATTTAATTTAGACATGATGTCATAGCAATACTTAAATGAATGGTACTGTATACTGTGACATGAGTACTGAAATATGAGCACTGTTTCTTGGACTGTATCTTGGGAGCAAGTGTGATCATGCACTAGGTCACTAGAGTACTAGTAGTTAAGGAACTTTACTTCCTTATATAAACAGAACAGAGAAAAGTATATTTTAAAATGTACATTTTATACTCTATGTATTCCAGTCCCAGTTACATTAAGATATAGCACTTGTGTGACCTATGGCTCAATTACCATGTAACTCAAAGTAAGACTCTTAAGTCTGCACTTTAATCACCATAAAACCATCAGCACATTACTAGGCCTTTAACTACCGAATGCCAGTAAAAATGTTGTTTAAACTGTTAACTGCCAGTTTAAAGCAGCAATTAATCCTGAGGATCAACACCTCCAATATTATCACTCTGGGGACAGATAAATATGAATCCTGGCTCTTAAAGAAGGCAGGGGAGACTATGGAGGGACTATATCCCATTGGTTAGAGCACTGCTGTAGGAAATGGGACTTGATAGCCAGGTACAGACATTAAACCTTTTACTGGTGTAAATGATCAGAAACTGGTCTATACCTATAATAGAACAGAAGCTTGGCACAGAGATTATTTAAAAAATGGTGGAACCTGGTCTAAGATTTGCACCTCCCTCACCAAGGGAAAATGTGTGTTCCATTCACTACCAAGCTAACCTATGCCACTTACAGAAAACTGCCTAACTTAGACTCCACCTCAGGCTTTTGGAATATCTGTACCTAGCCCTGGATTCTATCCTCTGCTTTGTCACCAGTTCCTTGTGTGATTTACAGTCAGATTTTCAGAAATCAGCTTTCTGACTTAAGAAAGCTTGAAGTTTGCTTTCAGATGTATTGAATGCCTAATTCCCAATAACTACAAATATAGGTGCGAATGTTCAGCCTCTCAAGAATAATTTGTTATGATTATTTGATATGGGTACCAAATAATTGGGACAGCCAAGATCAGCCAGTCCTTTTGACAGGTTAGGCCTTGATTTCCCTGGGCAAAATCCAGAGAAGCAATTTGGCACACCCAATGTAGATGTCATAACCCCTGCCTAAGCCCAGAAGGGCAATTCAGAGAGAACAAGGTTAGGAATCTACATTAGTTCCTAGGTAAGTGGGGTTGCTGCTGCTGCCTTTGAGCTTCTACATAGTATATGACCTAGTGTTGTCAAAGGACTTACTAGGAGAGCTGGTTTTTAGGTCCTCCTTAGCTAGAGGGAATTTACACCTACATTTCAATTCTCAGGAGAGTGCCATATCTACCAGGGAATAGAAATGCTGAAACTTAGTCAGTAGGCAAAAAAGATGATTGTCTGGAGTAGGGGGGCGAGAAAGGAGGAGAGAGAGAAAGAAAAGGAGAGAGAGAGAGGGAGAGAGCAGAGATGAGAAGAGGAGAGAGAGTGCACTTCACACTTGTCTTGTGCTTGGGCATACACCTGGAAGAAGGCAGTCCTGGGCTCTGGTTCCTGCTCCTAGCACTATGTGTGCATTTACACAACACAGTGTTTAGTTAAAAAAAATCCTGGAAGCAGTTCCATACCCCAACTAAGGAGAAGCAGAAAAGGCTGGAGGGATGGGACAGTGTTTGGTGAGCAAAACAGAGATCCAGACTGGGGCTAGGGGTGGAAGTGGTAGCAGGTTCTCAGAAGGGCATATGGCAGTGACCAAAGAGAAAAAGAAGAGATAGCAAAAGCAAGCTCCTTTCCTCACTCTCCCCCACCCCAAGGCCAAAATATAAGGAGTAATAGTGGAAGCAGGGGCCTGAAGCATGAGGGCATGAATGCGTGTGTGGTGGGGGGGTGGGGAGGGAGGAGTGGAGGGGGGACAGGGGGCAGGGGAGAAAGGAAACAGGAGTAGAAAAGAAGGTTTTTGGTTAGGAATGTGTGAATTTTCAGAAGACAATAAGAGGCAGTTTAACAAGTAACTGAGGAATAAAGAACAAAGCAATTGTGAATTCAGAGCCTGAGGATGAATGTAACTTCTGTGATTCCTCTCTCTAACCCCCTCCCTAGGGTCCTGTAATCCCATCTCCACAGCCTGCATATCCCCTCAAAAATCTCTCTGGCACCCCCAGCTGCTTCCTATTCATATCACAAGCAGTAACTTTATATAGTGTTCTGCTTCACTGGATGCACAACTCAGACTCCAGAAGCAACAAAATATGCAGGCCTCTACTCTACAAATATATGCAAATCATTATATAAGGGCCATTTGGGTGGGTTAGAATGCTGGAATCCCATTTTACCCATCACCATTTAAAAAACCCCAAAATAATGCCCCCCCCCTCAGGTCTCACTTCCCCCCCCCCCCCCAAGTCTGTCAAATTCCTATGTGGATGTGCTAGGTGTGAGACAAGCCTCATGGAACTTAAACTTGTGTAACAGGTGGCAGCTGCTCCCCTGAGTATAGTGTTCATTTTCAGCATGTTTACTTTCTAAGATGTCAAGAATAAGAGATAAAGCAGAGATAATAAAACAAAATTTCAATAATCATCATCTCTGCTTAATGTTCTGAAAACTACCATGCAATGACATTATCACAGCACTTACATATATTGGCCTAGCTCTATTAAGTCAAAACAATCTTCCAGTGACTTAAATGGGATCATCATCATTTTAAAAACGCCCAGCAACTGCAGAAGCTGCACTCAGGTCCTGGCTCCTGCGTGAGAAATGCAGGTGAAAGCCCGCTGTGCCTCCGTGAACCCAGGGACCCCCCAAAAGAGACCCCAGGAACCCTGATGAGCCCTGGCCTGCCTGCAGGTAAGCAGGGGCCTATGGTGGGATGGACATAGCCAGAAGGGAGGCAGCTGAATGGAGCTGAGGAGGGTCACACCCCCCCCCCGGATCCTACTTTGCCCAGCCTCCCAGGGAGCCACGCGACTGGAGCCTTGCAAACATGATGTGGAAACATGCACACTTCTGTGCCCAGCATGTGAGTTAGCACAGAAGTTTGCACAGGAGGGTGAGAGGGAGGGCCCGTGGTCCTGCCAGTGAGCCCCCTAGAATAGGCAGTCCCATCAGTAGCTGGCCTACCAGCAGCACAATGCGGATGGGCACATGCCACACCCCAAGGGTCCCCTTGGAATCTGTGGCCTCCCCCTCTAGCACATCAGAGGCCTCCACCCAGACAGAACCCACAGTTTCAGTCTCCACACAGACAGAGCCTCTGGCTCTCAGCTGTGGGGGCTGCCTGGCACATTTCCAGGCTAATGGTACTGGGAGCATGGCCACCTTCCCTTGCGAGGTTTGCTCCCCTTTGGAGTCCCTGGGGCACCAGGTAGGGGAGCTCTAGGCCGCAGTCCAGAGACTGCGTGCCATCAGGGATGGTGAGCAGGAGATAGACTCCTACTGCCAGGCCCTTCACCCCCTGGAGGCAGAGGGTAGACTAAGGTCATCTCCCAGGACAAGGGAGGACTTGGGGATCTCCATATTGTACAGCCAGGGGGTTGGACCAAGGTGGCCCAGGGCCCCAAGGTCTACCACACCAAGGTCCCCTTCCCTCTGGGGATTTGCAACAGGTATGAACCTCTTGCAGCTCCAGTAGATCCTGCAGGGATGCCAGCTCCTGCAGGCATGGGAAGATCACCCACCCCTACTCTCTCTAAGATGAAATGCAGAGTGGTCATCATGGGATACTCCCTTCTCATGGGGACTGAGGAGGCAATCTGCCACCCCAACCCCATAGCCCAGAAGGTCTGCTACTTCCCAGGGGCCCACATCAAGGACATAGCAGAGAGGATCTCAAAGATTATCTGGCCCTCTGACCACTACCCTATGCTCCTTATCCATGTGGGCTTGGAACAATCTCAGCGGGGTCATGAGAGACTACAGGGCTCTGGAAGTGGGGTTTAAGGGGTTACAGGTACAGGTAGTCTTTTCCTCACTCCTCCCAGTTGTGGGTCATGGGCTGAGGAGGGAGAGATGGGTTGAGGTAGTTAACAAAACACTACATCATTGGTGTCACTGTGAAGGCTTTGGCTTCTACAATCATCGTCCGCTCTTTGGTGAGAAAGGCAGTGGTCTGCTGGGGAGAGATGGCCTCCACCTCACTCCACTGGCGAGGAGGCTCTTCTCAGCCAGATTGGCTGACCTGCTCAACCGGGCTTTGAAGTAAGCCTTCCGGGGGTTGGGGGGATTAGCGCCACTGCTAGCCCACTGGGCAACCCTTGTAAATCCAGCAGGCTAAAGCACTTAAGGGAACCCATGCCTGCCCTAGCCCCAGAACGATCTGTAGGGAAGTCAAGAGCCCCCAATGGGACACTTGCCTGCCTGTACACCAAACCCAGGAGCTTGGGGAATAAACAGGAGGAACTGGTCCTCCTGCTAGACAAGAATGACTACGACCTCATAAGGATAATGGAGACCTGCTGGGACTCCATCTATGACTGGGCCACAGGTATATATGGCTATATCCTGTACAGGCATGATCGTGCAGGTAAAAGGGGTGGGGGTGTAGTTCTCTATGTCTAGGACAGCTACACGTCCCTCCAAATTGACATTGGCACCCAGGAAGGATGACTGTAGTCTCTCTGAGTCAAAATATGTGGGGAACGTGGCTCAGGGGAGATCATGGTAGGAGTCTAGAACAGACGTCCTAACCAGAAACAAGAGCTGGACCAGGAATTCACCAGGGAACTGGCTGAGGCTGCATACTTTCAGTGCATGGTTGTCATGGGAGATTTCAATTCCCTGGACATCTCATGGGAAGAGCACTTGGCCAAATCCGATCGGTCGCAAAGCTTCCTCATGTGCATGGATGAACTCTACCTGACTCAAGAAGTTTATGGGCCAATGAGAGGTAAAGTATTGTTGGACCTGGTACTGGCCAAAGCAGATGACATAGTCAGTGACCTAAGAATTGATGGAAAGCTGGGTGATAGTAACCATGAGCTGATCACCTTTACTATCCACTGCAAAGCTGGCAAGTCACTCAGCAATACAGAAGTCCTTGACTTCAGGAAAGCTGACTTTGACAAGCTCAGGAGGCTCACTGTCAAGGCCCTAAGGGACCACAACTTGACTGGAAGAGGAGTCTAAGAGGAGTGCTTGCTCCTCAAGGGAGCAATCCTGACAGCACAAGAGATGGCCATCCCAACTCAGAGGAAGGGTAGCAAAAGGGCACAGCAACCCCCTTGGCTCAGCAGGGAACCTAAGGACCTGCTACGCCTCAAATGGGAGACTTATAAAGGATGGAAGGTTGGAGTTACCACCAAGGAGGAGTATTCAGCACTGGTCTGTACCTGCAAGGAGCAGATCAGGAAAGCCAAGGTTGCAACTGAGCTCCATCTGGCTTCACATATTAAGGATAACAAGAAGTTCTTTTTCAGATATGTAGGGAGTTGGAAAAAAAGCAAGGGTAACATCTGACCCCTTCTGAACCAAACAGGACAGCTGATAATTGATACTCAGGAAAAGGCCAACCTGCTTAATGGGTACTTCACGTCGGTCTTTCATCAGTCCAATGAGATCGCCCTGCCTAGCAAGACGCAGGATGGCCAGGGTGAGGACGTATTTATGCCCAGCATTGGTGTTGATCTAGTAAAGGATCACCTTGAGAGGCTGGTCACCTTCAAGTCAGTGGTCCTGACAGATTACAGTTTAGGGTACTCAAGGAGCTGGCAGGTGTCATAGCCCAACCATTGGCAAAAATATTAAAAAATTCATGGCACTATAGTACCCATCTTCAAGAAAGGATGGAAAGTAGATCCCAGGAATTATAGGCCAATCAGCTTGACCTCAAGCCATGGTAAGATTCTCAGGAAAATTATCAAGGCGACCCTTCTAGATAAACTGTCTGAGGGCAACATCCTGAGGGATAGCCAGCACAGGTTTGTCACAGGTAGGTCTCGCTTGACCAATCTCATCTCATTCTATGACCAGGTGACATATCATCTGGACAAGGGAGAAGAGATTGACGTCATATATCTGGACTTTAAAAAAGTCTTTGATCTGGTGTCCTATGACCTCCTCATGGAAAAAATTGGACAACTGTGGCCTTGGCTACAACACTGTCTGATGGCTGGGAAATTGGCTGCGAGGTTGGACCCAGAGAGTAGTGGTCTATGGCAGCGAGTCATTATGGTGCTCTGTGACCAGTGACATCCCCCAAGCCTCTGTCCTTAGACCGGTTCTCTTCAATATTTTTATCAATGATGTGGACATTGCTGTCAGAAGCACACTGGCTAAGTTCAATAATGACACTACACTTTGGGGCATAGCGTCCACACCTGAGGACAGGCTAGTGATCCAGGCTGACTTGGATAAGCTTAGTAAGTGGGCAGACACTTACTTCACCTGATAATGTTCAATACTGATAAATGCAAGGTACTCTACCTCAGCAAAAAAAACCCTGCAGTATACTTATAGACTTGGCAGTGCTACACTTGCAAGCACCACTGCTGAAAGAGACTTGGGGGTCATGATTGACCACAAGATGAACATGAGCCACCAGTGTGATGTTGCAGCTGGTAAAGGAAACAAAATCCTGGCTTGCATCCATAGATGCTTCTCAAGTAAAATTCAGGATGTCATCTTGCATCCTTGGTGAGGCCGCAACTGGAGTACTGCATCCAATTCTGGGCTCTGCAATTCAAGAAGGAAGTCAAGAAGCTTGAGGGAGTTCAGAGGAGAGCCATGCACATTATCAGAGGGCAAGAGGATAGTCTTTATGAAGAGAGGTTGAGAGCCATGGGACTCTTCAGCCTCGAAAAGCGCAGGCTCAGGGGGGACCTGGTGGCTGCCTATAAGTACACAAGGGGTGTTCATCGGGATCTGGGAGAATGTCTGTTCACCAGAGTACCCCAAGGAAAAACAGTCATAAACTTCTACAAGACCATTTTAGACTGGACATAAGAAAAAAAAATCTTTATGGTCTGAGCCCCCAGGACCTGGAATAAACTCCCTCCAGATGTGATACAGGCACCTACTCTGGACTCATTCAAGAAATGCTTGCATACTTATCTTGCTGGGGTCCTTTGACCCTAGCTGACTTCCTGCCCCTGGGCCAGGGGGCTGGACTTGATGATCTTTGAGGTCCCTTCCAACCCTAATGTCTATGAAATCATCAGATTCAACAAATACATATTGTAGAATGGAAACTACATTGAAGATATCTGTATGGAAGCCTCCAGATTTACTCCATTCTTAACATATGAGGGAAGAGGGGATCAATGCGTCTTGCATTTACCACTAAATTACCATTTAAAACCATGTCTATTACATTCTCTGACTGTGTCCTCTCTCACCTCCTCTCTCCATTTCTACTGCTTTCTTCTTTTTCAATGTTTAACGATTTTCTTCCTTTTCTTCAACAGGAATCTTCCTGAATGCTCATACTTAGTATTTACCATATCAGTCTGCACCCTGCAGCTCTATCTATAGTTCCTGGTTTCTACCACATCACTCATTACAACTCCTTCTGAGTAGGTTCATAAGGCTTTTCTAGCAGTGGTTCCCAACTTCTTTAGACTCAAGGCACCCCTTGGAAAATGCCAGCTCTTGGTTTTCACTTATTTTTTGATTGCAGAAAAATACAGCATTTTTGTTGTTGTTGTAAAGAACTCAGAAAGACCACAACAGGTCAGAATGTTTTTGACACTATGAATTCCTTATTTGAAATCTTTAGCTTTAGCTTGCAAGTCATGTTTGTACACCTAACAGTGCTAACATTGTGTGGCACCCTGTGGAACACTTGCAAGGATCACAAGGCACCCCAGAATGCCATTGCACCCCGGTTGGGAGTTGCTGCTCTACACACTCCTAATTCTTTCCCCATTGTATGCATAAGCATGTAGGAAAACTAGGCAACTAACACAGTAATGCAGATGCAGATAGCTAACATTTGTAATTATATTTGGAAAACTGTAAGCACTCTCATTATCTTTACTGTTTTCTGTATCCTTTCCGTCATTGATTCATAGATGTTAGGGTCGGGAGGGACCTCAATAGATCATCGAGTCCAATCCCCTGAATAGGCAGGAAAGAGTGCTGAGTTCAGATGACCCCAGCCAGATGCCTATCTAACCTCCTCTTGAAGACCCCCAGGGTAGGGTAGAGCACCACCTCCCTTGGAAGCCCATTCCAGATTTTGGCCACTCTAACTGTGAAGAAGTTCTTCCTAATGTCCGGTCTAAATCTGCTCTCTGCTAGCTTGTGGCCATTATTTCTTATAACCCCCAGGGGCGCCTTGGTGAGTAGAGCCTCACCAATTCCCTTCTGCACCCCCATGATGAATTTATAGGCAGCCACAAGGTCGTCTCTCAACCTTCTCTTGAGGAGGTTGAAGAGGTCCAGGTGTCCTAGTCTCTCCTTATAGGGCTTGGTCTGCAAGCCCTTAACCATATGAGTGGCCCTTCTCTGGACCCTCTCCAGGTTATCTACATCCCTCTTGACGTGTGGCACCCAAAACTGCACGCAGTGTTCCAACTCCGGTCTGATCAGTGCCCAATAGACGGGAAGTATCACCTCCTTGCTTCTGTTTGTCATGCATCTGCTGATGCATGATAAAAGTGCAGTTAGCTTTGCTGATGACTTCATCACACTGATGACTCATGTTCATCTTGGAGTCCACTAGGACTCTGAGATCCCTTCTGTGCTACTGAGCAGGTCATTTCCTAGGCAGTAGGTGTGCTGGACATTTTTCCTCCCTAGGTGCAGCACTTTGCGTTTCTCCTTGTTAATTGCATTCTATTGTTTTCTGCCCATTTGTCCAACCTGTCCAGGTCTGCCTGTAGTTGTTCCCTGCCCTCCAGTGTGTCCACTTCTCCCCACAGTTTTGTATCATCCACAAACTTGGACAGAGTACACTTCACTCCCTCGTGCAAGTCACTGATGAAGACATTGAAGAGTATCGGTAGCCCTGTGGGACCCCACTGCTCATTCCCTTCCAGGTTGATATCAACCCATCCACCACCACTTTCAGGGTATGACCCAATTTGCCAACCATGGATCAGTTGTATTCTTACACTATAGATTTTCAGGTGGGCACTGTCTAGCAAATTGTACAAAAGGACGTACACCCATACAGAAACATACACAATTCACTCCATCTGGTTTTCATTTACACTTCCCAAATCAAAGATGCTACAGTACCATTTGAATTAAACATTGTTAGAATGCTAGAGATTGCAAAAACCCAAACCACAACATTTCCCAGATTACGAATGCAATGTAGGGGGGCAGTGCTAACATAGCACGAAATTTCTGTGCTATGTAACAAATAAGGAACCCATTACTGAGTTATTATTTATATTTTGGGGATAAGAACAGACCTGTTAAAATGTTCAGTGCCAGCAGTTCATTGTTGCAGAAATAATTTAGGGAGTTTCCTGCAGACTCTTTCAATCTTTCCCAAGAAGATAAATGTTCATTGACCATGCTCTAAGCAAAAATGATAATTATATCATAATCTATTGCTTTGTTTACAGAACAGTAGAGTCAGCACTGGGATCGCATTTTGTAAAGGCACTGTACAAACAATGAAAAACTGTCCATCCTGAAAAAGTTTAAAAATCTAATCAAGCCATGCAATTATGTGTTGCGGAGGTAGGCCTCCAAGTTGAAAAGGCACCAATGCTCTTCAGTCTGTGTGGTCCCTGTCTAACATACTTCAGGAAAAATGTCAGTGGCATAAAGATTCCTAGCATAATTATGACTGTGCAGGGGAACCTGCAAAACTGCAAGTTAGGAAAAACAAGATAAAACACTCAGTAAACAGGGCAGTGGTGACCATAGAATGAATTACCTGAGGAACTAAGAATCATCAGAAATTGCATAACTTTCTAATCTAAGTACAAGGTGCATTATTGGCTTTGCATGCATATATATGTACATGAATAGATGTGCAGAACAAAACATTATACTGTGCTCCTGCCTCCCCTTGAAGAGAGGGTGAGAGTGTAACCAACACATGACAAGTGTGTTACATTTCTTACTGCACTGCTGGAAGGCTCTCTGCTAGTATGATGAACAACATGGTATGAGAATAAGTATGAAATAAAAATCAGAGGTAGTAAGACTAGGTTCTAGTATTGGAAGAGGATCATGTAAAGAGAACAGCTTAATCATGGTTAGGAAAAGGGAGGTAGAGACATCACTAGGGGAATTAGGATGGCAATAGGGAGGATGGCTGCAGATTTTAGTCACTGTCATAGTAGTACATGGCATGTGTTATAAAGAGAGGTAGATTGAACACATCATAAATAGTAGACAGTAGGGCTGTGTGAAGCTTCGGTCCCTGATTCAATTTGGTGGAGATACGGCCCAATTTGGTGG
Organism: Alligator mississippiensis; assembly: GCF_030867095.1. Classification (NCBI taxonomy): domain Eukaryota; kingdom Metazoa; phylum Chordata; order Crocodylia; family Alligatoridae; genus Alligator; species Alligator mississippiensis. The sequence continues at coordinate 32,780,324 of NC_081826.1, read as the reverse complement.
CAGAATCTCTGAATCCGACTTGAATCAGGAGACCCTTTAATCTCTCCGAATTGAATCGGAACCCTTTGAATCAATTTGGAGAGATTTGGCGATTCAGACATAGACATAGCTTTAAATGTTTTTTCTACATACCTTAAGGTACCAGGCAGTTTGTGAATGTTGTAATGGTGGGGCAGATGGAGCATCCCACAGGAGTGTGGGGGGCTTAAAAGCTGTCTTAAAAGATGTTTAAAGCTGTCTATGGCCAAATCACTGATTCTCCGAATCAGCATCGAATCTTCAGATTTGGATTTGGCCAAATCAAATTGGGGACAGTGATCCAAACCAACAGATTGAATCACTGTCCCTGGTTTGGGCCAAATCCAAGTCGAATATGGCCTGTTTCGCATGCCCCTAGTAGACAGGTTTTATCTTGAGAGATTGGCTGAAGACAACAATGCATGCAGCAGATTAGATTGAGTCGAGAGGGATAATCCCTAGTTTGTGCCAGTACAAAGGGTAAATCTAATAGTTTAGCAAGGAAACTTTACAGTTCTTTATACCATTTCAACCTCATACAATTCAAAAATGTATAAAGTTGGTCTGTGTAATTTAAGGAGTGGTCACTTTTGGTACTAAGACTTTCTTTGCTTTGCTTTTTCCTTTATGCAGCACTGGTATAAATGTGACAAGCAGTATATGGAAATACATGTTCAACGCTGGCCCAACTGATAAAAAAAAAGAATGCATGAGCCCCAGATGTGTATGTAGATGGTTTTGCAGTGTGAGGAATATATGTGTAAACAGGTACGGTAAAATCCCTGTTATCTGGCACGAGTGGGGAATGAGGGGTGCCAGGTATCTAAAAATGCCGGTTACCTGAGGCCGGCGGTTTTCACTGGTCGTGGAGTGGGGGTGGTGGCGGCCGCACACAGAGCGGCTACAGCATAGGGTGGTGGGTGGCGGCAGCTACCGCCTCATGTGAGCTCCCCTCTCCGACGTCCAGTCAGATATTGCAGTTAATAGAGTTACTCAGATAACAGGGATTTTACTGTACTTAGAAAAGTAAACAAATTGCTCATGCAAATGCCTTTTTTACTTACATAATTTTTGGGGGGGAAAGACTGAATTGAAGCAGTGCAAATACACTTTTGCAGGTGCAATTACTGACTGCCTTCCTTTAATATAATAAGTAATATATGCTTTAATAATATAGCACCAAAACATGGCTATAAGACATGCATATAAAGAGATTCCCTTGCAAGAAAGATTAAATGAAATAATCAGAAACGTCATGCATTTATCACCCTGGCTCTTTTTCTGAAATGATTTGGTATTATGAATATTGGAGAAGAGTTTGTGATTCTGAAATAAGGCTCAGTGAAATCTCAGTAGTAAGATGAAAGATAGAAATAAGTTTGAAATTATCAATATGCTCAGTCATATTGATAACATTATACTAATAGAAGGTTATCATTACATTTTTTTTATTATTACACATTGTTATTTCGGCAACATGTATACTTCAAATATAAGGGGAAAATGAATAATTCTATTTAATCAAAATATATTATCTAGATTTATATATAATATATATAATACATAGATATATACAATATATAGATGTATATGTGTGTGTGTGTGTGCGTGTATCTGTATCTATATCAATATCGATATTAATATTGATTTTGATATAGATCTATTAATTGGGGTGGTGTTTTTTGTTACTGTACAACTACTTGCATGTTTCTAGTGACAGCTATCATCATTATAATTGCATCTTTGTTAAATATAGCTGTCAGTGTGACAGATGCTTTAAAAATTTTAGTAAAATAAGATTGAGCTGAGGAAGAGCACTTAATGCCCAGAAGATTATTCAACTGCTCCCCCAACCGTACAGTTGTCCCAATAAAAATTATCACAAAAAAGTCCTTGCCCCTAGTAAAATAAAGGAATTCCATCAACTTTGTTGCTGGGAAACTGAAAAATAAGGGCACCATGTTCAAGTGAAACACAGAAAACAATATATGAACTCCCTCTGCTGGTTTTTCTGCAGCAATACTCCACCAAAGCTGCTTTCAGAGCAGTGCAGATTTCTGGTGAGTTGATCTATCAATTGCCATGGCATAGTGGTAGAAATAAAGGAACAAGAGCTACAATTAATCACTCTGAGCACTAAAAATACAGCTGGATCCATTGTTTCCAAAATGGAGGAAAATGCCAGCTTCAGAATGGACAAATATGGCGTGTTTTGAAAAATGTTTAGAAGTTATACTACATTGTTTTCTTCTTCATTTTTTATTAAATTAAATTATGTCTGGAAGAGCTGTTGGGTGGGGTGGGGGAGTAGCATGTGGTCCATGGTTTCCGTTGTCAGGGTAACCACTTCCTCTGTCTGTAAATGCTAAGAACACTTGCTCATGGTGGTAGGCTATCACAGTGAAAAGGACAGAGAATGAAGAAAATGAAACAGCTTGGAAAAAATAATGATTTGATTCTCCTGCTGTTGAATAAAGAAATACACTTTAACACATGTCTAATTCATGTAAGCCCAAATTTTGGATGACAATAGAAGTGTTGCTATTTACATCACAGGGTAAGGAACAGGTCTGTACTAGTTTGTGAATTCTGCAGAGTACTTAACTGATAAATTAGTTTCTTCTTTCTGATCCATTTCTTACACTATTTAAATTTGGGATAATTTGGAACAGAGAAAGTGTTAAACTTTTAGGGGTGGTGTGGTAGGGGAAGGGAAACATTGTGTTATCCAAAAAACATTTTTTTGGATAATGCTGGATAAGCTTTTGAATACAAAGCATTCTTCTTTAGATCTGAAGAGAAAAGCAAGCACAGTGATAGTTAAGAAGAGCAGGCAGAGTTGTGAAACTGGAGGGAGAAGAAATTCCCAGGGGTAGCAGAAAAACAATTAGAAGATGAGAAGATTAATGACTGGGGCTAGAGACAGATGTTGTATATAAACCAGTTTAAGTGATGGAAACCAGTATAAACCTGTAACAGAACAGAATTTCAGCATACAAATCACTTTCAAAATGGCTGAACCTGGTTCAATACCAAGCTGGATGAATCTAGTATCAAACTTAATTGATATAGGTTAAACCGGTTTATGGAACTTCTGTTCAGATCCCCTTATGATGCAAATTACCTCACAGTCCCCCAGCATCCCAAGATGCTTTGCAGGCCTGGGCTGTGTTAAAGCAGTGCTGGCTGTGCCCCCAGCTGTCTCAGAGCTGAGGCAGTAAAGCCTCTGCTTTCCAGCCTGCTTCCTGCATGGGCCTGTCAGCCTGGTGGGACAGGTAGGGTGGTCATCATAGAGGACATTCCAGTTTTCTGCTACTCTGTCCTCTGTCCTCTATTGATATGGAAATAAATATATAGGTTGAAGAGAAAAATAGAGGACATAAAGTTGTCCGGTTTCATATCAATAGAGGACAGAGGACAACCAGACTGTCCTTCATGATGGACACCCTAGGGACAGAGGACATGGGAACAGACACCTAGCCTTGGTTTTCACAGCATGGGGGAGGGAAAGCCCCCAAAGCAGGGGCTTTTTGTACCCCAACAACCTGGCAAGCCAAGCTAGGATTACCCCAGATCTGCCTTCTTCCCAGCTGTCCACTTCTTTGAGAGGCAGAGGGCTGGCGGGGAGGGGAAAAACAACCCCCCAGCCCAGCACTGTTCCTGTCCACCAGGACCTGCATAGAGGGAGCCCCCACAGGGGGGCTTTCCCCTACACCTGCAGCTCAGCAAGCCCAGCTGGGAAAGCCTGAGCCCTGACCCCTCACCAGCTGACAGCCTTTAAGAGATGCCAGGGGTGGAATGCACTCCCTGGCCTGGCAATAGCTTCTCTGGTGCTAGGATGCGGGGGAGGGAGAGTGTCCCCCCCATACCAGTGCCTCTCAGAGGTCATCAGCTGGCAAGGGGGCAAGGCTGGGGCTTTGCCAGCCCAGCTTGCTGGGCTGCGGGTGGGGGGAGGAAAGCCCCTCTATGAGGGCTTCCCCTGTGCAGACCCCTGCTGGGGGGCAGGTTGTGTTCCCTTCCCTAGCCCCAAACCTGTAGGCAGGGAGAAAAGAGCCACCATGTGGGGGTTTCCCATGCAGACCCCTGCTGCATTCACCTCCCTATCTCTACTTAGAGAAACCAGTGGTTTGCAAGGGGGAGGGTCTAGGGCTTTCCCAGCCTGGCTCACTAGGCTTCAGGTAGGGGAAAAGTCTCCCTCCATGGAGCACTGCTGGAGAGGGGGGCAATGTTGAGCCAGAGAGTGCATTTGCTCCCATCCCCACTTCTCAGAGAGGATGCTGGATGGTAAGGGGGCAGGCCTGGGGCTTACTAAGCCAGCTCACTGTGCTGTGGGCAGGGGAAGAGCCCTCTTGCAGTGGCTCCCCCCTGTACCTGCTGGGAAGGCTGGTGCAAGGCTGGGGGGTGTATCTCCCCCTCCTCCAGCCCCTACCTTTTAGAGAGGCAGGTGGTTGGCAAAGGGGGTGGGTGCTGGGGAGAGGTCATCTGCTGGCTCTTCCCCTCCTTGCAGCTTACAGCAGGGGGTGGGGGGCATGTCCAGCAGCCAATCAGGCATGGGGCACTAAGCAGCTGATTTTGGCAGCCTTCTGCAATGTCCAGCATAATGGGAAGCATGTGTGAGCACCCCCAGGCTCTTGGCCTGGGCCAGTGCAGACTTCTGCCTGCTTTGGCCACTGCAGCTCCAGTGGAGTGGAATTTTCACTGAGTTATCACTTCAGTGATAACAAACTTGTTATCAGTCCAATCTATACAGCTTAGAAAAACCTTCAAAAATTGAATTGATTCTACCTCAGGCTTTTTGAACCTCTGTACTTAGCCTGGGAGATCAGAACCTATCAAAAAGGGGGAGGGTCATTATTATCTATAGTGTGAAGAAGAACTTTAGGAATCAGGTAGATGACAGTATGTCATAAAATCAATATTGGTGTTTAATACTTGGTTCCTAGTATCCAGCCAGTTTCTGAATTTTTTTTCTCATGTTTGCCTTTTAAGCATGTTTGATAGGTTTCCCTTGAGCATGAGGACAGTGATATCAGAAAGGGAGTTGTTGTTCTGTGAAAAATGTGCTCCTACTGACATGTGTAGCCTTTATATTTTTCTGTTTTTTATGCCCATATTTTTTTTTCAGTAAGAGTTCATTCTTGTATATAGCTGTTGTTTAGTTTCACCCACATAATTATCATCAGGGCATTTGGTCAGATATATTGCATTTTGGGAAAGGCACGTGAAAGATCAATGGGTTCTGATGGATTCATTGTGGGGTGTATTGCCTATAGTAGCAGTGGTAATATGGTGACAGGTGACTCTCCTCCCTTTTGAGAAATTTTCATCTCCCAGGAATCAACCTTCTTTTCCTGGGCTAACTGTTTGCCTGTTAGCCCTGCGGATTTCCTCCCCCTCCAACTTCACAACTCTATCACACAGTTCTTAACAATCATGACCCAATGAAGAATGCCTTACATTCAAAAGCTTGTTTCAAAATGTTCTAATTCCTGGACCATAACTAGCATTTTGCTAACCTTTGATAGACAGTTACTTTGTCCTGGGGGGCTCTGTCATTTAATATTAATAATGCAGTGTGCTGTGTACCTGACACACATACCTAGGGTCCCCACTTCAGTGTGCTGTGTACCTGACACACATACCTAGGGTCCCCAACCTGAAGAGTTTAATATAGACAGTCCCAATCTTATTCCTTCACTCCATTGCTCTCTTCATTAGTCATATACCTGTGTGGATAACTACAAAAACATAGGGCTGTATGAAAACACATGAAAGGTGACATATGAATCCATGCATGAATTCAGTTTGCTTCAAAGGTAGTTTGAGCCCTTCAAACCTCAAATATTAGTAAGAATTATAATTAGGATAAAATGCTTGGTTAGTTATGAAGAATAATGTAGTGTTCATTATAAAAACATCATCTTTTACCCAGTATTATTGGAGATACCATTGATTTCCTTACTAGTTACTGGTACTAGTAAAACAGTGTAGTGACTGTGAGAGAAAGGAGACTTTTTAGTTTTGTAACCAGGTGAAAAATGCTATATGATATTCTTTGGCAAACTAAATAATGAACTGTGTTCTAAATATTTGTGATTGGGTAATGTTTAAATGGACTGAAATGCCCAAGTAAACAACTGAGGTAATGGAATTGTCATTTTGTATTAACACATTTTCATAAGCACAGGCAGAACTAGAGAGGAAGTTGTTGACTGAGGGCTGTAATCATACATCAGTCTATGCTAATTATTTGTTTATTGTGCGGAGCTTTCCATGTGCCAAGGTATCTGTTTCTTATTACGGGGGGGGGGGGGGGGGCGGGGGGGAGAGGGGAGGGGTCAGAAAGAAACCCTACTCTGCTACCCCTTGTATGATATATATGCCATTCTCTTCCTCCTTTGCCACTAACAGTTCTAGCTATGGCATTAATTGGGTACAGCTTTATATACAAAATAACAATTAAAATGAAGTAAATTTGCATGGGCCTGAACATCAGTCAGCAATAGGCAATTTCTTGAGAAAGTGGGGGGGGGGGGGGAGGAGATGCGGGGGGGGGCAGGGGGGAAGGTGAATTTTTGCAAGTTGTTCTCTGTTTATCTTCTTAGTTCCATATCAAATGCAATACTTTATAAAATACATTGCATGATATTTTAAACATAAGAAAAGCTGGTTCACTACACAGGGCAGTGGTTAATTCCTCAGAATCTGAAAATGAACTCTATTTTTTTTTAAACCAGGCTGTTTCCCACTACCATAACATTGTAGCTCAACAGCCATTTTAAGTCTTTAGCAAATTTAGGGAAAAGGAGTTTCCACTTTTTTAATTTCCCCCGTGATAGGAGAAGGGGCTAACTATAGGGACTTGCAGTGTGACTTAGACTTCCCCCATGTGATCCCCCATGGTTGAGGATGATCACTGCCACAGGTCAAGTAAAGCGTTGAAAATGAGAAGGCCAATCCTAGTGTTGCAGACTCTCTGGCAAATGCCACAGCTGGTGGTTAAAGGGAGGGTCGGACCAAGGATTTCTTGGTCTCATTTCCTTTCCTTCCATTTCTGTCATGTGTCTGCCACCATGGCAAGATGTTTTTCCTCAAAGTAAGATGCACTTTCTTTCACAAGGCATCCCCATGCGGCCTTGTCCCAAGCTAGTTTTCCCCGCAATTTGTGGTGTTAACGCCCTACTTCTTAATGTTCACCTTGAGGGTGTCCTTGAAGCACTTTATCTGGCCCGTGTGTGTCCTTTTTCCTTGGCTGAGTTGGGAGTATAGTTGGGAGTATAGTTGTTTTGGTATACATACATCAGACATACGTACACATAATGCCATCCACCATAACTCATGTTGAATAATCAATGTTTCCATACTGGTGGTGTTAGCATGGTGAGGACACTGGTATTTGTGCGATGATCCTCCTACTCTATGACAAGGATCTTTCAGAGGTAGTGTTGGTGGTGGCATTACAGGCTCTTCAAGTGTCCCTTCAGGTTACCCAAGCTTCACAGCCATAGAGAAGAGTTGGGATTACTGCAGCCTTATACAGTAGAAGTTCTGTTTGAGTCCTGATGTTGTGATCATTGAACACACAATGATCCAGTTTTCCAGAGACAGAGCTGGTACATTGGATCCTGCACTTAATCTCTTTGTAGATGTTGGCATTATGTGAGAGATGGCTGCCAAGGTATGCAAAGTGTTAAAAAATTTCCAGCTCCTATATAAGCCATGGTAGAAAGATACTGAAACCTTATTTGGTATTTTTACCTATGTCCTGGGGGTGGAAGGGGGCAGCACTTTAGTTAGAGTGGTTCTTCAAGCCACTCTAATTAAAGCACCTGGAGGATTTCATGTATTAGCATCCCCATGCTTCAAAATGGTAGTGGGGGCACTTTATCTAAAGCCTGTCAAACAAGCTTCATTTGAAGCCCCCCCCCCCCCCATTTTGAAACATGGGGGTAACAATATATGACACATAGAAGATGGCTGGAGTGCGGCAATTGCCACACTCCAGAAGACTTGATTAAACTAGTCTGTTCCAACACTCTGTAATTACAATGTGTCAAAACAGCTTCCAGGCTTGTATACAGACATTCATTGTTCTTAAGTGCCTCTTTGGATTGATTAGGAACATACTAAAATGAGTTGGTATGGGGACTCTGGACAGCAAAGTAAAATAAAATTGTTAGTGGTATATTTAAATATGCAAGAGAAAAAATGTCTGGTAAGAATATTGAAAAGAATGTCACTTTATAGGGATGCAATGCAGTAATGAGAGTAGGATAGAGACATCACACTAAAAATCAGGAAATCTGGGTCTACCTGGGTTTAACTATACAACTTTGGGCAAGTTACTCTGCAAGTCAGTGCATCTCAGATGTAAAACAGAAGATGTTTTTATTTACCCATTATTTAAGCTGCTCCGATGTCTTTATCTTTGTAGCCTAAGGGCACCTGTACATGTCACGGGGTTTAGTCCTCATTAAATTAAATAGCTTTATAAAATTTAAGCTTGTTTATTTTGGAGCACTGCCTCAGTGTTTGCATGCACTAGGTTTTTGAATGAATTGAGCCCAGTCCCCAGCCAGTGCCACAGGAGAGTAGGACAGTCCTGTGTTACCCTCCCAGCCCTGCCCCTCCCCTGTCCCCCATGCCCTGCCACGCAGCTGTGGGAACAGGGAACTGGCAAGTGGCACAAGAAAAAAAGAAAAGCGGAAGCAATTTGAAAATAGCTGCAATTTGAAGGGGTGAACCACAAAAAAGTTGCAGTACCATCTGGTGGACAAAGTAGCTCATTACCCGTCTTTGAGAACCTTTGTGTTTGCACTCAATGAATCCATGGGCACAATGCTTTAATTCATGGCAAGCTAAATTAAACTACATCCAAGAAGTTTTAGTTTGATGCACTATAAAGACTTTTAAAGCATCCAGAAAACCAACTCCTGCAAAATCATGCCATTGCAATGCAAGAAAGGGCAAAAAAAGTGACATGTACAAATGCCCCAAAAGAATGCAGTCCATAGTACAATGGCAGAAAACTGCCACCTGTTATTTTTTTATGCCATCAAGTAAAGATCTCAAGAAGTCATTACCTCAACATCCACTGGTGCCTCTGCAACACTTCATTTCCTCACACCAGTCATTACAATAAACTGATGATAACCACTGAAGGGTAGTTCATGGCATGGGTTTCAGTGTCTGCATGAAAAAGAAGAGCACTAGAAAGATCATTCTTCAGGTATCTCTCAGGACTGATTCCCAGCCACAGTATGCACGTGTCAGATCTAATCCATACATTGGAAATAAAATGGGCCCCTATGCATGAACTCTGATGCAAGAGCCAATGCATACACTATGATGCTATCTTATGACCTTGCTTTGTTAATTTGATCCTCAAGAAAGGGAAAAAACCCCAAACACCTCCCCCGCAACAACTAATGGGTGGTTCTCCAAGAATAGGAAATATTACTGCTGGGGAGAAAAGGTACTCAAAATGTCACAAAGGTTTTGGGATGGGCTTCCTTTTTGTGCTTTCTTCTGCAAAACAATATGCTTCTTTCTAAAAGGATGAAATCCAAGCAATCTAATTTTGCTTTCATTTTAAAAATGTTACTTCTTTTCTACATTATACACGGGAGAGTTTTTAATGAAATTTCTTTAAAAAACCCCCAGAGAATTTTGATGTTAATTAGGAATGAAGATGTGACTGACTGTTCTGCAAAGGGGAATGCAAAAAGACTGCCCCTTATTTTACAATTTATAAAAAGGATCTTAAAATAACCAGGTAATTATTTGCAGCCTGCCAACTGACTGGATCTGGCCTGCAGCTGCCCCTACAGTGCTCCTCATGTGGCCAAGCCATACCCACTCTCACCAGGGCAGCCCATGTCACACTCCAGCCCATGCCCTGATCAGGACGTGCAGCTTCCAGTGGGGCTGCAGCTGGCTGGGTGCTGCTCTGCTCCCTTCACCTTCAATTATGGCTCGTCCTTCTACTCCTTCCCCTGCTGTGCTGCTCTGTGTAGGGGGGGAGCTTCAACAAGGCAGCTGCTGCTTCAGCATGCAGAGCTCCAGTTCTAGGACCTGGCTGTCTTCTACCCACTCTGCCTTCCTGGTGTAATGGGCAGCCATCAGACTGTCCCACCTGGGTGAGCTCTGCTGTACATGGCCCCCTGCTCCTCCTTCCCTCTCCTCACCCCAGCTGTCTCCTGGGACTTAGCACCTATACACTCCCCCTCTCCCTCCTGCTGCCAGGCAGGGAGTGGATTGCAGGCCTGGTCCTGAGCTGTCACTGCTCCTTGACCAGGTCCCATGATCCCAGCTTCACCCACCTGTCCCACTCCCCACCCACCCAAAGCCCCATAGGGATTTTTGGTGAGTTGTTGCAACTGGGGGAGGGGGATGGGGAAAGAAGGGGGAGAGAAGGATGCTGACCTGGCCTATGACAGCTCATCAAAACTCCTTATATGGACCTCAGGCCCAAATTATTGGCCACCCCTGGATTAGATCAATCTGTGCTGTATTTAGAATTTAGCTATATATTGCTTCTTTTTCAACCAACTTCTATAATAGTGAAAAATTTTAAATCTTAGAAGTAACATTTTCAGACATTTTTCAACATTTGGCAGCTTTAATTTTCACATACTAGTGTTATGGAAATTCACAGACATTGGATGCAAGATTAAAATTATTGGCCAAACAAAAAAACAAAACCAACCCTCTGTTTTAACTCCTTTGACTTTAGTGGAGCTATACAATGAATTTGTTCCATTGCTTTTAAACCTAATTGATTAATTCCAGAAAGTTCCTGAAGCAGTGGGATTTTTCATAAATCAACTGTTTCATTACAAGAAAAGGATCCTAGATAATCATATTTATGTTTCTAGTTCCACTTCTTAAGAACTTGGAGGAAAAAAAATAATTCTGCAAAATATTCAAAAAACATTTTTCTTTTTAAGGAGTTCCTACTTGATTTGAAGGGGAAAATAATGTACAGTTTATAGAAAATAATTTTTATTTAATATAAGCTCACTTCAAAAGTAATCCACCTAAGATCCTACATTAGAACTTGTTACTGCTCCATATAGAAAAATATGGTGGTAAATTTTTTGGGTTTTTTGTGTATATTTGTGCTTTGATTTTGTAGTTGGTCACTTGACTACCGCTTGGTATTCTTTTCACTAAAGACATAAAACTGGTTATTGCCAACTGAAAGTAATCCACCTTGGATGCTGGTCTTCCTCCCACCTCCACCAATTTATGCTTTAAAAAGTAATCTTGAGGTAATATTGTTGGCTACAAATCACCAACTCACAGAATCATCATAAAATTCTAGTTTATTGGATGGATGCAAAAGTCAGACCATAAACCTTTGTGCTGATCCCCTCAAACACACACACACACTCACAGTAGCTAGCTCTGAACACTAGTCACCGGTGTCAAGTTATACCTATTGCCAAGCACTGGAGTCTGCCATCAATGGCCAGTTGAGGCTTCTTTCAGTGCGATGTTGCTGCAGAAGGGGGTCGCTGGCTGGTTCTTCTGGCTGGACAGGCAGGGTGCTGGTCAGGTCAAAGAGGACACCATTGGGGGTCATTCTTCGCTGCCTTTTATCCCTCTCTGACAGACTTTGGTGACTCCCCAATTCTCGGGCTTACTCAATCCAGGGGTCATTGACCTCAAGGGACATCCCTCTTGGTAGCTGCTGGATGGCAGCTGTCAGCCCCAGGGGTCACGTCCGTACATACGTGCAGTCTCAGGAGCCTGTTGATGAATTTGGCACCTGGCCAGTGGCTCAACTAACCCATCCTTCTGCCAACACTCTCCACAGAGGGATGGGTTAGGTGAGCCACTGGCCAGGTGCCTCTCCAACTCTAGCAACTCCCACTTGAGCTGCTCCCAGACTGCCTCCCTCTGCCGGATGTGCCCCTTAGTGTAGTTGTGGCACAAATGCTGGATGTACACCTTCCCCACATACCACTATCTCTGAGCCAAGGGGAAAGCTGCCTATTGCTCCCTCCAGGCCATCCAGAACTCCTGGAAGGCCTCCCTGAAGCCCACATCCTCCAGCAGACTGGCATTGAAATGCCGGCAGGCTGACCCCAGATGTCCAGGCCCTAGTGTGTCCTGGGCCCAAACAAGAGGTGATTGCTGAAAAGGGTCGGCTGGATGTCAGAGGAGTGGACCAGGCAAAGTGAAGCAAAGAAATATAAACTCAGTCTAACCAGGAGTGGCATGCCTGCTCCTCCCCCACCGTCACATAGGTGAAGGCAGGGAGGTTGGCAGGGTAACAGGCACACCAGATGTCCACCAGGGAGTACTCTATCAGGATCTCCCCGGGATGTGCATGGCTGCCTGGTTCCATCCCTACCCTATCGGTCTCGTGCATCTAGGGTGATGTTAAAGTCCCCACCAAGGACCAGGCACTTGCGAGGGTTGAGGGTGCTGATATATGTGGCCGCCTGATGGAAAAAATCCACCAACTCTGAGTCCCTCGCAGGGGCATACACGTTCAGAAGGTTGAGGACCAGCCCTTGCACCTGGACCCAGAGGTGCAGCAGGCAGCTCGGCACCACCTCAGTGCCCTAGAAAACATCTGGCTGCAGGCCTGGGAAGAACAGGGAGGCCACGCCACAAGAGGTGGCCAAGAGGCAACCAAAAAAGACCCTGCCCCCCCACTCCAGCCATCATTTAGGCTCATCAGCTGGAGTTGTTGGGGTTATTTTTCCCCAAGTGGCACAACTTGCCATATACCAAAGTGCATGTCCGAGCATGTGCGCTGAGGCACAAGTCCCCTGGCTCAAATTTGTGCCGTTCCTATTTGATCTGCTGCAACTGCACATACCTGCATGTGTGGACACACTGGAGATGACCAAAACTCACCATTTAATGCAATGGTGAATTAGTATCCATTTTAGAGCATCTTGGCTCATACCATCACACGACTTCTAATGTACTATATTTCCATTTAAAGACTCCTATAACATAACAGTGAAAACTTTTAAATCTCAAAACTAATGCATACAATGCTTCTATAACAGCATTTGGGAGAAAAAATGCAAGAAAAATGCAAACTAATTTGAAGAACACTGAAACCCTTCTACCACTGGTTGAGAATAAAATATGACAGTGAAATAAGAAATTTCTCAACACCATAGCCCTAGAAAATCTCAAAAGAGAAAGGCTCAAAGAGAAATGCAAGAGAAGGCTAAGAGGTGTGCCCAAGATTTTGGCTGAAACTCTATGATGATATTCAGCTGATGCAGGTGATAGCTGTGGAATTTACAAAGGCATCAAAGAACGAATTGGTCTATTCAAGAAGGAAACAGCTCCACTGACCCTCTTAAATGGAAATTACTGATAAACAAACCAACTTGACCACTGGATTTAACACTATGGAATTATATACTCCAGTGAGTGTGAAATCGAACACAAAGAGCTTGAAGGATTACCACAGTTCAAAGTTATGATGGATTTAGACAACAAGCCTACACTAGAAGCTAAGGTGAAGATTGAATCTATGAGACTTGTGTGTTGTCATCCCTACTTTATGGTTCAGAAACAGACTACATGTGCTGGGCACATCAAAAGACTGAACAGCTTCTACATGAGATGTCTGTGACAGACCCTGAAAATTAAATGGGAAGACAAAATACCAAATTCGGGACTGACTCTTAGTAACTACCGCTATTAAGAAGAAAAGGTTGGGATGGATCAGCCATGTCAGGAGAATGGGAGAAGACCATATCCCCAAGAATATTTTGTATAGTGAAATTCAAGACTGCTCTAGAAAGCAGGGTCTCTCTCCATGGAAGTACCACAATGTGCGCAAAAATTATATGAAGTTGTTCAACATTAATGTAGAAAGCTGGAAGGATCACACAGAATTCTATCTGATCGGGAAGGAACATGTGGCACTGGGTGCAGCTGAACTTGAAGCAGCTTTGATCCAGAGGATGGAAGCAAAGTGAGAAAGGAGAAAGCACCATGTTGTAAATTTGGACTCAAACTTAGACAACACATGGATCTGTAAAACTTGTTACAAGGTGTGCTGCTCTTGAATAGGGCTTGACAGCTACAAACAGTTTCATCAAGCATTTGTCTACACCTCTTACATGTATACCATGCTTCAGAAGGTTGACTGTTGCCTACTACTAGATAACATAACATTCCAGCATCTGCTTTTCTGCCTTGCTTTACATTATCAAAATCAATTTTTGGAATTGCAGGACAACTTATACACATTCTTGGTTATGAAATTACCAGGGCTGAGCTTTAATCAATAGGGGGGTTTTTTGAGCTTAAATAACTTTACCCATGTGAGGTCACATTTTCCAATTAACTTTACGTTTAGTACTCACTTATGTTTCAACGATTAAGGAAGCAGTGTGCATATAACTCCAAAAGGCAATACTTCTAACATTCCAGTACCAATAGATCTAGTTGTAATGACAGTTAGAAGTTGTTTAGTAAAATATTACAAACTACAGTATGCACCATTAAAATTTCACTATAAAGTGAACATTCACCAGCCAGCCTCCATATTAAAAAAAGAAAAACACAGATAACAGTGTTGAGATTCACCAAATCAAATATTTATGTCAAAAATTATTCTGAACATTATTTTAAGTGGCCCATATAATTGACAGGTTATTTTAAATTTTTAAAACTGATTAGAAAATTAAGTTAAAAGAAGTTGTAAATTGGCTCTCAGATATTCTGAGAGCTAAGGGAGAGGCTATATTTTTAGCTAAATTATTTCTGCAAATTGTGTGAGAAATACAGTGAAGTCAACATATAAATGCCAAGTAAAAGTAGTCTACTCTTTTTGAATAAGTTAGAATAGCTGTAGTAACTCTTTAGCACCGAGATATTTACTTTTTAAAGTTAAAAAAACTCCCTTCTACCCTGCCTTCTGCCAACTTACTGGTGAATAAGTTAAGAGGCTGTGACTTGGATGACTACACAGTCTGGTGGGTGGCGAATTGGCTAGAGGGTCGCACCCAGAGAGTCGTGGTGGATGGGTTGGTTTCGACCTGGAAGGGTGTGGGCAGTGGGGTCCTGCAGGGCTCGGTCCTTGGACCGATACTCTTTAATGTCTTCATCAGCGACTTGGACGAGGGAGTGAAATGTACTCTGTCCAAGTTTGCAGATGACACAAAGCTATGGGGAGAAGTGGACATGCTGGAGGACAGGGAACAGCTGCAAGCAGACCTGGACAGGTTGGACAAGTGGGCAGAAAACAACAGAATGCAGTTCAACAAGGAGAAATGCAAAGTGCTGCACCTAGGGAGGAAAAATGTCCGGCACACCTACAGCCTAGGGAATGACCTGCTGTGTGGCACAGAAGTGGAATGGGACCTTGGAGTCCTAGTGTACTCCAAGATGAACATGAGTCGGCAGTGTGATGAAGCCATCAGAAAAGCCAATGGCACTTTATCGTGCATCAGCAGATGCATGACGAATAGATGCAAGGAGGTGATACTTCCCCTCTGTTGGGCGCTGGTCAGACCGCAGTTGGAGTACTGCGTGCAATTCTGGGCGCCACACTTCAAGAGGGAGGTGGATAACCTGGAGAGGGTCCAGAGAAGGGCCACTTGTATGGTTAAGGGCTTGCAGACCAAGCCCTGTGAGGAGAGACTAGAGAACCTGGACCTTTTCAGCCTCCGCAAGAGAAGGTTGAGAGGCGACCTTGTGGCTGCCTATAAGTTCATCACGGGGGCACAGAAGGGAATTGGTGAGGATTTATTCACCAAAGCGCCCCCAGGGGTTACAAGAAATAATGGCCACAAGCTAGCAGAGAGCAGATTTAGATTGGACATTAGGAAGAACTTCTTCACAGTCAGAGTGGCCAAGGTCTGGAACGGGCTCCCAAGGGAGGTGGTGCTCTCCCCTACCCTGGGGGTCTTCAAGAGGAGGTTAGATGAGTATCTAGCTGGGGTCATCTAGACCCAGCACTCTTTCTTGCCTATATGGGGGGTCGGACTCGATGATCTATTGAGGTCCTTTCTGACCCTAACATCTATGGATCTATGAATCTATGAACTTAAAATGTTTAATCTATGGTTTAAAAGAGCATCCCCTAAAAAATAAGAATTAAATTAAATTCTTAATGACACAGTATTACCATTGTTTATCTATTTGTAGCAGCAGCAACTGCATGTCCCCCCCCCCATCTTTCAAGAATATGAATTATGAAGCAGCAATTTCATTAAGGTTTTATGTCCATTAGTACTCATTTTAAAGCATCTTGGATCATACCATCATAGGATTTCTAATGTACTATATTTCCATTTGTTCTAGATCCCAAAATTGTACATTCTGCCATGCCAGATGTTCAAGATTTGCACAAATCTTTAACATCTGGCATGGAGAACATGCCATTTTTGGGATCCAGGACAACATTTTTCAGATCTCATTACACATCTCCTGGGGCTTGGAAAACCCAACACCAGGGAACAGCTTCCAAATCCTGGGCTCCCTGTAGGCCAGCATGTTTAAAAGGTACACATGCAGCTCAGCTGCATACATTCATAGAGCAACAGTTTCATAGATAAGTAAAGCTAGAGGGGACTTCAAGAGATCATCTAGTCCAAATGGTAAACAAACCTGCAACCCTGGTATTATTAGCACTATGCTCTAAGCAATGAAACTAGACAGCCGCTCACTTTAAAGGTTCCAGTGCACAAAGAGAACAGGAACAGGGAGCTCCACAATCCTAAGATGTCCCATGAGAAGCCATTCCCTGATCATATGCTCCACACATGCACCTTTAAAGTTGCTAACAACTGGACTAGGGACAGAAGGTACACAAACTGGTTTAAGTGATCAGAAACTGATTTAAACCTGTAATAGAGCAGAAGTTCAGTGCACATAAACCAGTTTCAAAATGGCTGAAACTGGTTTAAGATAAACCTGGTTGCATGTAGTATCAGACTTAACCAATTTAGGTCAAACTGGTTTATGGAACTTCTGCTCCAGATCCCTTCCTGGTTCAAGTTAAATCATAGTTCCCCAGAATCCCAGGAGGTTTTGTAATCCTGGGATGGGCTGTGCTGTCTACTCCAGCACAGCAAGATTAGCTTTGTCCCTCTGCTCCTTAGCCAGAGCACTATCACTGCTCTGGCTGACTGAGAAGGAGGTGGGGGTGGGGGTGGGACATCCAGCTCCAGACCACAGCCACAGTATGCCTGGTGGGGGAATAGCAGCCCCTCAGAGGCTTTTCTGCCACTCACTAATAGAGCAGCGGGGGGGAGGGGGTGTGGTCAGACCCCAGGCCAGGCTGGCAGAATGAGGCGGGGTTGGGGAAAGAGGTTTAAACCCACCTCCCTTGCCCAAATGAGACCCCAGCCAGAGTCTGCATGGCAGGGGTGCATGACCCTGACAGTCTTTCCCCCACTCACTGCTCCAGTAGGCAGGTTCGGGGGCTGCCTCAGGTGAGCACACTGAGGTGGAGGGGATGGAGGCTTTGGACCCCAGCTGGGCCTGGGGGGCAGCCCCTGCCAGCTTTTGTCCCTTATTCTTCTCCCACCCCCTCCCTTCTTCCCACTCCCTGCTCGAGCCTGGGCCTGGCAAGCTGAGAAGGAGCGGGGTTTAAACTCCCTCCAGGGCTGTGTGGGACCCCAGCCAAAGTATTTCTGGGCAGGGCATCCCCTGTCAGGATTCTGTAACCCCTGCCCTCGCACTCCCTGTTTGAGGGGAGGAGGCAGCTCCTGCCAGTATTTTATTTCCCCTGCTACCCACTTAAGAGGAGATCAGGGTCCATGACCAGCAGACTGAAGGGGGCAAGGGAAATTTATCTCACCCTCTGGCTGCATAGGGCCCCAGCTGGGATCTGATGGGGGAGGACAGCCCCTGTCAGGCTCCTACCCCTTCCCTCCTCAAGCAGGGAGCAGGGGGCAGAAACCTTGCAGAAGGTGCCAGTCCCTCCCTCCCCATCCCCTGGCAGACCTAGCTGGGGTCCTGTGTGGGCATGACAAGGGGTTTAAACCCCCTGAACTCCAGTCCCCCAGCCTGCTGGCCCAAGATCAGGGTATGACCATGACCCTCCAGCTCTCTGCTCAAGCAGGGAAGGGGCAGGAGCCTGGCAGGGCTGCCCCTGCATCAGGCCTTGGGTGGGATCCTGTGTGGACCAGGCAAGGGGTTTAAGCCGTATCCCTCCCTGCCTCAGTGCATGAGCCCTGGGCCAGGGCATGGTCATGCCCCCCGCTTTCTGTTTGAGTGAGGAGAGGGAGAAAATCCTGGCAGGGGCTGCCTTCTCCCTCTGCTCAAACAAGGAGCAGGGGGTGCAGAAGTGTTGCAACCTCTCCATGCAGACCCTGGCTGGGGCCCTGTGCAGTCACATAGGGGGTTTAAACCCTCTCCCCCACTCTGCCTGTGCTCCCCAGGCAGGGTATAGCCACAGATCCCACTCTTTGCTTGAGCGGAGAGCAGGGGAAACAAAAGCCTGGCAGGACCTGCCTCTTTCCCCTCAGGCAGGGAGTGGGGATGGGGGGAAGAAGCCGGCAGAGGCCACCCACCACAGGCAGACCTCGGCTGGGGTGCCATGTGGCTATGGAGGGGTTTAACGCCCCCCTCCTCAGCCTGCCAGCCCCAGGCCAGGAGATGGCTATGCACCCCACTCTCCACTCAAGTGGGAAGCAGGAGAGGGGGCAAAAGCCCAGCAGGGATTGCCCACCCCCCACTGTGGGCCAGGGATGGGGTTTAACCCCCCACTCCCCTCAGCATGGTGGCCAGGAGTAAGGGGGACATAAGTGTGGCAGGGGTGCCCCCTCCCACACCAGCCCTGGGCTGGAGTCTCATGGGGGTGACAGAGGGAGTTTTAAAGCCCCCATCCCTCTGGCCTCAGCATGTTGGCACCAGGCTGGGGCCTGGCTATGCCCCCTCTGCTCATCCAGGGATGGGGGGGAAAGCTTTGGAGCTTCCAACCCCTCCCTTTGGCCATGGCTGGCAGGCTGGGAGGCATGCTCTAGCACCCCCCATCTTCTGGCTTCAGCCACTGGCAGGCATGGGGCTGCATTTCTGGAATCGAAAGTGAATGTCTGTTCGCTTGCTTCTAGGTTCAAACTATGCAGTTCAGACTACCCTGCAAAGATTGAATCAATTCAGCCTTTGGCTTTTTGACTGTCTGTACTTAGCTCTGGGGAGCCCAGCATCAGAGGCCAGATCTGTGTGCTAAGGCTTCCTGCATGCCAGGAAATTTAAGTGGGTTTGCTGGTAACCCAGGACCAAGGAGCAGTTCCTGAGCTGGGTTATCCAGATACCCTTTAAACAAACATGCCACACTTTCAGATAAATGTGAAACATCATTGTGGCTAATATTTCATGACTGCATTTAAAGTCTTTCTTTGTAGCTGTTTTGTTATTTGTATCACATAATGAATTGATTGAATGTACAATTTATTGTGCGATTAAAACGAGGTTGTGCAATAAATATAACATCTACCAGGGATCATTAGGATACATATGTATTAAAAAAATAGCACCCTGCATCTCCAGATTTAAGCTATGGCTAAGTACAGATAAAAACAATTCATTTTTTACAGTTAATAAGTGTGTGCAAATAATATACAAGTCTTGAACTGTATGTCTGGTTCTCTCAGAACCAAAGTTGTAAGGAACAGTAAGGGTTATCCAGATGCACAGGTGTAGGTCTCTGTGCATTATAGTTAGATAAAACATTGCAGTCTTCAATGTTTGCAAAAGCCATACAAAATTAGCATATATATAATGCCAGTCAAAGGTTACGTTTTGCATAAAAGCTATTCGCTCATTATGAGCATTTCTCATCTGAGAAAAAAAATTAAGCTGAAACTCAGGTCCCACTAAAAGAAATAAAAAGGAAGGAAAAGTAACTTGAACTTAATAGCAGAAAAGATGCCTAACAAACAGTCTGATATTCATATTAAAAGGATGTGTAAAACAAAATCATGTGAAGGAAAGCCAGTTACTAAACTAGGAACTGAAGCAGATGACTGAAGATGACATCATAGTACATCAGTTCATCTGGATGCTGTTATGGACTCTGTTCACCCTATAAATGTAAATGTGTCTCTTAGGACTTACTCATAATAGTTTAAGGTTTTAAAGTAGCACAGCCCAATGACTGAGGTGACACTGTCATATTCTCAATGTCTCACACAGTACTTTAATATCATGCACCATGTGCTGTGTGTAAAATCCTATTTAAAGGAGGCTTTCTCCTAAATGAAAACTTCATGCAAACTGAACTAGAAAGGTCAATTTGAAGTTTAGATATGCAGTGTTGCAAGGTCCTTTGAAAAGCCAATATGTAGCTTCAGTCCATGTTCATTTATTTGGAATGATAGCACATTAACTGCTTCACACAGGGAGTTGCCATTAGCCTCCAAATGTTCACAATGGCTGCATGCCTGCTCACGCCCTTTCTTTGTAATTCATGCTGGGAAAAATACCTTTTTTTCCACTTGTGTAAATTCAGAATATATTTAATGAAATCAAAGAAGCTAGACTTCATTTACAGCAAGTTATATAAGATCAGTATCTGGTGCAAAATTTCCATTGGATCATTATTTCTACAGTCTCACAGAGACTAATCTAAGATTCCATGGTCTCCTGCATAAGACATCTAATACATTCCAATAGCAAAGAGACATCTATTGCTGATTGTGATGGAGACTTTAAAAAAGATTTTACAGTCAGCTCAATAGCAGATTAATACTTTCAGTCATAGGAAGTTCACAATAAAATGCATTGATAATTTTGGCAATTTATCACACTGTTAGAAGAGCTAAACAAATCCCAACAGTGTTCACAGGACACCTGCATACAAACCCTGGAAATACAAGTGGGAAAGCTAGTCCTTTAAAGTCTAGACAAAAATTAAAATGAAGAGGACTAGACTGAGTCTCTATTCACCACGATAACTATGCGGCTATGCCATGGACCGCGGTGTCCTACTGTACCCTCTTATGGCACTGCCTCGGTCTCCCATAGTCTGGGTGTTCTGGTTGGGTCTCCATACTCTCAACCTTCACAGACCACCAGTGTCCCAAACATAGTGGCCAACACAATGCCACTCATTGACACATTTCCTATTCTTCCTGAGTTGTTCAGGACTCACTCAGAGCCAGGACCCCAACAGAGGCTTACTTCATTCAGTGTTCATGTTTTAACTGATCAGAACAAATTGCTGCATAAACACAATAACTTGTTGTATCAGTCTCATGCTAGGAACTCCTATAGGTAAATTCTCCACCTCTTTCTTTCCGAGTCAAATATTTTAAGTTAGACAATATAATATAACTGACTTTCAAGTTGTATAATCCATCCTTTAACTACCTACCAATGTTCAGTTAACCTCTGTTAGGCACTGTTGGTCCTGCAGATCTCTTTCAAGTTACCAGCACCACTGCTGTCAAGCAGGAGTAAATCTATTGTTTTGGTAGCCTATCCGGGAGCTCAGTCATCTCACCCTGTTGTGTCTGTTGCTCATCTGAAACTAGAACAGCTTACTTAGTACCCTTCCCCTCCCCCCACCCCTCTTTTCTAGTATTTGGGGCAAGCGTCACCTATTCCTTCATCTTTATCCATCTAGGCTAGGGTAACAACCAGGACATGCCCCAGTATGTTTCCATTTGGGCTAACAACTTCATACAACACCAAGGCTGCCTCCCATGACTTCACTGCTGTTTGTGACCATTGCAGATAAGACAACATCATTTTCATTAAATGGTGACAGCTCCTGGGACCTCAATCTGTTTCTTCCTCTTTTTGCAATTGGCTAACAAATCTGGCATAGGTTTTTAAAAGTGCATATATTCTAGTTTTCAGCTTTCTTTAAGCAAAATATCAGCAGGTGACACCTGACACTTCATTGATGCCACTCTGATTTAACAGTGCTAAATGTGGATCCAAGCTTGATTCCACATCCTTGTTCACTAGGCATTTTATTATTTTGATGGCACCAATCTGTTAGGTTGTTAATAAAGCTTACTAGCAGCTACATGTCTAAACCAGTACTTCATTCTTAAACTTATGCACAAGGACCCAAAACTTTCTTGTCAGACATCCCTATGTTAGTAATACCCAACAATAGATTCAATATGTACAAATCATTTGTTCAGTTGTAGTGTTTTCTAACACGACTTTCTCAATTTCCTGAGATAAATAGGAAATAGATAACTAGGATAAATACTTAGGTGTTTTGTTTCTTTTCACCAGCCAGCATAAACAAGTCTATGCCTACTTTGCTCCAAGGGACAATTTCTTCACCAATCTACACTCTTTTGCTTGATTTGGCTTCTATTCTTGCAATAAGTCAAGCCTTCATAGCTTCCTCAATGCCACTCTTTGTTTGATATCATTATGAAGCATCTCTTATCCTTTGCTTAGGCTTCTTAATCCCCAAGTAAACTTCATGCATCTTTAACACTTTTATGTAATGTCCTAGCGATTCACTCACCTCTCTAACCCACATCCTATTCTGTACTGAAAAGTCCCACTTAAATTGATTGACAAAGGTTGTAAACATCTCATGCCAGTAACTTCAATTATTTTGTGCAAGGGCTCACCATTAGCAATACCTTAGGCAATCTGGGTGTGTCAGCAAGTATTGAATCACCGCCAGCTTTTTATTTAACTTGCAAAACATAGTTACATCTAAAGAAAAAAAAATCAGGGAGTGGTTGGTGTGTAGCAGAGTGGTTTTGGCAATGGTTATAAGTGATTTATGATCACTTCCAATTAATATTGGCTTCCTCTAAATAACAAGAAACTTCCTCCCAACTCTGTGAACTAAAACTAAAGTTCCGTTTCCTATTTGGAAACACTGATACTCAGTTTTAGTTACCACCCCTGAAGAATAAGCCACTGGCCTCCAAATTTGGCCATATTGCTGAAAGAAACTCTGGGGGACCTCTGTTCATGATTTTGTTTTTTGTTTAGTGTCACAGCACCACAGTACTGGGCCCACCGAACTCCATCAATTTTTCAACTTGTATTAAAATTCATATCCCATGTCCATTGGACACCCTAGTATTGCAGCACTCAGACTGCTTATTTCAGCACTTTGATTAAGTGCATTGGTCATCATTCACAGGATTCTCTGTGTTCCTTGTTCTCTGTTGGGGCAGGCATGCTTGTTTTGCCTGATGTCTACGTGGAGTCCTTGCTGTGTTGATTTATCTCCAAAATATGTAATTTATGTGCAGGAGAAGTAATATTTGCTTATCTTTGCCTAACAACTCTGCCTCTTTGCAAAAATGCTTTGAGCCTCTGGACATGCACTTCTTCTGGTTTTTCTCCCAGATCAAAACAGCAGTATTGTAGATACAATGCTCTCAGTATCATCATCCTCTCAAATACCTTGAGTGCTGAACACAACCCAAATGGCAGCCTGCAGAAAGGCTTCCTGATATCCCCACTGGCAGGATTTTGACTATATACAAACATCCCAAAAGCCCTGCTGGTACATTCAACATTGAAAAGTATCTGACATGGCCATTGAAAAGTATCTGCCAGAGATCATCCCCCTCTCCCTTGCAGGTAGTGGCTAATATTCCCTCTTTACATATTTCTTTTGTGTCTATACATAAGCAATTATGCCAGTTGCATAGAAAAATATTCAACTTTGGCTTTCTCAAGAACACCTCTATCTGTAGGAAGCAAAAGGTACTCCCTCTTTAGTTTGTTCGGGTCTACATATAGGAAAAGGACTGACTTTTACTCACACATGAAAACAGCCAATATATGTATCTGCACTTTTCATTGTTCTACATCCTCCAACTGCCAAAGCAATAAGCCTATCTAGTTTCTTTTAGTTTCTGCTTTAAAGGGAAAAGAACTTTCCAACAAGTGTGTGAAGTGGAGCAGTTCTGTCATCTCTGTTCCATATCCTGAGACTTTCCCTATCCCAAGGAAGGGGTCAATAAACTGTCACTCTGATGAGGAAAAAAAACAACCAAAACAACCTTGCTTTCATTGCTGGGCCCTTCAAGGAGAGAATCTGCTTAATGATGCTGAGGATTTAACCTATTTTAACCCAGTAATGAATGTGTTTTCCCCTGATACAGTTCCAAGTGGGGAGTTTTATTGAGAATTTAAAGAATGAATCCAGTTCCTCATTGATACTGACAACCTGGGCTGCCTCACAAGGAATCCTGCAGAAGAACTGTAATTTAATGTCACCATTTCTTCTTTCCCACTCCTTTGTTCAGGAGGAGGGAGAGTATGAAGGAAGTAGTAATTTGCTACAGCCCGTTACTGGGTATAGCATGCTTTAAGCCTCAAACAAAATTAGTGTCTCCATGACAGGGACACTGAGCTTCAGCCCTGCAGTCAACCTCTACCTAGGACCCCTGGTTCTTACAGCTGTATGCACAACTGGGGGACTTCTTACTCTATTAGCCCATATTAGGCCAAGTACAACCATATTAGCACTAACATCTATAACACGGGGTGGTCAAGCTTCCTAAATCTTCCAGCCACAATGCAGAATATTGACACAAGCACCCCATTATACAAAGCTTTTCAGACACAAGTGCCTAAGAGTTAATGATCTGTTTGTAGCTTCCCAGTTTGAAATAACTTGCTATTATGTGACCTGGAATAAATAACAAGCAAGAGCTGAAAAATCAAAACCAGAAAATAATGTAGAGAGAGGAAGAACATGTTTGTGCTACTGCTTCTTCTTCTTCAGGCATTGTGTTTAGACTGTGGGGAGCAGCATGTGGCCCCCAAACCATGGTTTGGCCACCCCTGATTTATAAGAACTTAAAATTTGACACCAATGACCTCACATAAACTCAAATAACCATGAGAGCATATTTGAAAGCAGAACGCATTATTATTTGTATTGTGGCGGTGCCTAGAGACCCCAACCAGGGGTCAGTTGTTGACCTGCCTCACATTCTGGGCAAACCCAGTGGACTTGCAGAGGGAAAATGTAAGGATCAAATTTTACCCTAATAGAAGATATTTTTTAATGCGTTTTCTTTGCAGCAAATGTATAGTTTTCTTCATAATCTAGGGAAATCTGTTAAATACATAATACAAGTATTTTCTTAACTCTTATGATAAGCACCATTTGTAATTGTCTGTCTGTCTCTGGGGCATGCTTCACTAACAGCATTCTCCAGTCCTCTACATTACTGTTGCCTTGTCAGATACATTAGGGCCTAGTCAATGGGATCCAAGAGAGGCTAGTTACAGCTCTGTCTGAGTGCCAAATGTAAATATAAATCTCTCTAATTTTAAGTGTTTGAACTATAGATGGATCAAATGTCCTTATGGTAATTTAATACTAGGAAATTGAAACTGTTTAGAATTCTGTGTATAATACATGGCTTTGTGCCTTTGTGCCTTTTAGAAATGTCAGCGAAACAAAGAGCAATTTTCCTGATTGAAAGCAAGTATAATGGAATTTTTAGAATGAATTAATGCTTCATAATTTGAAGAGGATTAGGAAGACATGGCGGTTAGCAATATACTTGAAAAAATGATAAAATATTTTAACATACAAGTGCAATAGACTTTGTTAAGGGCTTTGTTGTGCTTATTGATATTCACAGCCTAAATGAAAATTAAGTTAAATATAATGTATAGTTTAATACAAGTTATAAATATTATAAACTCTATAAATGTTGTATAAATGTAATATAAATGCACCATAATTAGTATCACTTGTAATACTATACTTGAACCCTGAAAACAAAGGGCTTAACTGAAAACTATATTACTTCTTTTTTCCATGGTGGTATAACTCCTCTGAAAGAAATTATGTCTAAAATTAGAGTATTATATGGGTGAATATGGCTATGAATACAAAATGTGTTATATCCTGCAATTATAACTTATGTCATACATCTCAGCACTCTTTTTATTTAATAAACATTCTTTTTGTCTTAACAATACAGCCATATTTACTTGTTCAATCTTGACGAACATCAGGCTTGCCGGTGAACTCTGAATGATGTATACTATCACTATGCAATTAGAAGATAGGTTACTCATATTTATTACTGAGTGTCATGACCCAAAGGTCTGATTTTTTTTGTGTGTGCTTCGGCACTCAAATTATCCCCGTGGGTATACAGCTTCATTGCACGGAGGAGTTCTGCTGTGCAGAGAACCCGTGTGCAAAGGAGTGTTCCCGCCACTTTGCAGTGATCTTTGCAGGGTCCATTTCCCTTTGAAGCACAGAAATGCATGGTGCAAAGATTTCCCGCTCGTCGTATGCAAATTCGTGCTCCGCAATTGGCTAGTGCTAAATTATTCACACGTGGCGGCTAGCGATTGGCTTGCTAGCCGTATAAGAGGCTTGAGCAGTTTCCGCCCAAGCCGAAGAGGACTCCGCATCCATCTCGTGGGGACTCTGGGTGTGCGCGGCAGGGTAATAGAAACCCTGTGTGTCGCTCAGAGGAGTTTGGTGGCCTGATCCACCGCCCACCTCTTCCCGTCTTCGAACGGAGCCTACTATAAGACGTAACGACGAGTTTTATGCGCGCTTGTCCTGGACATCCGGAGTTTGTCCGCGTGGAGCCTAGCAAGCTCCACGTGAATGTTCGTGTTCTGTCTGTGTGGAGCCTTGCAACCTCCACGTGTGTTCGTGTTTTCTGTTGTAACCGCAACTCAAGCAAGTTCTCAGCCTACACCACGACCATCTCGGTGTAAGTAAAACAATCTTAAAATCAACTGTTACGTGTCTGTGCCTAATTCTAGCTCAGCTCCGAGCCGGCCTGCCCGGGCTGCTGGCCACAGCCCGCGTGCAGAGCGACGAAAGCAACCCGGGGTCTGACCCGGCGCGCACACTGAGCAGCTCCTATTTTAAACAATCTTAAGGACATATTTGTAATGTACATAGATAATGTAGTAACTGTCCAACGTGCAGAAACTAATGCTGTTTCTCTTTGTAAGGTATATCTACCATTTTCTTCCACATATAAAAAGATTCAAGCAACAAAAAAGTCTTTCAGTAACTTTCTGGGGTCAAATGTGGCTTTTTGAGGTTCTGTTCCACAACTTTAATTGAATGGTCAAATTCCCATGGACAGTAGTAGCATATTAGATTTTGTAATCAAGTATTTTAATAGTAACAGCAATGCTGGTTAACATTTATCAGTGTATATGGAAGGCAAGTAAAAATGTCCTTATGGATGAAATTCAGCTGACAGCACATTATTCAAGCAATGGGGACTCAAAAAGGCATGCTAGTGAATAGAACCTATCTGAATCCTCCATACTGCAAACTAGGAGACAGTAATGCATGCCCTCTGTGACCAGCCTTTCACTATATTAGCTGGAACAGCTGCAGCCTTTGCCACTCTGCAATCACTATAAAGAGGATTTTGAACCAATGCATTCATCAAGAATGGATGCTTGTCAGCCCAGCCTCAACAAACTCAAGAATATTTGGAGCTCCTGATATTATATATGGTATGCAACAGGCTGCCAGTGTGACCATTCTACCTGCCAACCTTCTAATCTGCTCCACTATGTGTTGAAATGATGTAGAAAGACTTCTTCACCTGAGTGAGTTGCAAAAATTTACTTGGGCCCATCATATCAGTGGCCTTTGTATTTGGAAATTTAATAACAGAATAAGACACTGAAATCATATACTGCCTGTCATGAGATAAATCCAGTCTGATTTATACTTAGAGAAACTGATAGGAATGCTGAGACCAGCCAATTAGTATAGTCCAAGTCATTTGATACTTGTATCAATAAACATGCCAATAACTCAATTAGATTCTGTAATGTTTGTGAGAAAAATTCATCCCCAAAATATTATGTACTCTTGAGGACTGACATTGCAATTTGAATTCTTTGTGAAAAGCTTAATCTATTACATCATGGAGCCCTGGAATAGCAGGTGATTTTTATAGCTGTCTCCATGACAGGGAAAAGTAAATATTATTTTCCAGTACTTAGTTTTTCCTTAAATATTTTTGCCCATAAGGAAGCCTGATTCAAATATCTCTAATAAAGTTAATATAGGTTGCTTCCCACTACTAATCTTAAATGCATGTCTTCAAAATAGCTTCCAAAAATCATTTGATACAAATCAAATCATACAACAAGGAAGCTTAGCATGGATATTTTCAGATATTAGTAAATGAAATCTAATGCTAAAGTAGTCAGACTCGTGGGCAATGTTGCAAAACCAGCTGAAAATCCCTGCTTTTAGCCTTGTGTTTAGCCCATAAACCCCCTTGAAGAAAGGAAAAATATGATGTTTCTACAGGTTTTTTATCTTAATTTCTTCTGGCTTTCTGTATCTTAGAGGCTACTCTTTCTGATATCCTGGAGATCTCACACATGATAGACCATATGGATATCAACAGATAACACCCAAATCTGTCCTAAGATATTTAATAGATGCAATGACACTGGTTTGTGAAAAAAAACAATAAAAAAGAAAAGATAGAAGGCAGTCTTGAAAATGATATCTGTTTTCTGAGGCTCAAGGTGGATGTGGGTAAAAATTAGTGAAAGAATACTAAGGCAGGACAGAAGGAAAGATGCTTTGTATTTCAAGTGCATGCCTTGCAATAGTTTGTAGGGCAAGTAATCTGCAGATGAAAGGTAAGACTTCTCAGTCTAGTAATAAAATGAATCTTCAGTCCAGATGTAGAGTTGAAAGGTTGAATTTGTGGATGAGGGTGGGAGGATGAAGGTGGGTTCTAAGGAAGACCAATAATTTTTGGTTTTAAAAAATATACTTGCAGAACTCTAAAATTGCCTTCATTATAGGCAATGATTCACATTTTAAAAGATTTGACTTAAATTTCACCAAGATGCATAGAAAACAACAGAGCTGTCTCATGACAGGGGTGGATCCAGAAGAGGTTCAGTGGCATGGTTGCAACCCCGCTTTATGATCATGACATGGAAGCAGCAGTCATGGACTTTTGAAAGTTTCTGAAGCAGATAAGAATTACCCTCTTTCCACTCCATGCTCAGCATGATGTCCCCTCCCCTCCCATTCCCCAAATCCCCCACCTGCTGCTGCTGCTGATGTCCCTGCTGTCTTCAGGTAGGGTGAGCTCCAGAACTGCTCCTACCCTGTGCCAGCTAAGCTATGGAGGGAGCTGGGCTTAGCCAAAAGCAACAGTAGTGGAGCCAGGGAGGCAGGTTCCTCCTCCCTGTCCATATCCCCTACCAGGTGTTCCCTACTAGCCTAGGTGCAGGGAGGGGAACCCACCCACCACTACTGCTGTCCCTGGCTCCTGACGCAGCCCATCTGGAGCAGGACAAAAGTGGCTCTGGAGCCCCTCCCCCACTTCTGGGATAGATAGTCCCTTCTCCTACACCCTACTTTACAGTCTATGACAGACCACCCAACCAAGGGGAAGAGCTAGACCAGGAATTCTTAAGTCAGCTCATAGAGGTAGTTAGGTCAAAGGAAGTGGTCATCATGGGTGACCTGAACTTTCCAAACGTCTGCTGGGAAGAGCGGTCAGCCAGGTCTGACCACTCACATAGGTTCCTATCTGAGATACAGGAACTCCATCTAACTCAGGAGGTACACAGCCCCACCAGGGTAGATGCCTTGTTGGATCTGGTCCTGGCCATGGGTGGCGACCTGGTGAGGGGTCTGTGGGTGCTCAACCACCTGGGCGACATCGATCATCACCTGCTGGAATTCATCATCCAGCACAAGGTGGCAAAGGCCTGCAGCAAGGCAGCAGCCCTGGACTTCAGGAGGGTGGATTTCGATGAGGTAAGGAGAATAGTCAGGGAGGCACTGAGGTCCCAGAGGGGAGGGGAGTCAGGTGTCCAGGAAGAGTGGTCGTTCCTTAAGGAGACGATCCCCCAAGCCCAAAGGGAAGCAATCCCAACATTGATCAAAGGGGGCAAGAGGGTGCAAAATCCCCCATGGCTCACCAAAAGCATACAGGATCATCTCCTAGCTAAAAAGGAGGTGTACACCCAATGCAAGGGAGGGGCCATCACCAGGGAGGACTATACCTCAGTTGCTTGGGGCTGTAGGGGGGGCGGTCAGGAAGGCCAAGGCAGAGATGGAACTGGGACTAGCTACCCAGATCAAGGACAACAAAAAGTCCTTTTTTAAATACATAGAGGGTAAAAAGAAAGTACCAGGTAACGTGGGGCCTCTGCAGGACACGCTAGGAAATCTGGTCATTGCACCAGACAGCAAAGCTAACCTATTTAACAATTTCTTTGCCTCCATTGTTCTGAGCAGGGACCAGGTCACCCCCCCCCCCACCAGGAACCCCATAGGTCCCAGGGGAGGTGCACCCAGGTCCAGGGTCAGTGAGGACCTAGCCAAGGAACTTCTGGAGGGGCTGGATGTATTTAAATCAGCAGATCCTGATGATCTCCACCCCAGAGTGCTGAGGGAATTAGCAGAGGTCATTGTGGGACCCCTGGCATGGCTTTATGAGCACTCATAGTGCTCTGGTGTGGTGCCAGAGGACTGGAAAAGGGCCAGTGTGGTTCCCATTTTCAAAAAAGAGAGGAAGGAGGACCCAAGAAACTATAGGCCAGTCAGTCTTACCTCGGTCCTGGGTAAGCTTTTTGACAGTTATCCTGGTGCATGTCCGCGAGGGGCCAGCAGGGGAGATTATGCTTAGGGGCAACCAATATGGGTTCACTAGAGGCAGGTCTTGTCAGATGAACATGGTGGCCTTCTATGACCAGGTCACAAAATCCTTAGACGCAGGTGTAGCAGTGGACGTAGTCTTTTTGGACTTTAGGAAGGCGTTCGATGCTGTCTCTCACCCCATTCTCATTAAAAAACTAGGAGACTGTGGCGTCAACACCTACACAGTCAAATGGGTCACTAGTTGGCTGGAGGGCCACATCTACAGAATGGTGGTGGACGCGTCATTTTCAACGTGGAGGGATGTGGGCAATGGGGTTCCTCAGGGCTTGGTCCTTGGGCCCACACTTCTCAACATCTTCATCAGTGACTTGGACGGGGGTTTAAAAAGCACCCTGTTCAAATTCGCAGATGACACTAAGATGTGGGGAGAAGTGGGTATGCTAGAAAGGAGGAATAGGCTGCAATCGGACCTAGACAGTGTGCGGGCTGGGAGCGGTCCGAGGCCCTTGGGGGGGGGGGGGATTTGCGCGGCGGGCTGTGGCCAGCAGCCCGGACACACCGGGTCGGGGAAGGCAGGCGGCACGCTAGAATTAGGCACGGACACTTAGTGGTTGATTTAAGATTATTTTACTTACACCGAAGATGGTCGCGGTGCAGGCAGGAAAACTTGCTTGAGTTGCAGTTACAGACAGAAAAGAAGAGAGGCGGACTAGAGTTCCTTCCTGTGAACCTTCTAGCCCAATCCGGTTGAGAGCTCTAAACCGCGAGCCCGTCATGTCAACCGAAGAAAGTGCTCGAAGCAAAGAGCTCTGAATAGACTCACACAAAGTTTGCTAGGCTCTGTGGAACTTGCGCGCAGGGAAGGGTATGTTGAGGGATCAGGCGGCGACGGGGAGAGGCGAGAGGCTGATCAGACCCCTATAGCCTTCTTGAGATACACGCTGGGTCCGATAGGCTCCGCAGCACTTAGAGATCTTCACGAGACGTGAAGTTCTCTTCCTCCTGATAGTCGTGGAGTCCTCCAACTTGGGCGGAAACCACTCAAGCCTCTTATACGGCTAGCAAGCCAATCGCTAGCTGCCGAATAATTTAGAACTGGCCAATAGTGGGACACAAATTTGAATATGAATGGCGGGAACTCCTTGCACCGTGCATTTCTCTTTTTGCAACTAAGAAATGCACCCTGCAAAGAAAGCTATGAGTGGCAGGAAATAATTTAGCAGTGCTGAAGCGCACACAAACAAAAATAACACCCTTGGGTTGTGACAGACAGGTTGCAGGGGTGGGCAGATGAGAACAGGATGGGTTTCAACTCTGACAAGTGCAAGGTACTGCACCTGGGGAGGAAGAACCAGCAGCATACCTGCAGACTGGGGAATTCCCTTCTTGTCAGTGCAGAGGCAGAAAAGGATCTTGGAGTCATTATTGATGCCAGAATGAACATGGGCCGACAGTGTGGGGACGCGGTCAGGAAGGCCTACCACACCTTGTCATGCATCCACAGATGTATCTCAAGCAGGTCCAAGGAGGTGATCCTCCCCCTCTATGTGACACTGGTCAGGCCATAGTTGCAGTACTGTGTCCAGTTCTGGGTGCCGCACTTCAGGAGGGATGTGGACAACATAGAGAGGGTCCAGAGGAGGGCCACCCACATGATCAGGAGTCAGCAGGGCAGGCCCTATGAGGAGAGGTTAAGGGACCTGAACCTGTCCACAAGAGAAGGCTGAGGGGGATCTAGTGGCCATTTACAAACTAGTCAGGGGGGACCAGCAGGCATTGGGAGAGTCCCTGTTCCCCTGAGCACTACCAGGAGTGACAAGAAATAACAGTCACAAGCTGGCAGAGGGTAGATTCAGGCTAGACATCAGGAGGCGCTATTTCACAGTCAGGGCAGCTAGGATCTGGAACCAACTTCCAAGAGAAGTGGTGCTGGCTCCTGCCCTGGGGGTCTTTAAAAGGAGGCTAGATGAACACCTTGCTGGAGTCGTTTGACCCCAGTACTCTTTCCTGCCATGGCAGGGGGTTGGACTTGATGATCTGCTTAGGTCCCTTCTGAACCTACCAACTATGAAACAAAATCCTGGCTCTTTCCATTTCTCATATCTCATACTGGAAATATTATCCACATTTGGATAATATTATCCACATATGGAATGTTGGAACAGTCTACAAAAAGATGCAGTGTTTCCTCTATCACTTGAAGTCTTTAAAGCAAAACTCGTTGTTCTAGTTTACAATTTCTGGGGCCTGATTTAAAAATTACTAATGGTTATACTATGGTTTAAACTATTACAGGTCACACTCCTTAGGTGGTAGAATCCCGGTTGGGCCTGCAGAGAAACAGCGAGGCACCACCAGAGAAGCTGCCGGAGCACAGCTGACTCCCCACAGGCTCCAATCCTAGACTGGGGTCAGAACCCAAGCCCCACATGGGCATGGGTTGCAGACTGGAGGGAAGGCAGGTGGCTGGCACAAGAGGCACCACCTAGAGCCCAAAGACAGCAGGTGCAGGGGATAATTAGTCCGTCTGAGGCTCTCAGCACCTGTCAGTGGGTGGCAGGGCACATGGGAGCCAGCTGGGCTCTGGATTGGCTCAGACCAACCTGGAACCCCTTCAAAAGGACCTACCAACCTCAGGAGTGGGGAACATTATCACAGGCAAATCTGTCTTGTCATGTTCCCCGTTGGAGGCAGAAGACCTATGGGCAAGGACCTGGTTCAACATGGCTCTCTGGACAGACTTCTGACTGGCATTCTACCATAGAAAGTCAGGAGCTTAAGGGGCTACTCCAGGGTTCATGAAACCCCTAGCTGCACCTTACCAATGGGGCTCAGCTCAGGATGGACCAGCCCACTTGCACAGAACTCATGTACAGGGCACACACTGAAGAGCTCTGCCTGCCTGAGGGAAGATGGCCAACATACACTGCCATGCCAAGAAAAAGCCTGAAGTGAGCTTGGACATTGCTATTTAAGTTAGATTAGTTAATTTATTTCCTTATACAGGCCATGAACCACTGACCCAGAATGGCAGCCAGGGCCCTGAAGGCTTAGCCTAGAGACCCTGACTCCAGAGAACACAGTGTTTTTGCCATCATGAATTACCCAGATTAAACAGTGAGTTCAGACACCCAGGACAGCCAGATGTTTACACCAAGCATCAATAGAAACCCTGAGTAGAAAGGAGTGGGGTGTAGGGGAGGAGGAGTCCTACGGAAGATCTGACCCACACCAGTCTCAGATGTGTCCGTATCCAATCAGGTACCACTTCCTGATACCTTTCTCATGGTTACACCAAGTCATGGCAGATGAGATTTGAGAACAATAGAGCGAGACATCCACTGAACATGTGGCACACAGGCCCCATCCCAGTGTAGCTGCTTGGCTTGAGTCCCTCTACAAGGGCCTAGCACAAAGGGGCATTTAATCGAACTGATACAGAAATATAAATAAATATTCCATAGACATTTGGGCTGGAAGGGACCCCGGAGGATAATTGAGTCCAGCCCCCTGCCCCAGGGGCAGGAAGTCAGCAGGGATCATAGGATCCCAGCCAGATAAACATCCAAAAGTGTCTTAAAGCCGTTCAAAGTGGGTGCTTGAACCACCTCTGGCAGCAGTCTATTCCAAACCTTGGGGGCTTGGACAGTAAAGAAGTTCTTCCATATGTCCAGCCTGAAACAGTAGCAGAAGAGTTTGTGACCATTCGATCTTATCATTCCTTGGGGCACTCTGGTGAACAGACATTCCACCAGATCCTGGTGAACATCCCTAATAAATTTATAGGTGGCCACCAGATTGCCCCTGAGCCTGTGCTTTTCCAGGCTGAAGAGTCCCATGGCTCTCAGCCTCTTGTCATAAGGTCTGTTATCCTGAACTCTGATCATGTGCGTGGCTCTCCTCTGCACTCTCTCAAGCTTCTCCAAATCCTTTTTGAATTGTGGAGCCCAAAACTGGATGCAGTACTCCAGCTGCAGCCTCACCAAGGGAATAAAGCTGGCCACATACTGATGAGGACTAACTTTGACTACCTATCTTACTCTTTAAACTGGTATCTCTTTGCAAAAACATATTCTTCCATTCTGTTACTTCAAACGATTATGGTAGTAGACCCTCTGTTGGGTTATCATAGTACTGTTGTGTTCCCAAGACATATTTCCAGTTTGGATTATTATACATTATTTCTTTCTTTGAAGAGAAAAAAGAGAAATACACAGTCCAAAATGTATACTATGCAACAGATGAAAAATACGGATAGAGGGAAAAGGAGGGTAATATATAAGTAAATTGTTTAAGGTGATGATTAGATATGATTTGACAGTACAGTTGCTTTTTAATTAAATAGAGGCAAAATAGAAAACTCCTGGAGTTTTAACTAAGCCAAGTAAATGAGAACATGATGACAGATATAGTCGTTGTTGACAAGTGGTAGGTAAGTACATTAAAGGGAACCATTTTAACTATTTATGCAGTGTTATAAACTAAGTGTGTCAATTTACAGAATGAACCTGAGCATTGTACACAATTTGATGGTTTCTGCTCAATGTGCAGCTACAGTCAAAAAGAGATGTTAGGTTGCAAAAAAGAGCAGGATGGAGAATAATGCATAAAAGGTAACACCATTTTAAAAGTCTTTGGTGAATACTCATTTAGAACACTGAATGCAGTGTTCTGCAGATCACTGCAGGTTTGTCTATCACCAAGAAAAAATTGTAGACGTAGGAAGGAAACAGAGGTTAGGGAAGAGTGATGATAATCATTAGGAACAGAGGAAAAAATTCATTGGAGAGAAATTGATTGAGATTGAGATTGAAATTGAAAAGATTGAGATTGTTTACCTTAGAAAGGAGGTAAATAAGGGATGTATGATATATATATATATATAACACATAATATATTTATTTATTTATACTGTGTGTGTGTATATGTATGGGTATACACACACATTGTATATATACACACACACACACACTGTATACATGTGTGAGTGTGTATATACACATATACGTACATATATATACACATATATACATACATATATACACATACATACATACATACATATATATATACACACACATACATACACACACACATATACAGTGTGTATATATATATATACACACACACATACACACACAGTGTGTGTGTATGTGTGTGTGTGTAAGGAATGGTAAAAATGGTAGGTCAAAAGCAGTTGTTCTTTCTTTCTCAGAAGAAAACAACAAAAATGACCAATTTCATGGAACAGTAACTTTTGTCAGAAACTTAAAATCAAAACCTTTGTCTTAAAAACTGAAGTTTTTTGAGATCCAGACTTTGTAAAGTCAGATTTACCATTAAAAAAACACATACTTTCAGTAGAAAATATTGTTTTCCCAAAAATCCAGTTTTCTATTGAAATGCCAGTTTGACAGATAATTTAGTTATGCATGATTTTGATCTATACACTCCTAAGAAATTAGAACCGAGAGCTCCGTCAGTTTAAAAAGGAGGGATACTAGCAACCTTTTCTGTGTAAAGTCCTCCCGAGTTGGGAATTCACTCCCTTCTGAATGTTTAAAACAAACAAGATGAAGTGGAGGGTTTTTTAGTTTTTGTTTTGGGGTTTTTTACAAAGTTGGCATGTCTTCATGAGTTGCTTTACTGTGCATTACATTATGGCTAGAAAATGGTATTTAGAGGTTTGCTTTTGGGAAATGGCTTGTAGGTAAAGTAGATATTTCTTTACAAAAATGGTCCAGGGGAATGGCAAGGGTTAACTGATTTCTAAAAACCTATTTGTGACAAAATTTCCTTCAAGGCACACCATGTCTGAAGCCAGCAGACACACAGGCTGGGAAACTGAAGACATGTACCACACTGTTCCATAACATGAACAGTGTACCCAAATAGAAATAAGGGAGTCTGCAGTATTGGCACCAGGTCACAGTGCCCAACTGCAGAACCCTTAGGATTTGCAGCTTTGGTGTGTAAGAGAGAGCCTGGGTTTTTTTGTTCCTTTAAGAGGAGAAGCAGCCTAGCCAGGGAGTGGACAGGCAGGGCACCACAGCTGCAGGTTGCTGGGGAAAGAGGCTACTGGGCAATCAGCAGGCACCTGCAGACAGTCAGTTGACCAAAGGTAGGCAGGGCCCTGTGTGCATATAAACCTGGGGCTTGGGCTTGCAGGCCAGGGTAGCCCTGCTTGCTGTAGGATTAGCAAAAAACTTTCCCAGGAAAAGCACCCAGGGACACTAGTCTGATCACTTTGCTACCTATAGGAATTCTGAGGCTCAGGGAACTCACAAGGAGCCTGTGCTGGGAGGTACACCAGCACTAGGGGAGAAAGAAGGCTTGTCCTCTTAAAGGGGCAGAGGGCTGCTTTCATTGTTGTTATTTATGTTATAGCCCAGGGGCTTATGATTTATGTTACTATTCCTACTGGTGGTTTGGGATTAGACTGGAAGGGGAGGTACGGGGGCCTCATTAGTGCCTAGTGCCACTTGACTGAATTAGTGCCAATTAGTAATTTAGTGCCAATTCTGGCACTAAGTTAGGCCAGTGCCAATTAGTGCCACTTGACTGAAGCTAGTGCCTCACAGCCAGGGGCAGGCTCAAGGCTCAAGCAGTCTTTGAGCCCAGAGCAGGCAGAAAGAGAAGGTGGGAATTCAATGGCAAGGTTCTCATAAAATTTAGTACTTCACAAGATTCTCTCTCTCTTTTCATCCTTGTATCAGCTGAGTCCACAACCAGAAAATAAGTATTTCATGTTTTGATGTAGCTGAAGTATCATGAAAAAAGCTACTGAGATTTTGATGTTCTAAAGTCTACATTCTAATTGGAGACGTATCCTTGAACCCAAAACATGAAGTCTAGTCTTAAACCTAATTTGGAACCAAATACCATCAACAAAATAGTATAGAGTATAGTGCAGTGTCCAAGCACAGAGGCTTAAATTCCACAATAATAAAAGCCAATTTTACAGAGTGCTAATATAACAGCAGCATCCATGGGAATGTTAAATAGGATAATAGGATCATAAAAAAGTATGGATGGAAGGGACCTCATGAGGTCATCTAGTTCAGCCCCCTGCTCAAGGAGAGATCATCCCTGACTAAGCTATCATTGCCAAGTGTCTGTTGAAACTACTCTTGAAAATTTTCAAGGATGGAGATTCTACAACTTTTCTAGGTAGTCTGTTCCAATTCTTGTCCACTCTCATAGACAGAAAGTTCCTCCTCATTTCCAACCTATATTTCCTTTGCTGCATCTTGAGGCCACAGTCCTGTCTCCTATGTCCACAAAGAAGAGTTTGTTTCCATGCTCTCCATAATCACCCTTCAGGTATTTGAAGATCATTATCAAATCCTTCCTTAGTCTTCTTATCTCTGGAAATAAGTAGTTCTTTCAGCCTGTCCTCATAAGTCTTATCTTTAAGATCCCTAATAATTTGTGTGACTTTATGCTGGACTCTTTTGAATCTGCCCACATCCTTCTTGAAGTGTAGGCCTAAAACTGGACACAGTACTCCACATGAGACCTCACCAGTGTTGAATAGAATGGAAGAATCTCTTCCCTTGATTTGCAAGTGACACTGCTGGTGGTACAACACAGTATGCAGTTGGCTTTATTTTGCAATAAGAGCAAATCGTTGGGCCCATATTCAGCTTATGGCTTACTGCAACCCCCAAGCCCATCTCTGCTGTACTGCAGTCTAGCCAATCATTCCTGAGTCTATATTTGTACAATCCACCCCAAGTGTAGGACTTTGCATACGTCCTTGTTGAATCTCAACTGATTGACTGTGTAACATTTCTCCAGTCTATCCAAGTTTTTTTTGGATCCAAGCCTTACCCTCCAGGGTGCCTGCAACTCCACCCAACATGGCATTGTCTGCAAATTTGTTAAGCATGCACTCAACATCCAAATCATTAATGAAGATGTTAAATAATACCAGACCTAGGACAGACCCTCACCTGATAAGACCTCCTCCTAATGAAACATTAAGCCATTCATGACTGCTGAGTAAGATTAGGGACCTACTTAAATTGTGGCTAGACAAAGTGTTTTTTGCAGCCTGCTC
Source organism: Alligator mississippiensis (assembly GCF_030867095.1). Classification (NCBI taxonomy): domain Eukaryota; kingdom Metazoa; phylum Chordata; order Crocodylia; family Alligatoridae; genus Alligator; species Alligator mississippiensis. The sequence continues at coordinate 32,741,706 of NC_081826.1, read as the reverse complement.
ATGGCACATAGAGCTAATTTCATGGCCATTTCATAGCAGACCTGCCCCTCAATGCTGGTTAGCAGAGAGGCCCAGGGAGGAGGACAATGGGGCAGCCGCCATCTTGATTGCTGGATGCCATCTGTGTGGCCCCACCCCTTGGCCTTGATTGTCAGAGAGGCCCCAGGGGACAGGAAGGATGAGGTGGTGGTCACTATCTTGTCTACTGCCCTTTGTGCCACCCTGCTAGTTGGCATCTTCCCCTCCCATGGGGAGCATACATTTTATTTTTAAGGTTTTTTTGTTGATTTTACAGATTTTGTGGAAAATCCTGGATTTCATGGTTTCCATTAAATCTGTGAAACCATGAATTAAGTAGGGCCCTAAGTATGATGATCCAACCCAACCACCTTACAATAGTTTGGCTAGTCCGTGTTTTCTTAGTTTCTTAATGAGAATATTATAAGAAAGTATCAAAAGCCTTGCTAAATTCAAGCTATATCACATTCTCTCCTCTCCTCCTATCACAGTGCCTATCACCTTCTCATAGAAAGAAATCAGGTTGGTCAGGCATGACTTGCTCTCAGTGAATCCAGACTGGCTGTTCCTGATCACCTTATTCTCCCCTAAGTGCTTCACAACAGATTCATTGAGAACCTGGTCCATGATATATCCAGGTATAGAGGTCAGGCTGACTGGTCTGTAATTCCCTAGACCCTCCTTCTTCCCTTTCATAAAGATGGGAACTATATTTGCTCTTTTCCAATCATCCAGGACCTCACACAACCTCTACAATTTCTCAAAGAGGATATAATGGCTCTGAAATTACCTCAGCCAATTATTTCAGTACCCTAGGGTGTACCACATCCAGCCCTGCCAAACTGAAAACTTCTAGCTTCTCTAAGTAATCCTTAACCTGCTCTGCCATTATTCTAGCTGTTTCTTTCCTTCCTTTTGTTTGCTGCTTAAGACACTTGTCATGTGGTAGTTGCTACTACATGTGAAGCCTGAAGTAAAAAAAAAGGCATTAAATAATTCAGCCTTCAATACATCTTTGTAACTAGGTTGCCTTCTGAATTCTGTAAGGATCTTTTATTTATTTGCCTCTCCATGGACTGCCACCTTGATGGGATGGAGAGGCTTGCATGTACCAATGACCCTAAGAGCAACACCATCTGGAATCCAGTACTCGTGGTAGGGCAACCCATGGCAGTAAGGTCAAAGGTGAGGTATCAGACAAAGAGCAGTACAGCATAACAAAAAGACCTCAATGGTGGAGCAGGCAGATGAACAAGGCATACATCTCAGCAGCTGCAAAGGCAGATGAAGGTTGCAATGGAAGAATAATCCCAGTCATCTTGGATCTCCTTGCCATGGAACACAGGTTTTCTCCCCTGCCAAGATCTGTGTGGTTGCCAGTGTGCAACAGCTCCTCACATAAAACAAGTCACAAACAGGCTTCTCCCACTGGACCCAACATCTACCACAATAACCAATCACCAATACCCATAACCTCTAAAAAATCCTGTGGCAATGGATGAGTGATGATGGAGATGGACAAAGTGATTGTTAGGAATCCCTAATCAGATCCACATGTGTGTGGTGGTCATTTGTTGTTCCTTCACCTTTGGTATGTGACAAGAATGTGATTCAGCAGCTGTGATTGCAACTGAGCTGTACTTTTTAGGATCCCCTCTGCTCACCCTGCATGGGGAGGAGGCTAGAAAAGGTGCCTCAAACATATGCTGCCCCACCTTATCTTAGCTAACTGGATAGCTGCTTCCAGGGAAATCATTCAAATTGCAGTTGAAACACAAAAATGTCCTTTGCATCCTGGAATGTATGAACCCTACTAGATGACCCAAACAGTGACAGACCTGAATGTAGAACAGCTAGTGTCACCCAAGAACTCTCACAATACAACATCAATATCGCTGCTCTCAGCAAGACCTGATGTGTTGATGAAGGCCAGCTGAGGGAGGAGGGTGGTGGCTACACATTCTTCTGGAAAGGGAAACCTGCAAACAACAGGAGAATACATGGCATTGGTTTCAGCAATAAGAACCAGATTGTCAGCCAAATGACTGAATTTCCTCTTTGCAAACAAGCACTTCATGACTCTACACATCCAACTGACCAACAATTCAACTGCTACCATCATTACTGCATATGCCCCAACACTCAATGCTAAGAAAGAACAGAATAGAAAGAATAGTTTTATGCTGACCTTGATGAAATCCTGTCTACCATCCAGAAACAGGACAAGATCATCCTCCTTAGAAATTTCAATGCAAGAGTTGGCTAAGTCTTTAACATGTGATGGGGCACTATGGGGAAGGAAGGAGCAGCCAAGGCCAATTCCAATGACATGCTTTTACTTAGTAAATGTGCAGAGCATGACCTTGTCATTACTTCAGACAATATGGCAACACCCCCAGTCAGAACAATGGCACCTCCTCAACTATGCCATCATAAGAGTGCATGATCTAAAAGATGTCCATATTACACATGTAATGAGAGGAGTCAATGACTGCTGGACCATCCATTGTTTAGTGAGATCAATCATGTTTATCAGGGTTGCATTGAAATGCCCAAAGCAACCCAAATCAGTCTGAAGACAATACTTCAAATGTCTTCAGACTCCTAGAAAAGCACTCCAAACATATCTCAGCAAGAAACTCACCAATTTTAGGATTGAAAATAATAACACTCATGTCGAGGAAGATTGGCAAGCTATAAAGAAGACCACTCATGAGGCTTGCATGGAATCAATTTGTTTTATCACCTGATGTCATCAGGACTGGTTTGACAAAAACAATGCTGAAATTAAAGCCCTTCTCAATCAAAACAGAAAAGCTTTCTGTGACAGCAAAACCATCCTACATCTCATCAGAATCATGGATCTTTTGGCAACTTAAAGCTGAAGCCCAGAGGAAGTTTTGAGAAATCAAAAACAAATGGTGAGAAGAAAAGGTGAAAGAAATCCAACAATATGTTGACAACCATGACATGCAGAGCTTCTTCAGTGCAATCCTGGCTATGTATGGATCAAGCTTTTGCAGACTCACCCCACTTAGATCTGAAGGTGGCAGTGCACGTCTCAAAGACAATGAGTCCATAAAAAAAAATGGGAAGGAACACTACCAAAAGCTGCTAAACCAAGAATCAACAGTGACTGATGAAACCATCAAAGCCATGCCTCAGCATCCAATAAGGAAACCACTTGCCAGTCCACCAACCTGTGAAGAAGTCCACCAGGTGATAAGACAGATGAAGAACAATGAAGCATCTGGCTCTGATGGCATACCACCTGAGGTCTTCAAAGTTGGTGTGGGAGCTATGATCAACAAGCTCCACACACTGTTTCTCAAAATCTGGAACACTGACAAAATTCCCATTGACTTAAGGAATGCCAATATTGTCACCATTTTTAAAAAAAGGAGCTAAGTCTGACTGTGGAAACTATCAAGGTATCACCTTCCTCTCCATCACTGGGAATATCCTTGATCAAGTTCTGCTGAACCAACTGCTCCCTCTTGCCAAGGAAATCCTTCCCAAGTCTCAATGTGGCCCTTTATCAATTTGACCAAAACCACCAAACCTTTTCAATCTTTCCCACCTCCATGCCAAAACCAATGTTACCTTGGCCTCAATTGTGGAACCTCAGTATTCCTATGATTGTGCTGTCATTGTGCATATGGAGAAGGACCTACAAACAGCCCTGAACTGCTTCTTTCAAGCATACCAGTGTCTGGGACTGACCTTTAACATTGGGTTAAGACAAAGGTGCTTCACCAGCCTGCTCTGGGCCAATTGACTTCCCCAGCAAAAATGTTAATTGATAGACAGTAGCTGGAGAATGTTGAATACTTTGAATACTTAAGAGTAGCCATCTCTCAAGGAAGGCCCATGTCAGTGACGCGATCCAGTACAGGATCCAACTTGCCAGCTCTGCCTTCAGAAGAGCCCCCAGTTTGAGACCAGCTCTTGGTAGAGACACATGGGTGAAAGCCTGTCATGCCCCCAAGATCAAAAGACCCTCGGAAGACCCTAACCCCACAGTGTGGAGCCAGGACGTAAGTGGGGACTGTCATAGGTAGGCAGCAGCAGCAGCAGGCAGCAGCTGAGCAGCACTAAGGAAGGTCATGCCCCTGCCAGCTCCCACTTAGCCCAGCCCCGCAGGGAGCTGTGTGACCAGAGGGCACAAACAGGCACACTCTGGACCCAGTGTGAGAGTTAGTGCAGAAGTTTGGGGGCAGGGGGTACTTCTCACAGTGCCAGCAGAGTCATCAGTGGAAACACTGGCTCTGGAGGAAGGTAGGCAGCAGCCCCCCAAAGAAAAGACACAAGGTGATCACGATGGGCAACTCCCTCCTGAGTGGGACTGAGGGAGTGATCTGCCACCCTGACCCCCTAACTCATGAGGTCTGCTGCTTCCCAGGGTGTTGCATGCAGGATGTGGCTGAAAGGTTCCCAAAACTTGCTTGGCCCTTGATCACTACCCAATGCTCCTTATCCACATGGGCACTATTGACATGACCAGGAACAATCCTGGCCAGATCATGAGAGACTACAGGGCTCTGGGGGCAGGGCTCCAGGGGTTGGGGTACAAGTAGTTTTCTCTTTAGTCCTCCCAGACGCAGGTCATAGATACAAGAGGGATAGATGTATAGAAGAAGTAAACAGATGACTCTGGTGATGGTGCTACCATGAGGGCTTTGGCTTCTTCTACCATGGCATGCACTTCAGGGACTGCAGCCTGTTAGGAAGAAATGGCATCCACTTTATGCTAAAGGGAAAAAAAGTGTTTCTCAGTTAGAATGGCAGACCTCCTAGATAGGGCTTTAAACTGAGATCATGGGGGGATGAGCCATCAAGTACTAGTACAAACCTGAGAAATGGCAACCTTGAAACTAGCATACCAGGGTTCAATACAAAACATTCTCCAATGCCTGCCAATGGACATGTTATTGCACAGCTCACCGGGAAGCTTAGGACCTCCAATGGCAGGCTTAATTGCCTGTACACTAATGCCAGAAGCAAGGGAAACAAGCAGAAGGAATTGGCCCTCCTGCTAACCAACAACTAATATGATCTCATAGGGATTACAGAGACCTGGTGGGATTCCACCTATGACTGGACCACAGGCATAAGGGGTTACACCCTGTATAAGAGGGATCTTGTTGAAAGAAGGGTGGAGGAGTTGCTGTCTATGTGAAGGAGCATTACACCTCCCTTGAAGTGAAGATTGGAAACAAGGAACAGCAACTTGAGACCCTCTGAGTCAAGATATGGACAGAGCATGGGGAAGGGGCTCATTTACAACCCATGGGGAATGGACTCATTTACAACCCTTTACTTGACCTGCAGGAGTGATCATCCTCAACTGTGAGGGGTCACCAATGATGATTGTTTCTTTTGTTTGCCTCATATTTTGATGTACTTACAGGATCCCTTTTTATTGCTTTTTATGTGCCTTACCAGTTGTGTCTGAAATCACGTCTTGGCCATCCTAATCTTTTTCCTTGCACACTTGTGTGATACTGTTATACTCTTCCTTAGCACTATGACCAAATTTCCACTTTTTATAGGATTACTTTTGAGTTTCAATTCATTGAAGATATTCCTGCCTACCCCGGTTGTCTTCCTGTTGTACTTCCCATTCTTTCATTGCATCTGGATAAGCACCCTTAAAAGAGACTCCTCAAAGTACAGCCAGTTGTCCAGAACAACTTTTGTTCCCAGGAAATCCTGCCCACCAATTCCCTGAGTTTGCTAAAGTCTGACTTTCCAAAATCCAGTGTCTTTATTCTGCTGCTTCTCTTCTTTCCATCCCTTATGATTTTGAGCATTATCGTGTCATGATCACTGTCAACCAAGATACCTTCCAACTTCACATTCTCAACCAATTCCTACCTATTTGTGAGCAGTAAGTCAAAGATAGCTTCCCCCTTTGCTGACCTCCCTACCATCTGAATCAAAAATGTATCCCCAAATACTTCAAGAATTTGCTGGATGGCTTGTACACTGCTCTTTCTCCCCTCCAGTAGATGTCCCAAAATTGAAGTCCCCCATGAGAACCAGGTCCTATGACTTGGAAGCTTCTACCATTTTAAAGAAGTCTTCGTCCACCTCTTCCTCCTGATTCAGTGGCTTGTAGTAGATGCCCTCTATGACATCCTGCATGCTGTTCTCCCCCTGGGTAATTACCTTTACCCAGAGGTTTTCAACAGGCCTACCCTCCGCTTTGCATTGCACCTGCAAATACATGTGAGTCACTTTTCTATATATGGCAACACCTCCTCCTCTTTTCCCATTTATCCTTCCTGAATGTGAAAGGAAATGAGTGGGGAAAGAGAAAAGACCCAAGAGACTCACACAAAGACCACTTCTCAGGTACAGTGAGAGGCTTGGCTGGAGCAGGAAACATACTGCCACATTCACACAGTGTGTGCTTCCTGCAGATAGGTGGGTGGAAGGCATGGGAGGATATTTCCAGCCCCGGAGAGGGGCAGTCAGGAGAGGACTGCATCCAGCAGATGGAGGCAACTCCAGGAGTCTTGCCTGCTAGCAGCTGCCTATGGACAGCAGCAGGAGAAGGAGGCAGATCCTCTACTTATAGCAGTAGGAGGACCACTGATCAACTGTGACCTGCCAGAATAGGAATCTCTTGAAGATGGCCGGCCAAAGACTAAAGCAGTGGAACCATTGAGAATTGCACCTGAGCTCAATCATGAGTTCAGAGGTATGGCCCTGATGCTTTTTGTGTTGTCTTCCTTCCTCTTTTTTTTGTTTTGTTTTTTGGTTTTTTTCCAACACTGTGTGGTGATCATGTTCCCCTCCCCCTGTGTGGGGTAGAGCTATTGGAGGGAGAACTCCCAGGAAGGACTCTTGGAAGGTTCTCAACTAGGAGCCAACCCAAGGAGAAGAACCCAGTGAGAAGGGTTTTTTTTGTTTGAAGAGTAAAGTTGTCCTTAAAGGGGCTGACTTGCATTAATTGACCCAGGAGCCCAGAAAGGGACATTGGCTTCGTTAGTCCCATTTGTCCACCTAGCTATTAGTTTAAGTCCTCTAAAGGACTGAGCTATACTGCTTGACCCAGGAATGGGGGAGGCTTTACGTTCAGTTCTTTTTTTGTTTGCTACCGACTGGGTGGTATAACTGAGTTATTAAGTAGCTGACTCTGCCTAATTAACCCAGAAATCTGAGAAGATCTGATTTAAGGCTGTTGGCCTGGTGGACTTCTGATGCACTTATCTCGTTGGCAAATACTTGGCTCAAAGGGGCAAGGTACCTTGGAAAAAATAGTGTCAAGTGGCTGCAGGTAAAGGGGTCTAAACTCCGAGACACCCATCAGGCTCTTCAGCACTGAAATGTCAGCAACCTTGGGGAAATACAAGATTTGGGCACTGATGTCAGGAATTCAGGACATGGTAAGGGTGGGGTATGAAGGGAGGCAGAGACCCACGAAGAAAACCCTCCAAAAGGACCTGTCAGGAACTTTGACAACACAACATCCATCTTCCAATAATTAACAGTACATAAAAACATGGCAGGTGAGAGGAGAACATCAGAAGGTGGTGGTGATATGATCTGGTGCCTCAATAGCTTATTCAAATAAGTTGACAAGCAGATGTGGGCCATGGTCATACAGCACCTATTCCCAATGCTAAAAAAGTAATACCAATTCATGATCACACTCCAATCATGTGAACTATCCTACCACATCTCCATAATCCCAACTGCATCATAATTCTGTGATTCTGTGATTGCAAAAGGACTTACAATTTTTTCTGTTTGTTCTCCATACTTCTTGTATTAGTATATAAAACAATTATATACCTGATTCTCCTATTTTATTCCTGGAAATATTGCTAAGACTTCCACTATTGCTTCCAATCCAGTTTTTAACCAGGTCTCCAGGCTCTTTACTGAGCTCTGGGCTTTCTTTTTCCATTCCCTAGTTTCCTTCTAGCTCTTCCCTGTGTAAATCACAACAGCTTAGAGTTCCTTGTCTTTCAGTTATCAGGTATAAGCAGGATTACACACACTAGTACCCTTAAATATAATATATTATTTTGACATTTTTTCTGCCAAAGTTAAGATATTTTTTAAACCTCCATTCTGTGAGAGCTATTGCCAACTAAAGGGGAGCTATTGCCAACTAAAGGGGATTTTTATTTCTCAATCCTTATTTCTTTGCTTTGTATCCTATAAACAGTATTTTTTGCCATGTGTGTCAGGTTAATCAGTTCATCAGACTTGTAATACACATATCCCATGGACAGAGACCTACTTAAATCATGTTTTCCTGATTTTTGTGGAAACCACAAAAAATTGCAGTTTCTGCAATTGCCACAAAAATGGTATTTGCAAATGGTATTTGCTGCAATTTCCTGTGGAATTGCCCCCTCCTCCCCTCCCCCCCCAAAAAATTAAAAACTTACTAAAAATAAAATGCTGGATCACCGGTGGGAGCCAATGGTCCTCATGGCCACTGCTGCCTGGCCTTGCAACCTACTGGGGGTGGCATAGAGGGGAGGAAAAAGGTACTTGCTGGTGAAATGGCATGAAGGAGCAGTCAAGATGGCATCCACCCCGTCATTACTTCTCCCCTACCAGGGTCTCTCTGCCAATCAGCATCACATGGTTGGAATAACAGAGACTGGTGGGATAGCTTACATGATGGGAGCACTGTCATTGATGGGTACAAAATGTTGAGGAAGGACAGGCAGGGGAGAAGAGGGGAGGAGTTGCACTTTATGTAAAAGGGTCATATGATTACTCAGAGTTCCAGTATGAAGCTGGAGATAGGCCTAATAAAAGTCTTTGGGTTAGGGTCAGAGGGGAAAGCAACAAAGATGTCATGATGGTGGTCTGCTATAGACCACCAGACCAGGAGGAAGTGGTGGATAAGACTTTCTTCAAACAGCTAGCAGAATTTTCCCAGTCAGGCTCTGGTTCTCATGGGGGACTTCAATCACTGTGACATCTGCTGGAAGGGCAATACAGCAGTACACAGGCAATCCAGGAAGTTTTCCTTAGAGTAGTGGGGACAACTTCCTGGTGCAAATGCTGGAGTGGCCAATTAGGGGCCATGCTCTTTTTGACCTGCTGCTCACAAACAGGGATGAATTATTGGGGAATGTAGCAGTGGGTGGCAATTTGAGCAGCAGTGACCATGAGATGATTGAGTTCAGGATCCTGAGGAAAGGAAGAATGGAGAGCAGCAGAATAAGGATCTTGGTGTTTAGAAAAACAGACTTAGGCTCACTCAGGGAACTCATGATCAGGATCCCCTTGGAAGCCAGACTGAGGGGGAGAGGAGACCAGGAGAACTGGTTGTACTTCAAATAAGCTTTACTGAGAGTGCAGAGAGTGCAGCAACTCATCATCCTGATGTGCAGGAAGGCTAGGAAGTATGGCAGAAGACCAGCTTGACTTAGCATGGGACTCTTAAGTAAACTAAATAAAAAAGGAAGTTTATAAGAAGAAATGTAAACTTGGACAAATAACTAGGGGAGAATATAAGAGCATTGCTCAGGCATGCAGGGATGAAGTCAGGAAGGCCAAAGCACAATAGAAGTTGCAGCTAGCAGGGGATGTGAAGGGTAACAAGAAGGATTTCTACACGTGTGTTTGTAGCCAGAGGAGGATCAGGGAATGTGAGGGTCCCCAGCCTCACCTCAGTTCCTGGAAAAATCATGTAGCAGTTCCTCAAGGAATCCATTTCTAAGCAGTTGGAGGAGAAAAAAAGGTGATTAGGAACAGTCAGCATGGATTCACCAGGAGCTAGTCATGCCTGACCAACCCGATTCCTTCCTATGATGAGGTGACTATCTCTGTGGATGTGGGGGTGGATGTGGTGTACCATGATTTTAACAAAGCTTTTGATATGGTCTCTCACAGCATTCTCTCAGGCAAGCTAAGGAAGTACGGGCTGGATGAATGGACTAAGGTGAATAGACAATTAGCTGGAGTATCCGGCTCAGGGAGTAGTAATCAATGGCTTGATGTCTAGTTGGCAGTTGGTATCAAGTGGAGTGGCCCAGGGGTTGGTTCTGGGGCAAGTTTTGTTCAACATCTTCATCAATGACCTGGAAGATAGCATAGAGTGCACCCTCAGCAAGTTTGCAGATGACACCAAGGTGGGGGGAGTAATAGATACACTGGAGAGTAGGGCTAGGATTCAGAGTGACCTAGGCAAATCAGATTGGGCCAAAAAAAATGTCATGAGGTTCAACAAGGACAAGAGGTGGGGGTGTTGCCCTCTATGAGAAGGAGCAGTACACCTCCCTTTAGGCTGATATTGGCCCCAAAGCAGAACAGCTTGAAACCCTCTGGGTCAAGCTCCAGGGCAGGCTCTGAAAGAGAGACCTGACTGTAGGTGTATACTATAGGCTGCCTAACCAAAGGGAGGAACTTGATCTAGTGTTCACTCATGAACTAAGGGAGGCTGTGCGTGCACAGGACATGGTTGTCATGGGTGACTAACTACCCAGACATCTTTTGGGAGGAATGCTCAGCCAGGTCGGATCAATCATGATCCTTCCTGGCCAGTACCAAAGAGCTTGTTTTGCCTCAGGAGGTGCACAGGCCAACTAGAGGCAATGCACTTCTTGACCTGGTCCTAGACAAAGGGGATGACCTAGTGATCAAGTACTGCGTCCAGTTTTGGGCTCCACAATTCAAAAAGGATGTGGAGAAGCTTGAGAATGCAGAGGAGAGTCACGTGCATGATCAGAGGTCAGGAACACAGACCTTATGACGAAAGGCTGAGAGCTATGGGACTCTTCAGCCTGGAAAAGCGCAGGCTCAGGGGCAATCTGGTGGCCACCTATAAGTTTATCAGGGGTGTTCACCAGGATCTGGGTGAATGTCTGTTCACCAGAGCGCCCCAAGGGATGACAAGACTGAATGGTCACAAACTCCACTGTGACCGATTCAGGCTGGACATAAGGAAGAACTTCTTTATTGTCTAAGCCCCCAAGGTTTGGAATAGACTGCAACCAGACGTGGTTCAAGAACTCACTTTGAATGCCTTCAAGACACATGTGGATGTTTATCTTGCTGGAATCCTATGATCCCTGCTGATTTCCTGCCCCTGGGGAAGGGGGCTGGACTCGATGATCCTTCAAGGTCCCTTCTAGCCTGAATGTCTATGAAATCTATGAAATCTAATCATAAAGGGCAACCTTGGTGATAGTGACCATGAAATCATTACGTTCACAGTCTGTTGCAAGGCTGACAAAACAGATACCAAGCTCAAAGTCTTCAACTTCAAAAATGCAAATTTTAATGAGCTCAGGTCACTAGTAGAGAATGCCCTGAGAGACCAAGGACCACAGGTAAAGGGAGCACTAGAAGAATGGTCATTCCTTAAAGACACAATCCTTAAGGCTTAGAGAAAATTAATTCCCTTATGGAGAAAAAGTTGCAGAGGGGTCAAAAAATCCTCTTGGCTAAGCAGGGAAGTTGCAGCCCTCCTACAGAAAAAGAAAGAGGTGTACAAACAATGGAAACTTGGGACAGCTTCTAAGGAAGAATACTTGACAATAGCCCACACTTGTAGAAACCAGATTAGGCAAGCTAAAGCAGAAACTGAACTAAAACTAGATAGAAGAATCAAGGACAACAGGAAGTCCTTCTTTAGCTACATAGGGAGTAAAAGGAAAACTAATGGGAGTGTGGGGCTGCTGCTCATTGCCTCAGGATACTTGGTCACTTCCACTCAGGAAAAAAAGGAACTCCTAAATGACTACTTTGCCTCAGTCTTTCACAAGACCAAGGGGAACAACATGCCAGGTAGGGCACAGAAAGAGCAGGATGGGATTGACACCATTCCCACCGTTGCCATAGAACTGGTGTATAACAAAGTAAAGAAATTAGACTTACATAAATCAGCAAGACCAGATGAACTCCACCCAAAAGTGCTGCAAGAGTTGGCTGAAGTAATCACAGAGCCCCTGGCAAAGGTCTTTCAAAAACTAGAAACAACGGCCACAAACTCCTGGAAGATAGTTTTGTCACAACCCAGTGATTTTGGTGCCTCGGCACGGTGGAATTTTCCCGCCACATGAGAGCCTCTTGCAAAGTAAAGGCTTTCTGTTGCTGCAGAAAACCCCTGGTGCAAGAGAGTTCCCGCCATTCGAATGTAAATTTGTGTCCCGCTATTGGCCAGCTCTAAATTATGCACACGTGGCGGCTAGTAATTGGCTTGCTAGCCATTTAAAAATTAGCATGACTTCCACCCAAGTCGGAGAACTTTGAGCACGCTGCAGAGTGCCTCTGAAGAAATCTGACTCGTGGCAAAGCTGATTGATAGACTGATCACCTATCGATTCTTCTCCCCATCGCCGAGCGCAATCCCAGATGTATCCTTTTCCCTGCAGGCCCGATTTGTAGACGGATGTGCTGGCCTGAGCCCTGCCAGCTGGAACAACTAACGTAGTTGTTCAGACGACCGGACCATTTTCGTCGCAACAGCAAGCAACGTAAGTAAAGTTTTACAACCATAAAGCTTTCTCGGCCTCTCTATTCACCAGCCCGCCCCGACGAACGAGTAATTATTGAATCACCTCGAGTCGGCTTTGGCCGTCCGAGATATGGCGACGAGGATGGGATTTAAGGGCACGGTGATAGAGAAGAACCTAATTGGGTGCTGCCCCTGGCGCACCGGGACCCGCCACGTAGAAAATGCCAACGATCTATGGGTGCATATCGCTTACCACCAGGCGGTAGAAGGGGATGAAAGAAATATTGATGGTTACTTCTTCATAAAGAGAGAAGAAGCCGTAGTGAAGGAATGGAGAACTAAGCTATCCCTTGGGGAGTTCGGATGCATAATGGAGAGCGACCGGGTCTATTATTGACCCCCAGAGGAAACCTCAACCATATCCTTAGCTGGGGTAAAGGCGCAGAAGGCAGAAAAGCTGACCCCCGCTCAAGAGTTCGCTCAGTGCATTCGATACTTAAGGGAAGGAGGGGAATCCACCCCCACGGACTGGTTTAACTGTCCGGATTTGGTGCCGGAATTGCAGGGTCATGAGCTCCTCGTTCAGCTCCGGGAGGATTTGGAAACTAAGGGCCATCATGTGCCGAGATGGGGTCTGACCAAATGGAAGAAGGGAAAAATGATAAATGTGCTGTTCCGTACAGTAGCGGGTCTACTAAGGGAATACGCAAATTTAGAGGCACAGATGCATATGGCGGGTAAGGAGTCACTGGAGCAGGCAGCAAAAGGCTCCGGAGCAGCGCTTGTCAGAAGCACTGGCCGCATGATACTGCTAGCAGAAAACGGCGCCGAAAAAAGCGCGAGCCATCCGGGAAACCCGGAAAGGAGGGGCAGAGCTTCAGAAGACCTGGCGGGGATCCGTCTAGCGTCTCCGCCCCCTGAGGTGATGTCGTTCCCAACGACCCCGCCTCCTTGCCAAGGGGAGGGGGCAATGGGAGGAGAGATATACCCAACGCTCCCACACGAAGAATTTAACTCTTTCTCTACCACAGCTCACCCAATAGCTGTGACAAAGCATGTTGCAGATGAAGATGGTGCTACACGTACCACTATTATCTCACGCACACGCACTCGACCAGAGATTCAAGAGCTTTGCAAGGAATCTAAAATAAGATCAGGAGAGACCTTGGCAATGTGGTTAGGATGGCTAATAGTGGAATTCGGATCTGACACCTTGGATAAAGAAGAAGCGAGCGCTTTGACCCGACAGGTGGCATGGAGTGGTGGGCGTGCCACCGACTTAAATGTGGTCGTGGACAGTGCCCACTGGCCCATCCCACTCCCGGCGCTCGTAGTGGGACAGATAAACCACAAATTTCACACCTGGCACGAAGGTCGTCCACAGAAGGCTACTGCAGAGCAACTCCTCCTGGCTATAGTTGGGGTGTCATATCTCTCATGGAGTCCAAGAACAAATCCAATGGGACTAACTGCCGTGCAATGGAAAGAGAGATGGGCTCATCGCTACTTATCGGACCCTGGGACAATCCCAACGCCATTGGAAGCTATAGAGGCCTGCGTGGAGGTATATGGAGGAGCAAATGCTGTTACACTCCGACTCTTCTTGAACCCAATGGCAGGTAAATCAGTGGGAAATCTCTTAGGCCATCTCCCACGTCTACAAGCACTTATGCAACAAGGTGAAGAAGCTTCTGATACTATAAGGGACTGATCTTCGGTATACCCAGCCGGAACACTGAGACCCAGATGGCAAGAATTTATTCCCCGACGAGAGCAAGGGTGGTCACCTCCAGGAACCCCGAAGGAGAGAACCCTGAAGGAAAAAAACATGTTTGGTTTTCTTCTCTCCCACACCGGACTTACAAAGGCACAGCTACGAATTTTGGGAAAAAGGGGCCAGTCTCGTCTGGCTGAAGCATTGGGATTCAAATTCGAGGACTCATCAAAAAATGAATGATGGCCGTCGGCTCCGCCGGCGGCCTTCTCCAGTTCAGACCTGACCCTACTGATTCCTGACCATACGCCGAACTCACTGTTTGCAACCCTACCGATCCAGATGACCAACAACAAGTATTCTTCCTTCTCGATACTGGAGCTCAGACCAATGTGATTACCTCAATGATACCTCATCAAAAGACCACCAAAACAATCAAGGTACAAGGGCTTAACGTTATCGCTGTCACAACGAAGGTCAAATTTTGGGTCCAAGGCTACCGATATCCCCCAGAGGCTGTCCTAGGGGGCATCAACATTTTAGGGATCCCGGGGATAAAAGCGCTTGACCTTAAAAAACAAGTGTGTCGCAGGGCACCTCGGTACCCCTGCTCCTATAGAGGAGAAACTGCCAGGGAGCGAGTGAGTGCGCCCTGGCCTGACATAACGAGCCCAGCTGAGGCTTGCTCAGGTAATGAGCCCAGCTGCGGGTTGCCGGAGCAACCAAGGGGAACCAGCTGCCTGTAGGAGGCAGGGCCTGGCCCTTACAAAGCTCAGGGCTGAGGCCAGGCTGGGAGTTCTCTGCCAGCAGCCAGAGAGGCAGGAGCTCCCTCGGCCGAGATATGGGGAGAAGCCCGACGAGCGAGTACAGCTCATGATAGCCCTAAGAGGATTGGGCACTAAAGGTTTAGCCAGGGGGCTTTATGTTTGTGTTATAGCCAGGAGGCTCTAGTTTACGTTTGGCTCTGTATATTACACCCGGAGGCTTGGGTGAGGCTGTAGGGGTTGGAGGAGGCCTCAATCACAGGGACCCCAGAGAGTGTGGGGTGCCCTAGCGCCAAGAGGGCGCATTATTGTCATAGCTCCAGAGAAGGCGCAGCTTGCACGCCAGTACGTAAGCAACTGGCGGCGAGGAGCGCAGCCAGTGGGTCGCGGGCGCAACCGGTAGGTTGCAGAGGGGGGACCGAGACCCCGGATTGCGTGCGGGGTACATAGACCCCAGCCCCGGGGAGACGGGCGATCTGATTGAGAAGCCCCGTGCAGGCACGGCGAGCCCCAAAGAGGGGGAGCGCCAGTGTATATGATGGAGAAGCCCCGTGGGGGCGCAGCGAGCCCCAAAGAGGGGAAGCGCCATTGTATATGACTGAGAAGCCCCGTGGGGGCGCGGCGAGCCCCAAAGAGAGGGAGCACCATTGTATATGATTGAGAAGCCCCGTGGGGGCGTGGCGAGCCCCAAAGAGGGGGAGCGCCATACTGAGGAGCCCTAGAGAGAGGGGCAATTACTGAGGAGCCCGAGACAGGCATAGTGAGCCCGGCCGCAGGCTAGTGCGGTAACACCCCTCAGACTGAGGCAGGGCGCTGCGGTTGCCCCGAGAAGATAGGGAGTAGCAGCGCGGTGAGCCAGGGTCAGAGAGGGTGCCCGTGCGGTTGGCCCATAGGACTGGAGGCCCGCTAGAGAGTCCCTGAGCAGAACCACACCAGCAGGGGAGGCCCAGAGTGGGCTAGACAAGAGTCCCAGCAAAAGGCTGGGCACGAGAGAGGGAGCCCAGAGTGGGCCACAGTAAAGAGGAGGCCCGAGAAGCGGGCGTACAGACCTAACAACGTCCATTACATCTGCGAGGCTTGGGGCGTGGTATTAGGGGTTGGTAGGAGCCACGCATAGCCCACAAGGCTAGGGTGTCTGGGGAACACCCACCATATCGGGAGACCCCCAGGGGTCTGGAAGAACCGTGGGGACAGAGGTCCCGAGTAGCCGTGCCCAGGGAAAACACAAGGCAGCCTCCCATCATTATATTTACCATCAAAGACGTGGCGGGCGAGAATTAGAGGGTGTCTTGGGCTGGCCTGACACAGAGCGAGGGACCTTAAGGAGATCACGGCCCTCCGTGAGGACCCCGCCGTGACAAAGTGCTACAGGCATTACCCATCATTATCCCAGAACAGGATTGGCACCGACCAACACTTCGTAACAACTCCACCTGGCGATATCGACCAATCCCAACTAAGGGTTCGCTAAAGCAGTCCCTTACTGACCTCCTGAGGCGACTCAAGCGACGAGGCTGTATTAAGACTGTAACAGCCAGCACCTACCTGTCATCAGGATGGGGGGTAGCGAAACCTGGAAAGCCTAATGAAGCCCGGTTGGTTGTAGACTATCGAGAAGTCAACAAAAGGTGTCAGGTACTTCAACAACCCAATCCATCTACTTTGCCACAATGTATGTTTGAGATGGCACAGTTCCAGCAAAATAAGTGGGTTGGAGTCACATTGGATCTTAAAAATATGTTCTTTTCCATCCCGATAAATGACTCGGAAGGAATACTAAACATGTGTATTGATGGCATCATGTATAGGTGGACGGTCTGTCCACAAGGATATCGTAACGCTCCATCACTAGCCACTGGTGCCATGAATAACACCCTAAAGAATTTTCAAGCTTCATACTCTCTTCCCCCAGAGAAGAAACTAAAGATTTGGAGTTATGTCAATGATATTGCCATCATGGGTCGCGATAGTTCCGTAGTTACTAATATAGTCAGTCAACTAGTCACTCACCTTCAGAGTGAGGGATGGACAATCAATGAGAAAAAGTCATGTTTACAACCTATAGATGACATTACATTCCTCGGTACTTGATACATTGGTTCCATCCGCCACGGAATTTCTCATGAGGGTCCTAACATCGATCCATTGAAAACATTCTTCCCTACAACTAAGAGGCACTTTCAACAGCTGTTGGGTCATTTAAATTGGTATCGACATTATATTGAACCTAGTGATTTGGCACTCCTCACCAAATTGCAGTGACAGATCCGTAATAAATCCCAAAAGTCTACACCCTGGACAAAAGGAGATCAGCAGAACCTGCTTCGCCTGCTAGCTACGGTTAAAGATACACAACTCCATGCCATCGATCTGGGTGAGTCACTAACCATAACCCTCGGGTTCACCACCAACCATGTGTGGGCTGTCGCACATAATTCTCATGATGTAGTATATACAGCCCATAAAACGCTTCAAGCGGCACAACATTGATATGGAGCTGTGGGAAAGATCCTCCTCGCCGAACAATTGGTGGAGCCTTTAGCAAAGGGGCATGGGATGTTACGCACTCCTGGTGCCACATTGTTACCCTTGCTGGATACAAACAGAGTTGACCCACATTTTCAGGGAGAATCTAAGACCTGGAATACGCTAGTGCTTACTCACCATTACTACTGGCATTGTTGGAGGTTAAAAGACATGATACCTGATCCAAGCCCAGAAGATGAGGAGAAGGTCCTTACATTGTATGGAACTTCTGCTCCGGCATGGATGGCCTCAGATGGAACCTCCCGACATGGCGGAGGCTATGGATATTATTGCAAAGCTTGTAACGATAAAGAAATCTTTCAAGCCGACCCAGATGATAATTCAGCCCAAAGATGTGAATTATTAGGATTCCTTAAGGTACTAAAACATTGTCTAACACATCATAACGATACACTCCCAGTTCCGATCATCACAATTGATTCACAATACATTTATAAAATTCTTACCGGTACAGATTTTCCCTCCGAGAATTTGAATGATTGGCAAGATATTTGGGAAACGTTAACTAAATTTGTGCACCTTCCGTTGATTAGGCACACTAAGTCCCATCATCCAGATACCGATCCAGTACATAAGATAATTGATAAGCTCTTAGAAGATCCACTTTGGACCGAAATAGTCTTGCCTGTCACATCCACCTCCGGTCCTGAAACAAATCCATTCCTCGCATGGCTTCACGAGAATTGGGGTCACCCGAGACCGCGAGCTTGCCATCAACGTTTGTGCCGAACCTTTACGGAGCCAGCCTCATATGGAGCTCAACGTGATTGGAAAAAGGTAGCTCAGGCCTGCGAGATATGTGCTAAAGAAAAGTGCCATAGAACCAAGCACCAACTAGGAGCTTTCGATTCTTCACACTTTCAAACATAAAAAGTTTGGCAGATAGATCTGCTGGGACCCCTCCCAGGGTCTAAGCCACCAAATAAAGGACTAGTTGTTGTCGATTTAGGAACAAGACAGTTACAGGTTATCCCCCTATGAAAAAATAATGCCACTGCTGTCATTTCTGCTTTGACTGCTGTATTTGCTACCTGGCAACCTCCTCATGAGATTCAGTCTGATGGAGGACCCCCGTTTAACTCAAACGATCTGGACAAATTCGCTCATCTTCATAATGTAGCCTGGCATCTTCATTTGCCGTAACACCCACAGTCCAACAGTGTTGTGGAAAGACACATAGGTCTGTACAAAGAGCAACTTCGCCTTAGAGGAGGAGGGATGTTTAAAAACTAGACTAAATTTAATCACGATGTCCTTATTTCATTAAACACTGCTAAACCGTTATGGGATGAAGCTAATGTCCAAAAACCTCCACCTTGGGAGCCCAAGTTCCAACCAGATGAGTTAGTGTGGATTTCAATACCGCACCCCCATCAGTCTCATCCACAAATTCACAAAGGGACCGTTCAGTGGCCGGGACAATATCCTAATACCTATTCTGTCCAATTGAAAGAGAAGCCCAATTGTCCTCCTATTATCGTTCATCACAACTGGATGACACGCCATTCCAACGTTTCCCCAGTATCCTTACAATAAATCCAATTATGAGTCTTTTGTCTTGTGTTGTTGTTTTCTCTCTTCACAGGACTGACCCTAGAAAAATAGTAATCCACAACCGCCCGATTGTGAGATTCATCGAACTCCAAACTGCAGTTCGTTCGAGTTAATAGAGTAATGATTATAAAGGAGACACTGAGACGGCGAACGTTCATTAGCTCAGAACCGCTATAACACTGTTTTCTCATTTTGTTAAGTATTTTATTAACATTGTCTGTTAATAGGAGAGGACGGACTAACTACCAGATGAGGAGAGTCCCAAGCAGATGTTCTCCAATCAGACGATGATTAACAGTTGTTGTTATATGTTCAAAGTTATTGTATTTTGTAACTTGTTAAAAAGACCGGTCTATCAAGTTATTTGTTTATGTATATACATAACTGGTTGTTAAAGCTTTGCCAGGTCAGTGAGTCCCAAAACAAAGATGCCGTATAATAAGCTCATGTGTCTAAAATTCCAGTTGTGCCGTCGGCAAGGGGGCATATCACAATCCAGTGATTTTGGTGCCTCGGCATGGTGGAATTTTCCCGCCACATGACAGCCTCTTGCAAAGTAAAGGCTTTCTGTTGCTGCAGAAAACCCCTGGTGCAAGAGAGTTCCCGCCATTCGAATATAAATTTGTGTCCCGCTATTGGCCAGCTCTAAATTATGCACACGTGGCGGCTAATAATTGGCTTGCTAGCCATTTAAAAATTAGCGCAACCAAGTCGAAGAACTTTGAGCACGCTGCAGAGTGCCTCTGAAGAAATCTGACTCATGACTGAGCTGATCGATAGACTGATCACCTATCGATTCTTCTCCCCGTCGCCGAGCGCAATCCCAGATGTATCCTTTTCCCTGCTGGCCTGATTTGTAGACGGACTTGCTGGCCTGAGCCCTGCCAGCTGGAACAACTAACGTAGTTGTTCAGACGACCGGACCATTTTCGTCGCAACAGCAAGCGACGTAAGTAAAGTTTTACAACCATAAAGCTTTCTCGGCCTCTCTATTCACCAGCCCACCCCGACGAACGAGTAATTATTGAATCACCTCGAGTCGGCTTTGGCCGTCCGAGACAAGTTTCAGGCCAAATATTAGGAAAAACTTCTTCACAACTGGGGTGTCCAGACTGTGGAACAAATTCCCCCCAGAGGTGGAACAATCATCTCCCCCAGAGGTCTTCAAGAGAAGACCAGACAGTTACCTGGCTGGGGTCACCTGACCCCAGATGTCTTTCCTGCTCATGCAGGGGGCTGGACCCAATGATCCTTCAGGGTCCCTTTCAGCCCTATGATTCTATGATTCTAAGTGCCAAATCCTGCACTTAGGACAGAACAGTCCCATGCACCAGTACAGGCTGGAGGCTGATTGGCTGGGCAGCAGTTCTGCAGAAAAGGACCTGGGAGTTACAGTAGACAATAAGATGAATTAAGTCATCAGTGTGCCCTTTTTGCCAAGAAGCCTAATGGCATACTGAGTTGCATTGGTAGGTGTGTTGCCAGGAGGCCAAAGAAAGTGATTATTCCCCTCTATTCAGCATGGGTGAGGCCACATCTGGAGTACTGTGTTCAGTTTTGGGGCCCCCACTACAGAAAGGATGTGGACAAATTGTAGAGAGTTCAGCAGAGGGTGAGAAAAATGGTGAGGGGGTTGGGGCACATGACTTATGATGAGAGACTGAGGGAACTGGGCTTATTTAGTCTAGAGAAGAGAAGACTGAGGGGGGATTTAATAGCAGCCTTCAACTACTTGAAGGGGGTTCAAAAGAGGATGGAGCTAGATTGTTTTCAGTGGTGGCAGATGACGGAACAAGGAGCAATGGTGTCAAGTTACAGAAAGGAAAGTTTAAGTTAGATATTAGGAAGAATTTTCTCGCTAGGAGGGTTGTAAAACATGGACACAGGTTACCCAGAGACGTGGTGGAAGCTCCATCCTTGGAGGTTTTCATGACCCAGCTAGACAAAGCTTTGGCAGGGATGATCTAGTTGGGGCTGGTCCTGCTTTGAGCAGGCAGTTGGACTAGATCACCTCCTGAGGTCCCTTCCAATCCTACCTTTCTATGATTCTATGATCAAAGATCAGGGCCTCATGAAGGGCAGCCTGCTCCACAGCAGTGAGGTATGGAGCCATGTGAAGGGCAGCCCTGTCCACCAATCAACAGCAAGGTGGGGGGCGGGGGGACTCTGGGGCCTCTCAGCCAATCAGTGTTGAGGGGCAAGGCTGCTGCAAAATGCCAATGAAAGTGGCTCTAAGCAGGCTGCAAAAAAACCTTCATTTCTCCCTGATTTAGGTAGGTCCCTATCCATGGAGTGCCCAAAGTAGCTGTGCTCCATACTACAATAACGAGTAACTTAGATATTCAGTAGTATGTACCCTGGGAAATTTTGGAAATGCTGTTGGCCTCACCTGCACTCCAAGGCAAACCATTCATCTACATATTTCAACGAAGAAGGCCACACCTCTACTTGGAATTATTTATGAACGAAACTATCATGGGCTACTGATGGGTCTCATTTATCTATCAACAAACAGAAATTTGGCAGATACAGACAACCTTGTCCAGATGTTTTAATACAATCACAAGATGTTAAACAGATATCTGCTGCTGAAAAAATCCGTGCAGAATGATTTGTTGGCTTCTTTGTTTTTTTTCCCCCAATCAACAGGACTGAAATCATTTCTATTTTGAAACATCTGGCTTGGATTGTTCCTTTTGTTATATCCAGCTTCCTTCTCATGACTCATTAACAGGACTCCATGGTAGCCACAGTGAGTTCTGAGATCTCTTCTCTCCTTGCTTTTTAGAAGTCCAGATTTTTTTCTGCCTATAATGCCCTATTTAATTATCTGCTGTATATAGTCAGTACTCTTACCTTTATTATCCCTTTCTTTAGTTATTTAATGTAAAGCAGTCTGTTTATTAAAGTTTATCTCTTACATAAGGAAGAAAAGATTTCTTTATATGAAACTTAAACATTTAATGGAGCTTCCAGAGAATATATAGCATCTTGCTCTTTGCTAGAACACAGGATAAAGGTGAGATTTACACTCTGTCATATTGAGAGTGCATTGCATATAAATAAATATGCCTACCTGTGCATTTTAAAACCCATTCATCATAATTAAAGCAAAGCAAATATTATATGAAGGACAAAAAACCGTAAAGGAGTATTATTGCTCTTAACAGCCTTAAACATGAATACAGTTGTGTAGTTTTAAATTATAATTAAACTAATCTATCATTTCAATTTTACCAGCTAAAACATCTTCTAGTGTAGTTTTTTCAAAAGAAAGCATTGTTACAGGCTTTAGAGATGATCAGTTATGGCACATTGAGCTCTTCAAAGTCCAAGAGATTTATGTTCTTTAAATACTATAGAAAACAGACTTGGACAAGTTTACTTTAAGAAGTGCAAAAGAATCTAGAGTATTAAAAAAAGAAAGTAAAATAAAATTTTGGTTTTTATATTAAAACTGGACAGCATTTATGGACAATAAAATGTTATAAAACATAATACTAACAGTCATTTGGGTTTCCACAATAGCATTGTATACAGTCCTGGAAAACCTGCTATAGATAGGCTAGCTTTTATTTTTATAGTTGTAGCTCTGCTGTCTTGTGTTTTTAATTAGAGAAGTCATATGTTTTATATTACTGTACTTGTAAGAATAATAGTTGCTTCCATATTCCCATTAAGCTATAAAAGATTATCTGACTAATTTATTTACAGTTCTTACCTTTCATTCTATGTCCCTATAAAGAAGTGGTCCAGTTTATCTGTTGCTCTTGTAAAAGCCTGTTTTCCCATAGAAGGAAAACAAGGAGATGTTGCAAGGCTGGATATTTAAGATATTTTTACTGATGTATGCCTGTCAAATTGGAAGAGGTTACTGTTAAAAACTAGCAAAAAACCAAACTATTAATGATCATTTACCAAACATGAAGTTGTAATTTATGCTCCCCCTTCTTAAAACAACACATATTATAGTTACTGGTATATTTGGAGTGTTGTTTTACATATGCTAAGTTACCCTATGAGTATGCAGCTAGACTATATCTCCACTGAATTCATTAGAGCTGCACAAAATTTTATCTGCTAGTGATCTTCCCCTTAAAATAATTAACCATGAAATTATGAATTGCTTAAATAGATGCAAGCTAATATTGTTCAATATAATGTGGGCATAACAAAAACATCCCCAAACTCAATGAATCAACCTATAACTGATTCAGATATGTTAATAGACATGTCCAGAACCATCCAGTAATAATAATCTTGTAAATAAAAAAGGTAAGGGAAATTCTTGTAGAGGAATCAGTTATCTACCTATGGGAAGAGAGACTGCAACTACTTAACATGATCCAGCCATACTACCCAACCATTATGTATGCAGGACAGTTAGCTTTCCCTGTTATTAAGTTTGCCTAAAACATCCTATTATAAAATTCTATTTTCAGGTGCCTATAACTTTGCCAAGTTTAGTCTGCAATGTTCCAGGATGTGTGCTTGCCCCTGGCTGTTTCTGAGAATGAGGCCACAGCACAAAAAGAACAAAAATACTCTCTAGTGATCTTTCTTTTTCTAGGACTCCTCGGTTTTTGTACAGGGACTTAACATTTCCCAGGTGGTTGGCCTGTCTCAAGGCTGTGCCTTTCATTTTTCCTACTGTGAAAATTTGACCAAAATTGGCCAAGTAATAAACCCTTCTACAATCTCTGTTTGTACCTACTCAACATAGTTCTTAGACTTTAGCAGCTGGGATCTCCAAAGAGTCCTCACTTAGTATTCTCCAGCTTTTCACCATCTGAGTATACCCAGACCATACATGCACTGTTGTCATAAGGTGTGACCTTCACAGCTCCTTCGTATTTCCAGCCTACACATGCATATCCCCACAAAACAACTGAATGGGACCCTTAACCCTGGGCAATAGGTAAAAATCTGGACTTTTCCTGTAATAACTGCTCTGGGCTAAGACGAATCTTCAGAGATGGACTGGAAAAGGAAAATGTAGACAGTGGAGGCAACTGTAGGTTTCATGGAGTGGAGGAAAGATGGACATATTAGTTGAACTGGGGCTGCATGAGCAAAGAGACTGGGGACATGGCAAGTAGGAGACAGAGAATGGCAGGGCAGGGAGACAGAGTAAGAGAAGAAACCTGAAGAATGGAATCTGGGCCTGGTTAAATGATGAGAATGGGAGTATGATGAGAAAGGGCTAGAAAAGAAATAGGTTTGGAATAAAGAAAAAGTGGAGGGGACAGGGCCAAAGGCCTCATGCTTTGAGGAAGGGGGAAATTGCCAGAACAGTCTTTGCCCACTAGAGTATAATTCCCTCCAGAACACAGAATGAACCTCACATTTCCCGAGTCTCACTATTCTTTACTTCTCAGCAAAAAGATGTTAAATTCACTAGCAATGTGTCTTATACACAGTTTCTGTACCAGCTCATGTCCTGGGGTGGCCAAGTCACTCCTAGTGGCCACCTGCATCCTGCCTTGCTCAGCTTCTCTGGCCTCCCAGGGGCCTACCTTGTTGTCCACCTTCCATGCCTTCATGTTATAATTAGACTTGGAGGCTGCCCCCAGTGATCAGGGGATTTTACTTCAGGTCCTAGATTCTTGTTTGGGCTGAGGCCCCCTTGGCCTTGGCCCACATTACTCTAGCTGGGCCTCACTGCCTGAGATCTACTGTCCCAGGGCCCTAGGCTCCCAAGGCCTAGCTCCAGCTGCACCCTTCACAGGCTCTGGGCCTCTCAACCCCAATCTTGCCCTTTGCAGACTCTGGGCTGGCTACAATGATTAAGGACAATAAAAGTCCTTCTACAGATACATAGCAAGCAAAAGGAAGGTGCAGAGTAACATAGGGCCCCTGCAGGACAAATCAGGACAGTTGGTGGTTGATGCAAGGAAAAAGGTGGAGCTCTTCATTGAGTTCTTTGCTTTAGTATTCCTAAGTACTGACCAGGACAATTCCCCCACCTTGAACATAGACAGATGTCCAAAAGGCACCAGACTGCCAAAGGTTAGTGCTGACTTAGTTAAGGAGCACTTGTAAGGGCTGGATGGGTACAAGTCAGCCAGCCCAGATGACATCGATCCACGGGTGCTGAAGGAATTGGCCAGTGTCATAGCTGAGCTGCTGGCACAGCTGTTTGAGTGCTCATGGTGCTCCAGCCAGGTCCCTGAGGATTGGAAAAGGGCCAATGTGGTGCCCACTTTTAAGAAGGGGAGAAAGGATGAGCCAGGTAACTTTAGGCCAGTCAGTGTTACTTCTATCCTTGGGAAAATACTGGAAAAAATCATCAAAGAGCGCATTTGTGAAGGCCCAGCAGGGGAAATGATGCTGAAAGGAAACCAGCATGGGTTCATCACAGGTAGATCCTGTCTGAGAAACCTTATAGCCTTTTATGACCAGGTCACATACTGCCTTGACACAAGAGCTGTGGCTAATGTCATCTACCTGGATTTTAAGAAGGCCTTCGACACAGTTTTACATCCTATTCTCATAAGGAAGCTAGCAGGCTGTGAAGTGGATGCTTACACAGTCAGGTGGGTGGCCAACTGGCTTAGGGACCACACCCAGAGAGTGGTGGTGGATGAGTTCTTCTTGGCCTGGAAGGAGGTGGGCAGTGGGGTCCCGCAGGTTCGGTCCTTTGACCAGTGTTATTTAATATCTTCATGAGTGATTTGGACGAGGGTGTGGAGAGCACCTTCTCCAAGTTCGTAGATGATACCAAGTGATGGGGCAAAGTTAACACACCAGAGGGCAGGGAGCAGATACAGGCCAATCTGGACAGGTTGGATCAATGGGCAGAATGAAATAGGATGCAATTCAACAAAGATAAATGCTAGGTATTCCACCTAGGGAGGAGGAATCCCCAGCACACCTATAGGTTGGGGGATGACCTCCTCAGCAGCTCAGCAACTGAGAGGGATTTTGAAGTCATAGTTGACTCCAAGATGAACATGAGCTGGCAGTGTAACAAAGCCATCAACAAAGCCAATCGCACCTTGTCATGTATTAGCAGATGCGTGACCAACAGATCAAGGGAGGTGATGCTCCCCCTCTATGCAGCACTGGTCAAGCTGCAGTTGAAGTACTGTGTCCAGTTTTGGGCAGCGCACTTCAAGAGGGACACGGAGAATCTGGACAGGGTCCACTTACATGATTAGTGGCCTCCATAGAAGACCCTATGAGGGGAGGTTGAGGGATTTGTATCTCTTCAGCCTTTACAAGAGACATCTGAGGGGAGACCTTGTAGCCGCCTATAAGTTTATCAAGGGAGGACAACAGGGAATTGGAGATGCACTATTTACCAGAGCACCCCTAGGAGTAACTAGGAAAAATAGGTGCAAACTAGTGGAGAGTAGATTCAGGTTAGACATTCGGAAGAAATTGTTTACACTAAGGGTGGCCAGAATCTGGAACGGGCTTGCAAGAGAGGTGGTGCTATCACCTAACTTGGAGGTCTTCAAGAGGAGACTTGATAGTCACCTGGCTGGGGTTATTTGACCTTGGTCCTCTTTTCTGCCAGGGGCAGGGGTTCAGACACAATGATCCTTTGTGGTCCCTTCCAACTCTACAATCTATGAATCTTTCCTACATTTTGATAACCTTTGGGGCTGTTGGCAAGGCCTACGACACAGTGGTCCCAGAATGTGGGGACTACAAAAGGATAACTCTGTGATCTATTCACAACAAATCATTCCTGAAAAAATGTCCGGTGCAGTGTTTTCATAAACATGATGCCTCTTCTCTATATACATTGATTCAGTCAATAAAAAGGTTTTCTACAGAACTGGAGACCTCAATAATAGATTTAGATTAACTAAATAGATTCACTAATAGATTTAAATTAAGAAAGATTGCCATCTCACAAAAATGTTAAAAAAAAACAAAAACAAAAAAACCTAGGTACCCTCAAATCCTAAAAAAATTTCATTAGCTATGATCCTGGCTTTCTCTGATAAAAATTGCAAAGTTTTGGATTAGAAAAGGAAACCCAAAATCCATATCTTTGCCATAATTAAAATGAAACACCACTAATATATCTATATCTATATCACAGAGGACTGTGTGACACTGGAGTCTGCTGGAACACAGTAATTATCACGCTTTCGCAGACTCAATTAACCAAGCCTGGTTATATAGGTGCCCTGTCTGACTAATGATGTTTTTGAGGATTTTAGGGTCTGTAGTTTTTTTGTGTTTGTTTTTTTTTTACATTTTTGTGAGGAGGCAATCTTTCTTAATCTAAATCTATTAGTGAATCTAGTTTCATAGATTTCATAGATTTCATAGACATTAGGGCTGGAAGGGACCTCGGAAGATCATCGAGTCCAGCCCCCCGCCCAAAGGACAGGACATCAGCTGGGGTCATAGGATCCCAGCAAGATAAGCATCCAGTTTCATCTTGAAGGTGTTCAATGAAGGCGCTTGAACAACCTCCGGTGGCAGGCTGTTCCAGACCTTGGGGGCTCGGACAGTAAAGAAATTCTTCCTTATGTCCAGCCTGAAATGATCTTGTAGCAGTTTGTGACCATTTGTCCTCGTCATCCCTTGGGGCGCTCTGGTGAACAAATGTTCCCCTAGATACTGATGGTCACCCCTGATAAACTTGTAGGTGGCCATCAGATCACCCCTGAGCCTGCGCTTTTCCAGGCTAAGGAGCCCCAGGGCTCTCAGCCTGTCATCGTAGGGTCTGCTTCCCTGACCTCTGATCATGCGCGTGGCTCTTCTCTGGACTCTCTCAAGCTTCTCCACATCCTTTTTGAATTGTGGAGCCCAAAACTGGACGCAGTACTCCAGCTGCAGCCTCACTAAGGCCGAGTACAGGGGGAGAATGACGTCCCGGGATTTGCTTGAGAAGCATCTATGGATGCAAGCCAGCGTTTTGGTCGCTATACTAGCCACAGCATTGCATTGCAGGCTCATGTTCATCTTGTGGTCAATGATGACCCCCAAGTCTCTTTCTTCCATAGTGCTAACCAACATAGCACTGCCGAGCCTATAAGGATGCTGCGGGTTTTTTTTCCCAAGGTGGAGAACCTTGCATTTATCGGCGTTGAACACCATCAGATTCTCATCCGCCCACTTGCTGAGCCTGTCCAGGTCAGCCTGGATCATCCACCTGTCTTCTGGTGTGGATGCTTTGCCCCAAAGTTTGGTGTCATCGGTGAACTTGGCCAGTCCGCTTCTGACTCCAGTGTCCACATCATTAATGAAGATGTTGAACAGTATGGGTCCAAGGACAGAGCCCTGGGGGACCCCACTGGTCACAGGACACCACGATGAGTGACGTCCATCAATTACTACCCTCTGGGTCCGACCCCGGAGCCAATTTTCCAGCCAGTGGATCGTGGGGGACCCAAGGCGACAATTGGCCAGTTTCTCCAAGAGACGATCATGGGACACCAGATCAAAGGCTTTTTTGAAGTCAAGATATAGGACATCAATCTCATCTCCCTTGTCCAGGTGATAGGTCACCTGGTCGTAGAAGGAAATGAGATTGGATTGATTAGTTAGTTAATCTAAATCTATTATTGAGGTCTCCAGTTCTGTAGAAAACCTTTTTATTGAATCAATGGTTACTTTGGGGTATTATTGAGGCAATGTATATTGAAAAGAGGCATCATTTTTATGAAAACACCGCACCAGACATTGTTTCAGGACTGGTTTGTTGGGGATAGATCACAAAGGTATCTTTTTGCAGTAGCCATATTCTGGGAAAAACTGTAGGACACCTGCCTAAGTGCCAGTGGCTCCAAAGGTTATCAGAATGCAGAAAAGCCTCTGTTCTGTCATGAAAACCCTCCCCTTGCAAGCAACTCATTAGTCAGATAAGGCACTTACATACAAGCAGACTTGATTAATTGAGTTGGCAAGAGCATGGTAATTACTGTGCTCCAGCAGACTCCAGTGTCTTGTGTCTCAGCATCCCCACACTTAAAAATGGTGGTGGGGGCGCTTTATCTAAAGGCCATTGAACAAGCTTTAGATAAAGCATCCCTGCCACCATTTTCAAGCGCAAGGACACTGATACATGAGGGGACGTTGATACATGCGGGGACACTGATACATGATACAAGCTCTGAGTGCTTTAATTAGGACAGCTCTCAGAGCCGCTCTAATTAAAGTCCCCCTGCCACACTCCTGGAGCACATGCATAAATGCCCATAATGATCAATTACTGCTTTGTCAGAAGGACATGTCTGTAGCATTTTGGCTAAGTCCAAATTAAACACTTCTACAAGAACTAGTTTAGATATACAAAAGGCAAGAGGGGTGTGAAGAGGAACAACCAGTGATCTCTTTGCATCTTCTATTTGGACAACACTATTTGGCATTACATCAATACTTGGGCATGCCTTGTGCAACCATTAAAGCAAAGACTGCAACTGAAGGTAAAGTTATTCTATTTGTAAGCAAAGCTAAATAGTACACTGAGGGTGCATCTATATGTGCACTGTACTGCAGTTGACTAACTAACTGAACAGTAAAGCATTACCATCTACATGTGTGCTGGTATTAGAGCACAGTAAATTAATTAACTCCACCATAGGATAGTACTGGTGGGGACAGTACTAGCTTATGGTGGAGTACTTAACCAAAATGCATGTGCAGATTGTGACAGGGGCTGGCTGGGGCACAAAGGTGCTAAAATGTGGGGGCTGCCTGCTGCCTAGCCTCACACTTTAGCACCCTCATGCCCCAGCCAGCCCCTCTGCTGCCTGACACCATACCCTTGTGCCCCATGCCAGCCAGCAGCTGCTCTGCTCTGGCTCAAAGTGCTGCAGTTCCGGCTTCATGTGTAGATACTGCACCTGGGAGCAGCTGACTCCAGGGCAAACTACACTAGCATTTATCATGTCACCTTAATGGCACATGCAGATGCATCCTGAAATAACTTTACAGGAGTGAGATTCTATAAATACCAGAGAATCTTTACTAACAAATTCTCTAGCTTCTGTTTAATTAGCTATTTTGTGGTATAAGCAGAAAATGATAACTGATCCTCTTAAATATTTACCCAGTGTTTCAGAATGGCCTTTGGATAAACACACATTAAGTCCTCTCTTGTTCCAGATAAAACTATCCATCTCAAATGGATCAAAATCCTTCTAGTAAATTCAAGTCTCTCTGAATGCAGTAGTGTCTGGAGAGTAAAGGACAGACATTTTTGGTGTTCTCTTCTGTGAACAGCTTGACAGTACAAAAGTGTGTATGCTGTTCTCAGGAGTATTGTACCCAAAAGTGGTCTCATAGAGCAGTGTTTTTTGGAAAAAAATAACTCAGTTATTCTGGAATATCACTTGATGCCATATAAAGATAGCTATTTCTAACCCACCTAAAAATACAGTATATAAAGATACTTTCTAATAACTTTATTAGAGTTGATGCATTTCTAGTCTAGCATATACAAACCGGGTATGGACATGTACATATGGAACAGTTTCAAAAGAGCAGTATTTCAAAGGGGAAGCAGCTGTTACATTCTAATCCTTACCGGTGGGCAAGCTGGGAACAATGCAAATGTAGGAAAATTGTTCCAGTTTTAAACCTGGATGAAACAGTGTTGAAACTGAAATGGTTTTGCTACACTTGTATTACTCCCAGCTTGTCCACACCAACAATATAACAACTCGTGCCCTTTTAAAAAGTTGCCCTTTTGAAATGGCTCCTAATGTATGTGTGTTTATACTTTCTTATTCACACTCTAATATGCAAGAAAACTGTTGGTTTTTCCCATAGCAAGGCTTGCAAGACATTTGCTTTCTCAGAAGTTGCTGTGGGATAACTGTACACAAATGCTGACATTTTAAATGGTACTTACTCTATCACCTTCCAATTCAGAAGTTCATAGGATCATAAAAAAACAATGCTGGAAGAAGCTTCATGAGTTCGTCTAATCCTGCCTCCTTCCCAAGGCAGAATCACCTCTGAATAAACCATTCCAGTCAAGTGTTTGTCTAATCTGATCTTCAAAATGCCCAGGGACGGTGCTTCTAGAGCATCTCCAGTTAGCCTGTTCCAGTTCTTAACCACTGTTGTAAGAGTGTTGATCTGCTAATCCAGAGGTTCAATCCCTGCCTCTGGCAGGCTTTAGTCCTGCACTTTGCTTTCCCAAAGAAGCCTTTTCCTGACATTTCTTGTGTCCTCTTTACCATTCAACTTCAAGCCCTGGCTCCTATCCAAGCAGAGTGAGCGAGTGCTTCTTCCTAATCTCCAACCTAAATTTCATCTCCTGCAGTTTGAAGCTATTGCTTCTAGTCCTGTCCCCTATGGCCACAGGGGGCATGTCGATGGGCACATCTACACATCACTGTATGGTGACATTGCTATGGTGCTGTGCTTTAGTACTTCCTTTTGGAAGTAATAAAGCATGGTGCAGTCCCAGCAGTTACTGTGCCGTGTGTGTGGCACATGGTTAAATTTTGCCATTTCATTATCGTAGTGGCACACTATACCTGGGGAGCATGCTGCTACGGTAACATCCCTGATCACGTGTAGACATATGTGTAGATGCTGCTACAGCATCACTACATTGCCATAGGGTGACACATAGACACGCCCTACATGTTCATTAATGCACTGTAATTACAATGCATTAAGCTTAGTACCTGTAATAACAGGTACTAAATGTGCCTGTAATCAGGGCTACTGTGCATTAGCACAGATGAACACTTTTTATGTAATGCTTAATTCTCGTTGGACTAATCTGCCGTGCATTAGTTGTGTGATACACTAATAGTAGAATTAGTCCAATGGCCATCAAGCATCTCATGTAGATGCACCCAGGGAATAGTCTATCTCCATCCTCTTTATAATCACCCTTCAGGTATTTGAACTCTGTTATCACACTGGACCACACTGGCTTCTTCAGTCTCACAAATTCAGAGACAAAAAGGATAGCTTAAATCCATCTCTGTATCCTCTGCCTGCTCTCTAGCTTTTGTTTTTGACAACTGAAGTAGTTTTTCTAGTGTCACAATTTTTGCCCTAGAGTTTTAAATTCCCACACCATGACCTTCTTGTTTTTTAATGGACATTATAAAAGATTTGCATACTTTAAACTATATGAGGTTCAATTTATCTATTTAAAAAGACAAATGGGATATTTGAGCCTGCATTGATTGAAGGTTCATACTCCCTTGCTGTGATACATTCACAACACTACTAGGTGGCCAGTTAAGACTACAAGTTAAATTTAAAAGGTGTTCATTTTACTGCTATCTTGTCTTTTCACCTGCCTCATTTGCAATCTCTTTTCATCTGTTGTGTCCTGTCAAAATCTCAGTCTCTTGGGTAAGAATTTTTTAATGTTTATGAAGCACATAACACACAGGAATTTTAATTAAGATTGGGCCTCAGGATATTGCTGCAGTACAAATAACAGTTTGTCCTCTGGTTATGTTACAAATTTCAGGATAGGATTAAGAATGGCCAACATTATATTTTGGTGGAAGGTAGATCTAAGATCTAACACCAGTAAAACTCTATTGTAATAAACTCTACTAATGGTTTCCTTGTTCAGTGAGGAGATACAGAAAAGTCTGATAGTCAAAAGTCATCTAATATCTGGAAATATTTACAGCAAGAAGAAATGTATAGTGTAAATAGTAGCATGATGTTGGACAATGGAAAGAGGGAAGCTACTTATAGGGACTGTCTTCAATGTGACAAAGATTCATACTACAGTAAGGAAAAATCTATCATGGCCTAGTATGTCACTTAGAATAAGATAGAGCCACCAGTGGACTCTTCAGCAGCTGACATCTGGCAGAGGGCAAGTCACATGTAGCATTCTCTGGGCACACTGTCAAGCTATTGAACTCTTTTTTTCCTTTTTCTAATACAGTGTAGTGATAGAAGATGAAGCTCACCACACAAGTCAGCAGCAACAGCCCCAGGCAACAGTGATTCCTGCCCACAAGATGGGAAGGACAATGGCTAAATCAAGAATACAGGCTACAGTTGTATACATAAGTGCAACACGCATTCCACAAAGCAGCATCAGATCTATCAGGATGGGTCAAGTTAGCCAGGGTTATTGGCTAACTGAGATCAGACTCATGGAAAGGAAGTAATCAATATTTTTCTATTGCTGCTTTAATGCTGTAGGAGTACAACCTGCCCAATTGCAAGAGGCAAAAGACTTGCACTAACTAGTGTGCACTGGAATTATTATACTATTATATATTAAATTCCTGGCCTACAAAAACCACAGTAATAAATTCAAACAGGATAAGAAAAGTGCTACTCCTCTGGGTCACCAGGGCAAACTAGTAGCTTTGCTTTCCCATTTCATTCTCACTTTGCTTCTTTTCTCTTAGAAACTAGTAGCATTAAAGGAAGTTACAAATGGTCCCATACTATAGTGCTTTCCTCATTCAGGACCAAAATGAGAATAAAGTGATATAACAAGAAACAACTGAGAGCCATCTTTCATCAGACTGGATGATAATATTCCTTTTTTGGCACTGAACAAAGAAAACATTTTGCTTAATGTATTTTATCTTGGGGTTCACCCTTCTCTTGTTTTCATAGGCAACTAAGCCAGTTGCATAGCAACATGAGGGGGGGAAAACCCCAGACCTGCCTTAGATTATAAAGTGAATATCCTACAGCATCTGGAGGAGTGACCCCAAGGCTCCAAGCATTCCAAATGGCAATCTTTGTACAAACTAAAGTCCACATCCTAACCAAGTTTTTTACAGCCAGGTGCTACTCATCTGTAGTCTTGGTTCTAGTGTTATCAAATCTAGAAAGAGGGAGATACTTACAGCTTACAAACTTAAAATAGCTCTGAAGTGTTGGCAACGATATCTTTGTTCTGAAGGTACATAAAGTACTCTTTGTCAATTTTACCCCACAAGTGTTAACTGACATACCACATGCAGTGTTTGACAGTCCTGTTAAACCTTATTTTAACAGAAACTGAAAGACTGAGAATTCAGCTGAGTGTTATAAAGGGCACTAGCATTCATAATGTAAAATAGTAAGGCCCCTAAAAGTGCCAGATCAAACCTCTTCACAAAAGTGGCAAAACTGATAAATATGTAGTTCCTACTTTAATTATATATCATTTAACCTCTTTTCTG
Organism: Alligator mississippiensis; assembly: GCF_030867095.1. Taxonomy (NCBI): domain Eukaryota; kingdom Metazoa; phylum Chordata; order Crocodylia; family Alligatoridae; genus Alligator; species Alligator mississippiensis. The sequence continues at coordinate 32,707,584 of NC_081826.1, read as the reverse complement.
GTGACAGGCCTGGAATGTTGCGGGCTGGAAGAACAGCTGAAGCTGGGCAGAGAGTTCTTGATGCAAGAATAGTCTTTAAACAACATAGGTTCCATTCTCATAGGAAAAAAACCCACCAGTCAGTCATAGTCAGTGCATACTACTTGGAAAAAAGATGGTGCTTGCAGAGGGTAAGTGACAGCATTAAGGACGTCATTCTGCTTCACGGACATCCCTAAGAGTTTTGCTATTAACTTTAAAAGAAGTATGATTATTTTGTTTTGTCACTCCACTTACTAGAGGTAGCTGCAACTTTTGTACTGCAAGTGTGGAATCCCACCTCATTGAAGTCATTAAAAAATACTCAAGGGTGCCAGGATTTCACTCAGGATCACTCAGGTGCCCTAATTAACCCAGTGATGCTTTCCAATGAAATGCTAAACCTTACACACATTAGATATGAATCTGGGCCTGTTGAAATCAGTGGGAAGACCAAGATTTGGACTCTAGGGCTGCCTATACACATGCTTGGGAGGAGTGGGCGTTTTAATTAGAGCAATTCCCAGAGAGCTACTCTAATTAAAATGCCTCACTCTCACATGTATTAATCCCCCATGCATTTTAAAATGGCCACAGGATGCTTTCTCTAAACCTCATTCGATGAGGTTTAGAAAAAGTGCCCCTGAGGTCATTTAAAAATGCACAGGGGTTATATACGCAACCGTGAGGCCACGTTGGAACATTTGAATTAGAATGCGGAGAAGACTTGATTAATCGAGTCTGCTCCAATGTGTTCTAATTAGAACATGAACCAGCACTTGTATAGGCAGCCTAGGACAATAGTTTTACCTTTAGCACACAGTAAGCTAAAAACATAAAAGTCCTGAGTTTGTTTGTTTACAGAAGGACCTTTTATTGGACCAAACTCCAAGACATACCGAGTTATATCCTGAGTGCTGCTAAGCCCGTAAGCAAATCCTAATGATGTCAGAGGAAGGGATCAGCATCCCTTGGATGTTGAAAAAAAATAGTGAAATAAAGTACGTAAGAATACAATGGGATTCCCTAGCTCATCCTCCTATCAATGCAGAACTGCTTGCTACAGTATATTATAGGACTTTATCCAAATTATTTTTCAGATGTCTCAAGTAACATAGCTTCCACCAGATGCTGCACAGCTTGGGAACAAATTAACTAAGCAATGTTACAATGGTCCCATCTAAACATGCAAGGAAAGGCACAATGAGATCTAATGCACAATCCATGCAATTGCACCTCTGCTACGCCACATATTCATGGCAGAGGCAGGATTGTGGAATCGCACATTGGATCCCATTGCATCTAATTGCTGCTACAGGGGGAACCTAATCCTGACCTTCCCCTTCACTGGCAAGAAGCAAGCTCCCATGGCTGGGAGCCTCCCCACTGCAGCTGGGTCCCAGCATTGGGAAGCACATCACCAGGACCCAGCATCTGCAGCTGCGGGGGTTGAGAGTCCCCTTAGTTGTGGGTCTTGCAGCCTCAGCTGGGCATGGTACATTCCTGTGGCTCAGAGCCTGGTCAGCTGACAGGGCTCCCAGCCAAAGGGGAGACCCTGCTACATGTTCAAGTTAGAGCTGAATAGCAACCAGCTATAAAGTTAGTACACATTTTTGAGGCCTAACTTGATAGCTGGTTGGAGGTTTCTATGGTATGATAAGTACTGTGCACATGTAGCTGGTCTCTAGATAACTGCAAAATTAACAGTAAATTGTGCAATGCCTGCAACGTGTAGAGGGGGTCACTGTGACAGAAATTTATTATAAGAGCAACAACAGCCCTGCTGTTCTGAGTGACATGCTTACTGAAGCCCACATGTTTCTTGTCTGCTACATAATCCCCCTAATCAGTTGAGCTATCTAATGCTTAAGATAAAATGCAGCCCAAATTCCTGATGCTTTCTTTGTTCTGCTTTATTTCAGGTAAATCATAAAAGATACTATACTATGTAACCTGACATGATATAAAGTAACATTCTAAAAAGTGGAGGGAAAAGCTGCATGTTATTTCAGCTGTCAAGCATGTTTTTGGATAATAAAATGTATATTGAGTTTTATTGGAGATACAAGTAGAAATGAGATGTTGTAAAATTCATTAAATGAACAGGGCACAGCTGGACATGATCCTATCATATATTCATTTTAATGTACATTGTAAAAAACACCTACTATGTAAAAGCAAAATTACTAACAAGCTTAGGAATCATTAAAATGATCTAAATGAGTTTGGTTAAGCCATGACTAGAAGCTAAGAAGAAAGAGATATAATCATTTAGAAGAACTGGAAGTGCCTAAGAGGCAAAGGGGGAGAGAGGGCCTAGGGTGGTCAAAAAGAGGCTATAATGAAACTGAGCCCAAAAGATATATAGATGGCTATCTGGATACATTTCCTAACTGTGAAGTATACTAAGTGGTAAAATATACTCTTGAGGAAAGGGGTGGATACCTCCTAATTCTTCAGTCATTTAAAACTAGACTGTAAACTACAGGGAGCAATCCTAGACTGGCAGGGGAAGGGCCATGTGACCTAATAGCAGGCCTTTCCGTCTCTAATTACTATAATTCTATGACCAAATGCTTCAGGGGATTGGAAATGGGATACCTATCTCTCACATCTAGGCCCCTGAAGACTTGCGCTAGAATTGTTTGCCATTGTTCTGACACCAAAATGTTATTTCAATAGACGTATACTGACACTGTAACCAGAGATGAGCTAAGGTCAAAATACCACAAAAACCCCATGGAAGAGGTGAGAGAGAGAGGGCACATGTACATACATGCACACCCTAGGACTGGCTTTTTAATATTAGCTAAAGTTTGGAGTGTGGGATGGGGCTGGGAACCTCTAAAACTGATTACTAGTTACTGCCTGCATCCTGTTTCTAGTGAAGTCAATGTCAAAACTCCCACTGACCTCACGGGGCTAGGTCTTATAATTTCTCATTCTATAGCAAGATATTTTAATGAACTGAAACACTGTAGTTAAAAAAAAAAAAAAAAAAAAATCACACTCATGCTAACAAACTAGATACCAAACTTCTTTTGAGTTTGATGTAATTTGAAGAGTCCCAGATGTGAAACCCCTGACAAATGAGATTTATAAAGGAAAGACAATCTTAACCTTCACTTTGACAACTCTGCTGGTACCTCTAATATCAATACTAGGGAAGAAAAGTTATTTTTTGCAACTCCATAGAGACAAAACCATTCAGATCCTCCTGTCTGAATAATAACTCCCACTACAACTTCAAAAGATCTCTGGTCACAACCTTACATATATGTGGTTCAGCAGTTTTTTTATAAGCTTTTTTTATGCAAAGCTATGGATTCAGTGGTCACATTATACTTAAACTGTACATTATACAGAACAACGTCAAAAGTATTTCCATAGGCCTAGGTATTGTCACAGAGTTGTGTTTCACAGTATTTGAGATTTTGATCCATACCCTCCCTTGGCCATATGTGTCATTTCCTTTTTATGCATTTTTAAATGTTGGAAATAAGTCTCTCTGTGCATGTGCCACCTATGTTTCCTAAATATTATGGCCCAAATATAATGTTACATTTCCCTGTGCCACTGTGTCAGGGGGCCATCTCAAGGCCAGTCCAATTGTTGGCCTGCCCACCTATCTAGGGCAGTCCACCTGCCATGCCTTTGTTGTAACTAAAGAAAAGTTGTTTCTAGGCAGTAGCTGACCATTTTATGCCCAATGCCAAGGGCATAATACATGGCTCTGTACCGACCTACGCCATGCCCCATGCCTTGCAAATGGCATCACTATATGGCTCTGGCTCCGCACTGGGCCCCACTATATTCCCATCTGGTGTTCAGACCTCAACCTGGATTCCTCTTACTCAGGTGGCCTAACCTCTGCCATCATCCTGGGCTACAAGCTCCCTAGACCCCTTTCCCACTCAGCAGTGGCCCCCTCCAGGACCTTTGGCTTCACAGGTCCTATCCTCACTTCTAGGCCAGTTGGGACTCTGGGCCGCTAGCTCTGGCCATCCCTCATGGTGGGCACTCTCACCCTTTGATCCTCATGGTCCTGGCCTCAACATGTGCCAGTCAAGGTTTTCTGGGTAGGTTCTCAAGCAGCTAGCCCTCTCTTCCATACAGGTCCACCTTCTTGGGCCCCTCCTAACATTGTTCTCTCTCTGTGAGCTTGTGGACCACATAGTTACTCTAGACCCCTCCTGGGCCCGCTGTTTCATCCTTATTGGGCTTACTAACTCTCTGCCCCTCCCTGGGCCTCTACTCTGAGCAGGGCCTGGTCCTTCGGCCCCCTCCCCACCCCAGACCCTACTCTACACAGCCTCCAACTCTCACTCTACACCCTCGCTAGGCCTCTATGCCACCTCCTCACTGGGGCCACTACTCTGCCCCCTCACCGGGGATCCTGAGCCTTATGCCCCATGGGTTTCAGGCCCCAATCTGTGGGCCTTGGCCCTGTGCTTTTCTGTTAGGGGTGTGCTCCCCTAGCCTTTCCCCTCCACAGGGTCACCCACAAGGCAGCAGGGGCTAAGACTTTCTGGAGCCCCATACTTGCCTTTCACTAGGGAGGCACAGGTGTGGCATTTCCTGGAGACTGCCCTGCCACAGGCAGACCCACCACACCATCCAACCCCAGCAGAGTGTAGTTTTAGGTCATGCCCCAATACCAGTGCAGGCCTACCTGCCCAGGCCTTATTCCTCCCTCACTGGGCTTCCTTTATGTTCTTCTGGGTCTGCTTACTCCTAGGCACTCTGTTCCAATCCCCATCTCATAACCTAACTCCCAGCCACTGGCCCCATCTCTCTCTCTGGCCCCTTCCAGGATACCTCCCATCAGGTGGCTGCTTTCTGACCAATGCCCTTACTCTCTTGCTGATGGTCTCTCCCTTGAGAGACCTTTGCCCACTTGAGATTGGCCCTGCTGTCTGGCCAGTAGGGGTGCACAGGCTCTCTGCCGCCCTGGTCTGGCCCTCGCAGTGGGCCTGCCTGCCTTTCAGCCACTCTGGCACTGGCCCCAGCTTAGGCCAGTTGAGAGCCCTAGGATCAGTCTGGAAGCAGTTGACCTTCTTACTCAGCAGGAGCCCACCTCTGGGCCCCACCATACAGCAATCCTCTTACTCTGGGCTAGCATGGAGCCTCACAGATTTTAGGCAAAGCAGCCCTTTACTTCTCTGGCTCAGATGAGCCCCACCAGAGACCCCTCCAGGTCAGCTCTACTCCCTAGGTTTCCCCAGGCCTTTGGCAGACCATGCTTTTAACAGTTCTAATCAAAGCTTATCTATCCCCTCTTTAGGCCCACAAACTCTAAGCCCCTTCTGCTCAGGCTGGCCCATGACTTTTCTAGGCCCTTCCATACCTAGTCTCTCTCAATAGGCCATTCTGGCCTCTCTTGGGCATCTGTATATTTTCTACAGCCCCAGGCCTTCAGCCCCTTCCAAGGGCTCTGGACCCCACCTGGGTACCTAGGAACCTCCTCCTTCCCCATAGTTCCTACCCTGACCTGACCTGACCTCCAGGATGTTCTGGGAGCAGCGGATCTCCAGCTAGGCAATGTTTGCCCTTTGACTCCCTGCAGCAACTGCCAGCTCTGTTCCTCAGGGCCTGGTCTTATACCCAGGATGCCCTATTGTGGTCATGTGACCACCTAATTAGGCCTAACCACCCTTGCTAGTGGCACCACAGCCTTTGCAAGTCTCTTAAAGTGGCAGGCACAACCTGTGCTCTGCCACACCCATCAAAACCCCTTTCACACAAAAGGGGAAGTGGGAGATTTACCCTGAAAGAATCCAATGAGTAATACTAAAGCTTTCCTTCCCCTGACTTTTCAGATAAGAGGGGCAACTCCAATTCTCACCAGAGGTTCCCTGCAAAAGGAAGCTGCTGAGAGTTTTCAGAGAATTAGCCTCAAAAAACTATCTGACCCCTCTTTTCCATAAACATATTGCAGCAATTCAGCGCCTTTGGAGAGAAGAGAGGAACAATCTTTCTTGACCCTCAATTACCACCTCTCTTTTCACTCAAACTCCTCCCTGCTTCAGGCGATTCTAGAGCAGCATGAAGAGATGGTGGTTATGGGAGTCTTTAGTTTGTTTATACTGCATTCCTTATTTTCTGGTACGACACACACCTGTATCACCAATATAATTTTTGTTTCAGAGTTCAACTTCCCTCAATTTGCATCCTATACAAAAACAAATTTCCTTTGTGACCCTACACATCTAATACATTGCTGTGGAAATAATGCCTATGTATACAGAGAGAGGAATATAATCAGTGGAAGCAGCTGAATTTCTAGGTCAGATTTTTAAAATGGATCCATGTTTCTTTGGATATACATAGTTGAGCTTTGTCCCCACGATCAAGCATTATCAATCATATTATGCATAGGCATGCAAATAAGATTAATATCTCAAAAGCCAGGTGGCTGTGAAATTAGTACATGTGATATGTGCACAAAATAACTGCAGAGATGAATGACAGCTCGCAAACAGCTGGAAGCTTATTTGAAAATTCATGTTGTATAGAACAAAGCCTTGAATTTTCAAAAGTTTCTGTGGAAGTTAGGTGATCAACTGTCATTGTACTTCAATGACATTTTGCAGCTCAATATCTTTTAATGTCAGATCACTATGGCATGAATTGAAAAAGTGCACATATTTGTGTATGTGCATGTCTTGGTGTAGTAGGACCTGGACCAAGGCACACTGGAGTGGGGCCCAGATGCTGTGCTGTGAACCAGTGTTTCACCCCCTTAGTTCTATATCTTGCCTGCTACAACTTGATGTTCACATAAAGGATATCAAGAGGCAGATATCTACTCTCATTCCTGGCCGGGCTCTGGGCCCAGGCAGAGCCTGGCTTCCAGCTCTCAGCACTGCTTGGAGGGTGGGCACATAGGGAGCATGTTGCCTGCTGTTTGCCCACCCCACTTGGAGAGCGGGTGTATGGGGAGGTGTGTTGTCTCCCCACGGGCTCACTTCTCACTGTTGGGACAGCCAGGGGTTCTATGGACTGTGGGGCATCCCAGTGGCCATTGCCCCAGTAAGCATAGAGCCCAGCTGGCTCCCTACTACAGACCCCACCCCACTTTAGGTTGAAAGGTGCACTTGCTACCTTCCATTCTGTGTTCCAGTTTATACTTATTCCCATTTCAGCTTGTGCCTCATCTTCCTCTTTGTATGAAAAAAAGTCTGCCACACTATTCTTCTTCCCTGGGAAGTGTTTTACTGAAAAATGGAAAGGTTGAAGTGCCAGTGCCCATCTGGTGATGCAGGCATCATCTGTCTTTGCAGACTGGATCCATCTAAACAGTGCATGATCTGTAACCAGAATGAAGGGTCTCCCCAACAGGTAGTAGTGGAAGAGAGCTACCACCCATTTAATAGCTCAACATTTCTGTTCTATGATGGAATTTTTCTGCTTATGTTCTAATAATTTACGGTTTGTATATGTGATTGGGTGTTTGATTCCTTCTTTTTCCTGTGTTAATACAGTCCCCGGGGCCATCCCTGGTGCATCTGTCTGCAAAATCAAGGTTTGACCAATGTCCAGAGCATACAAAACTGGTTCCTGACACAAGACTTGTTTTATTTGTGCAAATGCTTTCTGGGCTGCTGGGCTCCATTTGATTTTGTGAGGCACATTGGACTTAGTCAGGTCTGTTAGGAGTGCCATTATTTCTGAAAAATGTGGGATGAATTTACGATAGTAATTTGCAGGGCCCATGAAGGATCTGACACACTAAGCTTCTTTGTTATAGGCTGCTTGTAGTCCTTTAAAGCCTATATTTTAATGGCTAGTGGCCATATTTTCCCTTGTCTGGGTCTCCTTCTGAGCAAGCATATGCTTACCCAGGTTAGCTATCAATCTGGCTTCTCGCAGTTTCTGGAGGACCATCCAGAAACCATCGGGTTCGTAGCAGGTAGATCATGCCTGACTAATCTAGTCTCTTTTTATGACCAGGTTACAAAACGCCTGGGCGCAGGAGTAGGGGTTGACGTCATATACTTAGAATTCAGGAAGGCCTTCAATACGGTATCCCACCCCATACTGGTGAACAAGTTAAGAGGCTGTGACTTGGATGACTACACAGTCCAGTGGGTGGTGAATTGGCTAGAGGGTCGCACCCATAGAGTTGTAGTGGATGGGTCGGTTTCAACCTGGACGGGTGTGGGCAGTGGAGTCCCGCAGGGCTCGGTCCTAGGACCGATACTCTTCAATGTCTTCATCAGCGACTTGGATGAGGGAGTGAAATGTACTCTGTCCACGTTTGTGGATGACACAAAGCTATGGGGAGCAGTGGACACGCTGGAGGGCAGGGAACAGCTGCAAGCAGACCTGGACAGGTTAGACAAGTGGGCAGAAAACAACAGAATGCAGTTCAACAAGGCGAAATGCAAAGTGCTGCACCTAGGGAGGAAAAATGTCCAGCATACCTACTGCCTAGGAAATGACCTCCTTGGTGGCACGGAAGCGGAAAGGGATCTTGGAGTCCTAGTGTACTCCAAGATGAACATGAGTCGGCAGTGTGACGAAGCCATCAGAAAAGCTAATGGCACTTTATCGTGCATCAGCAGATGCATGACAAACATATCCAGGGAGGTGATACTTCCCCTCTATCGGGCGCTGGTCAGACCGCAGTTGGAATACTGCGTTCAATTTTGGGCGCCGCACTTCAAGAGAGATGTGGATAACCTGGAGAGGGTCCAGAGAAGGGCCACTCGTATGGTTAAGGGCTTGCAGGCCAAGCCCTATGAGGAGAGACTGGGGCACCTGGACCTCTTCAGCCTCCGCAAGAGAAGGTTGAGAGGCGACCTAGTGGCTGCCTATAAGTTCATCACGGGGGCACAGAAGGGAATTGATGAGGTTTTATTCACCAAAGCGCCCCTGGGGGTTACAAGAAATAATGGCCACAAGCTAGCAGAGAGCAGACTTAGACTGGACATTAGTAAGAACTTCTTCACAGTTAGAGTGGCCAAGGTCTGGAACAGGCTCCCAAGGGAGGTGATGCTCTCCCCTACCCTGGGGATCTTCAAGAGGAGGTTGGATAGGCATCTGGCTGGGGTCTTCTAGACCCAGCACTCTTTCCTGCCTATGCAGGGGGTTAGACTCAATGATCTATTGAGGTCCCTTCCGACCCTAGCATCTATGAATCTATGAATCCAGAAGGCCTCCAATGTTCTGAAAATATAATTTCATCATCTGTAGATGCTGAGGAATAGGCCTGATGAGGACTCAGTAGACAATCCATTAGGTGCCATGCCATGTAATCCAAATGGCATGTGACAGAATTCAAATAGTCCCCATGGAGTGCCAGAGGCTATTTTTTCTCAATCCTCATAAGCCATGGGGATCTACCAATAAATTTTTGTCATGTCCAAAGTGGGCATGAATTTAGCCTGTCCAATCTGTTTGATCATGTCCTCTATACAGGGCATTGGGAAAGCATTAAATTTGGTCACTGCATTGACCTTTCTGGAATCTATGCATAGGCGTAGTGACCCATGCTTTTTAGGGATGATCACTAGGGGGTTTCACCACTGACTTCTCCTGGATAATCTCTTTCTTTGTTTAGCATCTTTCATAATTCCTGTTTAATAGGCCCATGTAAATAGAGAGGGACTCATCATTAGGCCTCTCTATGAACTTGGAGGGGTTGTGAACTTATGTGCTACCTTCTTTGCATGCCCAGATTCCATGCAAAATATATCATGGTACTCTCACATTAACCCTGTAATTGGTGCTGCTGTGTGGCATCGAGTTGCTTATCAAGCATAGGTTCTTCTGCAAGTTCAGGCTCTTCCAGTAGTGGTCCTAACTCAAGGCTATCTGGGAAAGGGGCTATCCCAATCTTGCCACTCTTTTAGTAGATTTATATGGAATATTTGTTGGGGAGGTCTGTGTCCTGGTCAGATAACTTTATAATCTACAGGCCTGACTTGGTGCAATATCTCAAAGGGGGGCTGCCACCTGGATAGGAGTCAACTGTTCAGGTCAGGTAATAATACCAAGACCTTGTCTTCTACTTTAAATGCACTGCTGAGCCATGTGGTCATATTAGGTCTTTTGCTTAATATGGGCTCTTTGGAGATTCTTCTCTGCTATTTGTTGAGTGCTGCAAAACCTTTGCCATAGGTCCACCAGGTGCATAGAGATTTGGGCCCCTAGGAGTCACTGTTGTTTCCAGCCTTCTATTATGACATCTAGAAGGCCCCTGGGCTGACACCCATACAGCAATTCAAAGAGTGAACATCTGGTTGAGGCCTGAGGTACCTTTCATATGGTGAACATTAATGGAGTCAGAATTTGGTCCCATCACTTTGGATCATCGTGAATACATTTTATAAACATGGCCTCCATAGTTCAGTTGAACCATTTGACCAGACTGTAAGTTTGGGGGTGCTATATGGAGGTGCACAGCTATTTTATTTGTAAAGTATCACACACTCCTGGCATCACCCAAGTCACAAAATTTGTCTCTTGATCGGCTATAATTTCCTTTGGAATACCCGCTATTCTTTTGAATGGTTTCCCAATAATGGGTATCACTATCAAGGGGGCTACTGGTGGCCTCTCTGCCAAGACTTTTTGATAAATCAGGCAGGTGTCTCAATACTGCCTGACTTCCTTGTGTAACCCTGGCCAATAAAATCTCTCTGCCAGGCATGCCTCCATTTTATCACGCCCAAGATGTCTACACATGGCTTATCATGGGCTAGCTGATTCTGGTATGTCTGAGGCACTAGGAGCTGGGAAATCGCCTTTTGATCCTCTCTCCCCTTATCTATTCTATAAAGAAGATCACTTCTTACCTCAATCTGAGGAATTTGGGTTGTCTTCTCCAGCTGCAGCAGGTCCTCATTACACTGGACCAGGCTTTCACCATAGACATGGTGAAAGGCTAACTCATCCATCTGAACTTCTCAGAATGAGCCAGGTTCTATCATTTCCTCAGTATCTATTTGCAGCATCTCTGGGTCCTTCTCTTCTTCAGAGGTTATTTCCCCCACTAGTTTTTCTGTTTGACTAGTGGCTCATTACTGTTCACCATTTCTGTTTCATGGCTAGCTCCTTTGGCCTGTTTAAGGGTATGCCTCAGGGCCTCCTGGAAGTGCAGCCAATCCTGCCTCAGTATCATACAGTATGGGAGGTCATTAGAGATCCTGATAGGCAACTCGTGTGTCCTGTCTGCCACCATAACCCAAAGCCTCAGTCACTCATATGCCATCAGTTTTCCAAGCATGAAGACTACAGTTGTCCTGCCTGTGGGAGTCCCCAGCCAAGGTGGTAGGGTGCCAACATATATCATGGGATGAGCACACCCACAGTCCTCCATTTCAGTAATAGTATATCCACCTACATGCACATCTATTCATAGTTTCATAGTTTCATAGATGTTAGGGTCGGAAGGGACCTCAATAGATCATCAAGTCCGACCCCCTGCATAAGCAGGAAAGAGTGCTGGGTCTAGATGACCCCAGCTAGATACTCGTCTAACCTCCTCTTGAAGACCCCCAGGGTAGGGGAGAGCACCACCTCCCTTGGGAGCCCGTTCCATACCTTGGCCACTCGAACTGTGAAGAAGTTCTTCCTAATGTCCAGTCTAAATCTGCTCTCTGCTAGCTTGTGGCCATTGTTTCTTGTAACCCCCGGGGGCGCCTTGGTGAATAAATCCTCACCAATTCCCTTCTGTGCCCCCGTGATGAACTTATAGGCAGCCACAAGGTCGCCTCTCAACCTTCTCTTGCGGAGGCTGAAAAGGTCCAGTTTCTCTAGTCTCTCCTCGTAGGGCTTGGTCTGCAGGCCCTTGACCATACGAGTTGCCCTTCTCTGGACCCTCTCCAGGTTATCCGCATCCTTCTTGAAGTGTGGCGCCCAGAATTGCACGCAGTACTCCAACTGCGGTCTGACCAACGCCCGATAGAGGGGAAGTATCACCTCCCTGGACCTATTCGTCATGCATCTGCTGATGCACGATAAAGTGCCATTGGCTTTTCTGATGGCTTCGTCACAGTGCCGGCTCATGTTCATCTTGGAGTCCACTAGGACTCCAAGATCCCTTTCCACCTCTGTGCCACCCAGCAGGTCATTCCCTAGGCTGTAGGTGTGCTGGACATTTTTCCTCCCTAGGTGCAGCACTTTGCATTTCTCCTTGTTGAACTGCATCCTGTTGTTTTCTGCCCACTTGTCCAACCTATCCAGGTCTGCCTGCAGCTGTTCCCAGCCCTCCGGCGTGTCCACTTCTCCCCATAGCTTTGTGTCATCTGCAAACTTGGACAGAGTACATTTGACTCCCTCGTCCAAGTCACTGATGAAGACATTAAAGAGTATCGGTCCAAGGACCGAGCCCTGTGGGACCCCACTGCCCACACCCTTCCAGGTCGAGACCGACCCATCTACCACGACTCTTTGGGTGCGACCCTCTAGCCAATTTGCCACCCACCGGACCGTGCAGTCATCCACATCACAGCCTCTTAACTTGTTCACCAGTATGGGGTGGGATACCGTATCGAAGGCCTTCCTGAAGTCTAAGTATACGACATCCACCCCTCCTCCTGTGTCCAGGCGTTTCGTAACCTGGTCATAGAAAGAGACTAGGTTGGCCAGCCATGATCTGCCCGCCACAAACCCATGCTGGTTTCCCCTCAGCATAATTTGCCCTGCCGGGCTCTCACAAATGTGAGCCTTGATAATTTTTTCAAAGACTTTGCAAGGATGGAGGTGAGACTGACTGGCCTGTAGTTGCCCGGGTCCTCCTTCCTCCCCTTTTTGAAAATGGGGACCACGTTAGCCCTTTTCCAGTCTTCTGGGATTTGGCCCGTGCGCCACGAGCGTTTGAATATTCCCGCCAGTGGCTCTGCAATGATGTCGGCCAGTGCCTTCAGCACCCTCGGATGGAGTTCATCCGGGCCTGCCGACTTAAAGGCATCCAGTTCTTCCAAGTGACTCTGCACCACCTCAGGATCTAAGTATGGAAGTCTGGCGCCTTGCTGCTGCCTCTCTACAACCCCAGTGAGAGACTTGTCGTGTCCCTCGCTTAGGAACACTGAGGCAAAGAACTCATTGAGGAGTTCAGCCTTGTCCCCCCTATCTGTCACCAATTGTTTCTGCCCATTTAGCAGCGGTCCTATTCCTCCCTGGGCCTTCCTTTTACTCCCAATATATCTAAAAAACAATTTCTTGTTGTAGTTTACTTGGGTTGCCATCCTCAGCTCCATGGTAGCCTTGGCCCGCCTAACTGCCTCCCTACAAGCACGAGCAGAGGAGGTATATTCATCTTTAGTGATCTCACCCTGTTTCCACTTTTTATGTGCTCCCCTTTTGGCCCTTAGGCTGCTCTGGATTTCTCTTGTCAGCCATGGAAGCCTCCTGGCCCCTTTCCCTCTTTTGCCTCACTCGGGGATCATCATGCTTTGTGCCCGAAGGATCGTTTCCTTTAGGCACAGCCACTCTTCTTGGGCTTCCATCCCATCAAAACTCCTACTCTGCAGTGCTTCCTTGACTAATTGCCTGAGTGCATTGAGATCAGCTTTCCTAGAGTCTAGCACTTTCACCCTACTAGTTACCTTACCCACTCGCCGTCTTATGTTGAATTCTAATATAAGGTGATCACTGTCTCCCAAATGGCTACCGATCTGGAGGTCCCCTATCATGTCATCTCCCGTTGCCAATACCAGATCCAGTATGGCATTCCCACTAGTGGGACCATGCACCTCCTGTGTCAGGTGGAGGTCCTGTACACAGGTTAGAAACCTGCGTGAGCGATGGGACCTTGCTGTCTGCGTCTCCCAGCAGATGTCCGGGTAGTTTAGGTCCCCCATGACTACCGCCTCTTTAGCTTTTATGGTCTCCGAGAGTTGCCTCAGGAGCCCCGAATCATCTATTTCTTCCCCTTGGTGTGGGGGTCTGTAGCAGACCCCTACCACCAAATCCCTTTCTCTTTGCCCCCCATGTAGCCTAACCCACAATCCTTCTACCTCCTCAACCTCGGTTTCTGTTTTGATGAGGGTTGATGTATATTGCTCACTGACATAAAGTGCAACCCCCCCCCCCTTTCTTCCCCGACCTGTCCTTTCTATACAATCTATAGCCCTCAATATGTACCGCCCAGTCATGGGATGAATCCCACCAGGTCTCCGTTATCCCCACTAATTCATAGGTGTTTAGTGCAAGCAGGAGTGCTAGTTCATCCTGCTTGTTCCCCATGCTCCTAGCATTAGTATATAGGCACTTGAGCCCTGCGACTGGTGCCTTTGCTGCCCCCCCGCTCCCAGTCCCATGGGGCCCATTGTTTCTTACCTTCTTGTTTCTTACCTGTTCTGTAGTGCTGGCCTCCCCATGGCTTTCAGGTTTCCAATGTTCTCCTTCTTCAGGCTGGGCTGTCCTTGTGGGTGCCACATGGTTTGGTGGTCCACAGCTTCCCCTGCCCTTGTACTCCCCTCCCCCCGACAAGCCTAGTTTGAAGCCCGCCGAAGGAGATCCGCCAACCTAGTAGAAAACACACGCTTACCTTTGGGGGACAGGTGAAGCCCATCCCAGCTGAGCATGTCCCTCGTCGTGATGTGCGGGTCATTGTCCAGGAAGCCGAAGCCTGCCTCGAGACACCACTGCCGAAGCCACCAGTTGGTCTCTCTGATGCAGTTCTCCTGCCGTCTTCCTCGTCCGGGCACTGGTAGGATGGAAGAGAAAACCACCTGGGCACCGAACTCCTTCAGCACGCCACCCAGAGCACAGTAGTCCGCCATCAGGTGATCGGGGGTTCTCCTGGCCGCATCATTAGTACCCACATGGACTAGGACCATGGGGTAATAATTGGTGGGCTTGATCCTGGCCTGGATTACCTCCGTCACATCCCGAATCTTTGCTCCAGGGAGGCAGCATACCTCTCGTGCCGAGGGGTCCTGGTGACAGATGGGTCCTTCCGTACCTCTCAGGATGGAGTCTCCTATGACGAGCACTCGTCGCCTCCTCTGGATCATCGTGGATCTCTTGATCTGTTTGGAGTGTGAAGAACGTGGTGTTTCTTCTTGCTCAAGGGTGTCCTCCTCCCCTTCCATCTCCTGCAGGGTCGCCAGGGCCTCGTACCTGTTCACCAGTTGGACTGGAGAAGCTGGTACTGGTTTGCTGCATGCTGCTCCGGTCCTGGCTGTGACTGTCTGCCACTCTGCTGTGGAGGGTATTCCCCGGGGTGCTTCTTCCTTTGGTGCCTGGGCCTGCAGGGAAAGGAAATAACTATCAATTTTGTCCTCCGCCTCCCTGATCCCCCTCAGCCTGCTAACCTCCTCCCGGAGCTCCCTCACCTGCGCCTCCAGAGCCCTAAGACGGGCACCTGCCAGACAGGTGTGGGGGCCCCCAATCTCTGCCCCCCGGCCCTGCTGGGGATACCCCACAGGCCAGGAGGTAGGGGGACATCAGGCATCCATGCCTGAAACTGCACCTGCTTGACATCAGTGAGTTCTGCTTCAGGTGGTGTGTGGGGTAGATCTTGCTCTAGGTTGCAACCTGTGAACCCCCCTGGATATTTCCATGTAGGGTGCCCAGACAGTCCACAACAGGTGCACCTGTCTTCTCGGTAAGTCACCCCACACTTGTTATCCTGGAACTTCCTACATCCTGATGAAAAAGTAGACCAACTCCCTGTCCCTGCACCATATTCCCTGTGTGCCTCTTCTTCAGCCTCTGCAAAGGTGTTGGCCAATTTAACTGTGTCATCTAGGATGTGCAGTTGATACCGTTTCACCTATCTTTGGGTTTGGTGTTTGAGATCCCAAATGAACTGCTCAAACATCACCATATTGAACATCCAGTTGGATGCATTTTTTCTTGGGCTTATTTTGCTACAGTATCTTTGAGCATCTGGGCCAGCATCTGGGGCTTCCTTTCTCTTTTTTTCCCCTGGAACTGTAAACAATAATGGTCAAGGGAAGTTTTGAGACTACAGTAAAAACTCTGTTATCTGGCATCCCCTGGGAATGGGAGATGCCAGTTAATCAAATATGCCAGTTAATTAAATATGCACCATCTGGTGCACTCCCTGGTGTCAGTGTGTCAGGGGACAGGGAGGGGGGCCCTTCACAGGCTGCTTTGCCCTGGGCCATGGTCCACAAGGAAGAAATGAAGAAGAAGAACTTGGCTCGCAGTGGTGAAACTGGAAGTGGAACTTCCGGTTTCACTTTTGCTGTGTATCTCAGAAGAAAGATTTGTACTAACAGATGCTGGTTAGTGGAGTTTTCTGGTTGGTAAAGTGCTAGATAACATGGCTTTTGCTGTATATAATTTGGCCTCTTTAACTCTTTCATAATCCAGTGCTTTTGCCTGTGATAGGGCCTGATATGCAGCTTGAGCATGGTCTGTTAGCAAGGGTCCTAAGGGCCCATTGGCTGGCATCTCACCCTGCTGCCAAGACAGTGCACTGAAATGATTCAGGGTATGCCTCAGGCTCAGCTTCCTTGGTCATTCTAGTCACATCAGGCTCCTCATGAGCATGGGCCTTTATAGCCTGCATCTCAGCTAACCTCTCTGCCACATCTTGCTGGCACAAAAATAAGGTACCATGGACATCCATATCACTTGCTCAGGCTGGGACCAACTCCTGCAGCAGCTGCAATATAGTTTCCTGTGGCTATGGCCTGGGTGCATTAGGCCTCGCTGCATCAATGGGTGTGCCTTCCATGATTTTTGGCTCACAGGTTAGGACTTCCCTAGTGAAAGTCATAGTTTCATAGTTTCATAGTAGCTATGGTCAGGAGGGACCTGATCAGATCATCTATTCTGACCCCCTGCCACAGGCAGGAATGAATGCTGGGTTCACAGGCAGGAATGAATGCTGGGTTCCTTCAGCTTCTTGGCCAATGCACCACTTGTAGTAGGACCCAGACCAAAAGGCCACACTGGGGTGGGGCCCAGGTGCCACACAATGATTTTTCACCCCTTTATTTCTATATCCCACCTGGCATAACTTGATGTTAATGTAAAGGATATCAGGAGGCAGTACCTGACTGTATGGGGTTCATTGAGATGGGTGCAAATCTCAGGATCTGGGAGGCTTCTGTAGAGCTCTGACTCCACTACACCCCACCCCTTTCCACTCAGGTATTCCATTGATGATCAAGACAAGATCCTGGCCTTCCTAGGTGCCTGTCTTCACATGGTGGGAGAAAAGGTCTGTTGAAAGAAGAAAAACCAAGTGACCTGGGACTGATGTGAGCTCGCCAAGCCCTGTGACTCTGGTAAGGGCTATGGCCAATGATCTCCAGGCCATGTGGAAATTAATAAATCAATATAACGTAAATAGCTGTGTGTCTCTGCTTATGAGCCTCACTCCAGCCTTGCAGCATGCAGCATCTGCCTTCTCTTTAGGTGGTTGATGCTCTTCAGGGTTTGCCTCTCAATTGTGAGCCTAATTTCCAGGGTAGGAGGCCAAACCCTGCAGGAAGTTTGGGGCCATGGTTACCTTGAATCCCTGTGAGGCCCTTGCAGATACCTGGTATTCAGTGTCCACAGGGTAGTGAGGTTCCAGCTGTGGGAGCTGGGGTCGAGCTGGTCTCCAGTAAGATGTATTTGGTTCCAGTGGAGGGGAGCAGCATGAATCAGTACTTATGCCAGTGCCTTCCTTTCTCTGAGGCTGGTGCTGCCCTATAAAGGAAGTTCCAGGTTGTCCTGAGCCAACCCTAACTCCTGATTCTCTAAAACAGTTTTTTTTCCCATTTTGAATTCTCATTCCCCAGCCTTTTGTGTTAAAGTGCTTATGCAGAATCCTTAGAGTAGCACATTGCTTCCCTTTCATCATCTAAGTTACAGTTTTTTAATTGTGAAGTGGCATTTTTGGCACTTACTTGCAGGTATGGATTCTGTTTCCTGAATGCATAGACAACTGAGTGCAAGTCCTGGAAACAAAATGGAGGAGGAAGAGGGCCCTCCTATGTTTTAGCAGAAATAGCTGAGTGGTCAAGTCACTCACTCGGAGAGCCTAGACTCCTTGTCCAAAGTTGAGACTTGCATCTCTCTGATTTTCCAGCATACTACTCTAACTACCGTGCCACAGATCAGGCATTACTGGTGCTCCTTTTGAAGCTTAGTGACTGCCCCTTGCATTTACTAATTATTGAAAAAAAAAAGATGGAGGGCAGTGCAGTGAGAAAGTTTCTGCCTCCCATGGGAGCCAAACTCCATGTGAGAACCCAGCCCAACCCATACTCCCTTCCAGGGCAGCAGTACTCTCATTGAGCCAAACACCCTGTGGCTTGCTGCTTTCCTCCTGGCCTAGGGGGTCAGTCTAAAGAGGAGCATGAGAGAGAGGCCTGGAGAATTCTTGACCTGTGGTGGGGTAACTAGAGCACTGTGCTGGGGGACACAAGCTCAACCTCCTCCACACTCACTAGTGACCTAGGGGCCTGGGCAGTACAAAGCCTACTATGTATGCATATCCACAGGGCCAGCCCATCCTAGACTGTGAAACCTGTAGCTGCAGGGGACCCTGCAGCTAAGGGGCCCCCTGAGTCTGGCCGCTCGCCACCCCCTGCCTGCTTCTGGCTTCATGTCCGGCCACTCACCACCCCCCACCCCCCACTGCTGACACTGGCTTCTTTGTGGCAGGTGGCCCAAAAACTATTTCTTTTGGAGGCCCCCCAAAAATTGTGGGCTGACCCTGCATATCCACATCCACACTGTCAAGGAACAAAACCACTGTCTGTGCATAAGTGCCAAACTGCTGCTTAGACCACCAATCAGCAGCTCCACCAGGCTGTGAATGCCTCAGCCCCACCCTCTCACCAACCCCCTGCCTGCCAGCCAGCTATGGTGGGGGTGGGAGAGCAGGAATAAAATGGACCGTACCCCTGCTCCAGTCCCAGGCCTCCCAGCTCAGGCCTGCATCGGGAGGGAGGGGGGAGGCCCTTAAGGTGGGGCTTTCTCCCTCCATAGCATGGCTCCATGGGGCTATGAATCACCAGCCCCTACCTGTCAGCCTTGGGGGCTTTCCCCCACTACTGTGCAGACCTTGGCTGGGGGGCCAGAGTCGGGGACCAATTCTTGCTCCTACCCAGCCTTTAGCAGTTGAGATGAAGGGGGGGGGGGGGGGGCATTTGCAGCCCAGTGGAGCTTGAAAGCATACACCAGCACCCCCCAGCTTCTGGCCTTGGTCCATGCAGACATCTGCTTGCCTAGGCTAACTGATGAGTGAATGTGTATTCTGTTTGTTAACGGTCCAATCTATGCAGCTTCAAGAAAACTGCAGATTGAATCAATTCCGTCTCAGGCTTTTTGACTGTCTGTACTTAGCCAAAATGAGTAGTAGTACCTAATGTGTCTCTATGGCAACCTGCAAATAGCTGCAATGAAAATGTCACATTTCAGTTTTTCTTTTTTTTTTTTTCCTGGCTAGAAGTGTGGTCACCATGTAGCATTCAAGCAGATTTCAATGCTGTGGGAAAATAAGACAAATCCCTGCCTTGTAAACAATGCAATACCACCAGGGTGGTGATTCCATATTTTGTCTTTCCTTTTTAGGTTGTTCTGATGCTTTAAAACCAGCTGGAGCCTGTAGGAAAAAGGTTGTGACAGTACACTCAGTCTCCCTGTTCCCCTTTACCATCCACCTCCTCCAAATATTCCCATTCAATATAAAAATAATCCTATTTACAATTACTATATGGTTTTTATGGGACAAATGTTTAACTGTTCTGTTTCTGACTTTTTTTTAAAAAAAGAAAGCATTAGGTAACAAACTTACTAATAATTATTTTAACAGACATTGAAAGCTAAGAATATAGGAAAAAACAAATGTACCAGTTTACAAAAGGAAATAAGTGTGACTCAGATTCTTACCATTCCATAAATTTAATTTTGTATCTAGTCAAATAATGTCACAAATATTTTTAAAAATGTACTGGCCTGGGAGACAGTGAGAAAATGAACAAGAAAACAAGCCTGATAAAGCCTGATAAACATGACAGTTGTTTAGCCAGCATTACTAAATAGGTGGCTGAGATGAATGCAATGTTACAGAATTTCATTTTAATAAAGAATGTGATACTTTATCTCACAATATCTTACTTGACATGTTTATCTAAGTCAATTTGAATTATTAGAAATGTAAATACAGAGTCAAGCTGTGTGAAAGACCAAACAAAGGATAATGATAATAAGGAGAAAAGTATCATGTTGGAAGAGATATCTAGTGAGATTGGAGACATTAAACAATATCAAATGCCACATGAAAAAAAGGATACAGCAAAAGGATGGAATTCCTAAATAGTATTGAACTGGTATGATTTGGGAACATCGGTTAGTAAAAGATCCTGGTGGAGAAAGAATTCAGACAGGAAAAAACAACCAAGAGATACAGTTTGGAAAATTATTATACATCTGGGGAAAATAAACTGAAATACAAAATATTCAAACGGAAAGGAAAAGCCTGGGAAGCAACAGTGCAGAAAGAGCAGCCACAACATCAGGAGGTAAAGATGACACTTGTAATTTGCCATGTTACTGCTGATGGGGGGGAAAAAAAGAAAGAAATGTTGTCTTGGATTCTATCTGTAAAATGCATCATGTCATGGAATAAGAAAGAAATATCACTGCTGGCACAATGTCTTCCTAAAGATTATGGATAATTTCAGACAATATATTACAAATTAATAGGAGCTGGAAGAAGAAAAATTAAAATGACATAGAAGATAAAACAGTAAGAGCTAAATATGTTTATCTTGACTAAGAAACAATTAAGGATAGGACACAACAAGTCACATTAATTTTTATTTGAAGGGTGTGGGCATGAAGGGTAAAAACAAGATATAATTTACTTTGGTACAAAGGGATATTGTTAAACTAGAAGATTAAATTAAGAAAAAGAACATTTTGGCTGAATGTCAGAAAATGTCCTCAAGCAGAATGCAGAGTAGAGGTGCACCTTATAGACCAAATAAATCAGAGACACATAAGCTTTTGTGAGCCAGAGTTCACAGATGTTGAAGTGAGCTTGGGCTCACAAAAAATTATGTATTGATATATCTCTGATTTAGTTAGTCTATTAGGTGTCTCTCTATCCTGCTTACTGCCTCACTTCAGAATAATGCAACTGTCTTTCCCCACTCAAAGATGTTTCCTGGCGGAGAGACTGATTTAGCCTATGAAGTCACAGAAACCAAATTAATTAAGATACTTAAAATTTAAATGGATGAAACACCAAGGCCAAGATAAAAGTCAGGATCCTAAATTCATATAAGCAAGATAAGATATGTTTACTCACATCCCTTCCCAGTACTGGGTCTGCCAAAGGTTGTAGTGATTCTGGTGTGAGCTATAGCAGCTTTATTCAGTTGCCTTGTCCTCTTCCCACAGTTCTCTCTCCATGAAAAACAATTATTGTATTTGGGGATGACCTATACTGAGGGAACAGCTTATGCCAGCACCAAGGAACCAAGTACATTGTGCCCAGACCCCACTGTAGCTTCAGCATTTACTTTTGATCCCACTGGACACCTGTACATGTGCAGTGAGGCTGCTCTGACATGCCATAATTAAAGTGCATTGGAGCAGACTCAGTTAACTGAGTCTGCTGGAGCATGGTAATTACTGTGCTCCAGCAGACTACAGCATCACATATATCAGCATCCCCACACTGAAAAATGGCTGCGGGGTGCTTTAACTAAAGCTTGTTTGAGGAACTTTAGTTAAAGCACCCTCACTGCCATTTTTCAGAGTGGAGATGCTAATGCATGTGATGCTCTGGCCACTTCAATTAGAGTGGCTCTTGGAAAGCCATTCTAATTAAAACGCTCCCATCTCCCAGAGTACATGTATAAATGCCCTTAGTGTGCACACAGACCTACAGCTTAAACTATTTTAAATGGTGTTTATATTCCAAGTGTCCAGATGTGCAAACCAATTTGGAATGGTTTAACCTTCCAAACCAAAAAATAGTTTAACCCTACTTAACAATTCAGAAGTATACAAGGATATTCAGGTATTATTCTGAACCCATCTTCCTTGAACGGGTTCAATGCTATATGTCAACACAAAGCTTTCTGTGACTAGTATCTGGTTGGTTGTCCAGGCATCCCACACTGCACCAGTAATCACCCCCCACTACCACCTCAACCCCCACATGACAGTTGGCTACTCCAGTAAGCAACAAGAACTCTATTGCTCCAATGTCTGTTGCCTGTCCTTGACCCAGTCCATGCTATCCCAGGCTGATTTGGGCTGGAAAGGTGGTGGTCAGGTGAGTAGAGAGGGTGCTCGTGGGTGCTTAAGCTGGGTGTTCTTGGGGGGCTACCCAGTTCCTTTACAGCTTTTAAACAGAACTTTCTCTCAAGATGATTGTCTGTATCATTCCACTGGTGGGAACTGACCACATTTTGGTGCATTCCAGGCTGATCTGAACTGGCTAACAGGCTGCATGCACAGAAGGGGCATCCCTGCTTCTGCATTCATAGGGGGCTGTCCAAGGTCTCCAGTACTTTTAAACAGCATAGTCCCCCAAGTCACTGCTCAATCTCATCCCATTCCTGGCAGTTAATTTTGAGACCTAGAGGACCCAGCCTTGGGGGAAGGGAGAAGCAGGGAGTCCAGGTAGCCTCCTGAAACAATTGACCGTCTCTTCACCCTCAGATCATTCTGTGATGGACTGAATCATCATAAATTGCCAGGTATTGAAGTAAATTGATGAGTGGCTTGAGGGAAAGTACTCCTTAAAAGCCACAAAAGCTCTGACAGCCCTGGTGCATCCACTTCCTGGAAACCCAGGAGCAGGGTTATAGGCAGCCTAGTATTCATTTTTTCCATACAGCTGAAACAATTTGTAATGGTTGGCCTTTCAGGAAAGTGGTTACAATCTTTGTGTGAATCATTTTATTCATCTACTCATTTTCATATTATGGAGTCAACTGAAG
The DNA here is from genome assembly GCF_030867095.1 of Alligator mississippiensis. Lineage (NCBI taxonomy): Eukaryota > Metazoa > Chordata > Crocodylia > Alligatoridae > Alligator > Alligator mississippiensis. The sequence continues at coordinate 32,684,683 of NC_081826.1, read as the reverse complement.
TGCTTGTGCATGGATGGTTGGTGCCTCCTGACTCTGGGGGTCCCCCAGTGGCCAATTGCAGACCAGGAAGGGAGGCGTATCCCCCAGCAGTCAATTGCTGACCCCAGAAGCACTGGCAGCAAAACCGGAAGTGCCACCTGTGCTTCTCAGGGGGGCATCGGCTAGCACGCCCCACTCCCCGGCCAGCGAGGGCCAATCTCAGGGGGGGCATATGCCCCCCCTTATGGGTCACCTATGTGCTTGTGCATTCCCAAGTAAGGTCCCAACTCAGCAAAACATATCTTAATGTGCCTAAGTGTTTTGTAGGAGTGGAGTCAATCAAGATTTAAAAGTTGACTGAAAGGTTATGTTGGTTCCTCTCCCTGAATAGATTTTAGTGTCACATTTAATATGTCATTCCATGTCATTTAACTCAGTATCAGTCTTGATCTTTACTCTAAGTTAAATAAAAGACCCAGAAGGTGTACTGCTGCAAAATAATCCATGCCTTGGAAAACGCTCCAAAGCTGGAATGTTAGCATCACAACAAAAGTGCATGATATTTGTTTTAAAATATTTAAATGATTAAATATATTTTAAGACATAATTATTTAAAAATAAATAGAGCATACATTATGAACCTAGAAAGTGATTTAAAAAAAGCATAACTGATCCTCCAAACCATGTATTAGACACAGGAAATTCACAAATAACTGTGGTTTGCCATACAAATTTTGGAAGCCAGATAATTTTTAAAATAATATTTATCTTTAATATCCTGAAAAATACTTAAGTTAGCTGTTGGATTCAAACTGCTTTAGAAATTTATAGTGAGATTAATTGAATTTAAGGCAAAGGTAGGCTGAGAACAAATGAATAAAACAACGTCTGGTGGCATTCCAACGGAATTGGAGTTGCACTGGGTGCTGCTTCCCCTCCCCACTCCTGGCCTCTGAAAACCTGAGATTCAGGGTAGCTAAGTCACAAACATATATGAATTCAATAGATTTAACCCTGACTCTTGTCCTTTTGGCTACATAAAAGAATTTGACGCAGCAAAGAAAAGTAGAAACTACGGACCATGGCACAAGTTCAAAAAGGTTGTGGAGAAGCTTGAGAGAGTCCAGAGAAGAACCAAGCACATGATCAGAGATCAGGAAAACAGACCTTATGATGACAGGTTGAGAGCCATGGGGCTCTTTAGCTTGGAAAAGCACAGGCTCAGAGGTGATCTGATGACCACTTATAAGTTTATAAGGGGTGTTCACCAGGATCTGGGGGAACGATTGTTCACCAGAGCGCTCCAAGGGATGACAAGGTTGAACGGTTATAAACTCCATCAAGACTGTTTCAGGCTGGACATAAGAAATATTTTCTTTACTGTCTGAGCCCCCAAGGTATGGAATAGCCTGCCATTGGATGTGGTTCAAGCACCCACATTGAACGCCTTCAAGAGAGATTTGGATGCTTATCTTGCTGGGATCCTATGACCCCAGCTGACTTCCTGTCCCTGGGGCAGGAGGCTGGACTTGATGATCTTCCAAGGTCCCTTCCAGCTGTAAAATCTATGAAATCTATGAAATGTATAAGTTAATTACAACACAAACAGCAAAATGCCAAACATTCACTGAATTCATGGTGCCACAAAATGGCAAACTGGCCAAAAAGGTATTCCACAAAAAATATGGAACACCTTTGTAAAGGGTTTGCTTGACACCATAAATTGAAGATATAGAATGCCCCATTATCCCAGTGCTGACAATTCCAATGCTGTCCCAACCCAATGGCAAAAATCATTGATTGTCAGCATCAGGATGCAGGTGTGCTAGGACCTGGCATCTTAAAGAACCCTGCCCTGCAGCTCTGAAGCTGGGTCCCAGACAGCCTCAGGGCATGGGACAGTTCTGGGAGCTGGGGCACAGCCACCCCTGACTGATCCTTAGGATCTGGGATGATTCTGCAGACGGGGCTGAGGTCAGCCCTGGTTCTGAACTGGCACTGGAGGTGCCTGGTGCTGGCTTCTGATCCTCAGCTAATTGTCAGGATCTGGCACAAGGCAGCCCTAAGTCCAGGACAAAGCTGCCTCCTGCCCAATTGACAGAACTGGACTGAGGGCAGCCCCAGATCCTGAACCCAGCTGCCTCTGTCCTGTTCCTGGAGGCAGCCCCAGATTGTGGTTCTGGGATGCCAGGAGTCTCTTTAAATGACCATGTGTCTGTGGGTGGGGAGCTTCTACCATCCTCAGCTGCTCACAATGGGCACCTCTTTAATCTGGTGTGTGTAACAAGGGATATAGGGGAGGTCCATTCCCAGCTGCACTATAGGGGGCATCATGACCCTGACACTGGAGAGCCTCTCCCCAAAGTTGGACTTATGATACCCAAGGACTTACAAAAGCCAGTAGGCATTAAGAAAGGCTCCTTGATGTTGGGCTCATGGCACCCCAGACCTTTCAAAAGCAGGTGTACCACTGGGAACCCCCACTGAATGCCAGCTACTTTAAATTCCTGGGTGCCTGTGGAAGTGGTACCTGAGGAGCAGGGGAGCTGCCTGCTCCCTAGCTGCACAATGCAAGACACTGCCTTCACTGTCAGCTGGCAATTGCATGATTGGGTTCTGAGGAAAGTTATGCTTCATTGCCCGAATTCTGCAATCTGCTAAGCAGATCTGGAATGGCAAGTCCTGCAATTCAGGGAATAGGGGATAAAATTCCTTAGACCCCAAATTCATGACTGCCTTAATGACTACCAGCAGCCAGGGATACACTTGCAATACAGTCATGGGATACTACAGTTTTGTACTGAATAATTTTCTGGCCATGAGATGAGGGAATATTCAGACATAATTTCTAAACTGCAGAGAGTTGGACTCAGTATGAAAGCACTGAACAATTAAAATATGACTAATGGCCCCTTCCCTTCCATTGAGTGTATGCCTCCTTTTTAGCTTTGAGACATTTGTGGATGCTTTTGGTGAGCCATGGGGGCTTTTAAGCACTCCTGCCTCCTTTGATCCATGTAGGGATTGTCACCTTTGGGCTTGGAGGATCATCTCCTTAAGGAACAACCACTGTTTCTGGACTCCCAACTCCCCTCCCCTCTGGAACCTCAGTTGCTTTCTGCCACACCCCCTGCCCAGACCTGATATCCCCCCAGGGCTGCTGCCTGGATGCCGTTGGCAGCTGGGTCAACACCTGATCCCTGCTGCTTCTCTCTCCCAGCACTATCTTCTGTCCTTGCAGGATCTGTGGCCCATTTGCCTCTGCTGTGTGGCTCCCAGTCCCTGGCTATGCCCCTCTGCTGAGCACTCTTGAGCACTGCCCAGGGACAGCCACACAGGAACAGCCATGCAGAGAACCAGCATGAGATGCACCACCACCATATTCTCCCCATCTGTCCCATCAAGAACCAGCCCTGCCCATGTGCACAAGCCCAAGTCTTCCACCCAGGGCCCCAACTGGAGCCAGGAGAAAGTTAGCAAACTGTTGTCCCCCTAGGGGATGTAGAGGTCTAGAGGCATTTCCTGTGGGATAGGCACTCAAAAACCCAAGTTTATGAGGCCCTGTTAGGTGGCATGTGGGAGCAAAGGTACTCCTGAATGGTGTGGCAGTGCCGCATAAAGATCAAGGCTTTGTGAGCACAGTGGATAGCCATGACTGACCACAATAGTTGCTCCAGTTATGCCCACAAGACCATTCCCTTGATGCGGCAGCTCACTAATATTTTGGTGCCCCGAGACCCAGGCCACAACCCTGCAGATTTTACCAGCAGGGGTGGCCTGCCCAAGCCCTGCTTTGCTTTGAGCCCTCCAATGGTGACACCTCCCTGAAGAAGGGGCCCACAGGTTTTCAGTGCCCCACCCCACCCACCTCCCTGGCTGCTGCACCCACCAGCAGCTCAGGCAGCCCTGGCCAATGGCTGCCTCACCAGCTTCACACCCCCAGACCCTACCACAAGGAGTGGATGGCCATGACACTGCCAACTGCCAGAAGTGCCAGCTCCTCCCTGAGGTTGCGGGGGGGGAAAGCCCTGGCCAGGCACTGGCCTGTAGCACACTGCAGGCTGAGAACACCAGGTACAGCTGGACATCATCATACAGTGTGGAGGCCCACACTGACCTACCAGCCTCACCAGCCCTGGACATGTGGTAAGCCCCTTCTCTTCCAATCCCTGCCTCTGGCCCCTGCCCTGCCTCCCCAACCAGCCTGCCCTCAGTTCTCTATCCCTGGGCTCCCCCCCCCCCACCCCCTCAGCATGCAGAGAAGTGGGATACAGTTCAAAACTGCTTTCATCAGCCTGTGTCCACACAGCTGGGTGGGCGTGGGCCTCTCACACCCTAAGGAAAGCATTGATGCTGGCAGCATGTCCTCCTTTGCAGTGGGGGGCAGGAACATGTAGCACTGCCATGGGTAGCCCTCCAGGCAGTGGTACAGGTTGCAGGGCAACCCGGCTTGCCCCCCATGCTGTCATAGGCCAGGGTCCCAAACCAGGAACACAGGTATGCCCAGGGTACCAGGAGGATCAGCATCAGCCAGACATAGTGGCTCAGGCACTCCTCAGCCTGCACAAACAACTCATCATGTATCACCCAGGGCACAAGCAGCAAGAGTACACTTGAGGTGAGCAGTGGCACAGCAGGGGCCCAGCCCTGGGGCACCTCCCAAGAGAGACCCCCAGTAGGGAAGGCAGGGGCATGGCCATCCCCTCACCCCAGTTGTCTGGAAGCCCCATGCACCCAGAGCCTGGGTGCCATAGGCTGGGTGGCAGTGCAGCAGACCAGTTGGCCTGCAAGGAGAGTGGGGGGAATGGGGTCTGGAGCAATGGCAAGGGAGGCAGGCTGCCTGCAGCCAGCATTCAGTGGGCCACTAGCCCCAGAGGACCAAGTGGGAAAGGGGGTTTAGCAGGTACCCATTAGAGTCCCTGGGGACCTGTACATGGCCAACCCCCCATCTGAGGCTGGGCAACTCACAGCCCCTGATGCAAAGCATCTTATCTCTGAAATGTTCCAAACTCTCACAAAAGGCTTCTGTCTCTTCCCTCTGCAGGGTTAACATCTGGACATGGGGGAGAGCCCACCATCCCCAGTAGGGATGGGGGCTTTGGGTAGCTGTCACTGAGCACTGGAGCCCTTTGCATGTGCTGACTGCACCAGCAGCATGCACTGGACAGAATAATACTCCTTTCACAGCTGGAGGTGGTGGCAGAGGAGCAGAAGGTATGGGCACAGGCCTGGTGGGTGGAGGACATCATGTGGAAGACCACTCAGGAGGAAGCATGGGACTGGGTACAGTTGGGCCACTGGGCACAGATGGAGTCCCTGGAGTGGGAGTGCACTGAGCTGCTCTTGCAGCCAGTGGCCCTCCAGACCCCGGCAGTGAAGACTGGACACCAACCACCGGACCCTGGGCACCCTCCTGGGATTGGCAGTCACATCCATGCCCCCCACTGCCTAGCCCCTGTCCATGGTTCCACAGAGCCCCTGGGTCCTTCCCACTGCCCCACAATAGGGCCTCACCTGGCCCTGGGAGGAGGTCCTCTGGTGCTTCCTGCTCACTGGAGCCCCTGGCCCAGCCCCCATCCCAGATCCCCTTCCACCCACCTGGGCCCAGCCCCACTGCCTGCCCCAAGCCCATGTGCCTGAGGACCCAGAGGTGCCAGGCACAGCACTGGTAGGGGATGCTGGCCCTGGACTCAGGCAGGCAGAGAGGGAGCTGTCCACCATTGAGGAGCACCATCTGGTGTCACCTGCACATGAGCCCACCATGGTTACCACAGCCCCTGGACCTGCAGGGGAACTGACCGAGGCCAGAATGCTGGCCACCTATCCCCAGGCCCTGCCCCCTAGGCATGCCCAACCCCACTGCCCCCCACTCCAGGATTCAGATAGAGACTGAGACTGTTGTAAATAGTTTGCAAACTGGGAAGTGGGTTTTCTGTTGTTGGTGGGTGGGGACAGTGGTGGAGGGGCTCTTTGTGTTGGGGAGGGAGGGGGGTTCTATGTGTTGAGCGGGGAAGGACAGGATAGGGGTTGTTAGGGAAATGAAGCTTTTTCTTTCAAACATATGTGGCTTGAGAGTGGTACTGGAGGTGGGCAGGGGTAAAAGGTGTGTGGGTGGTGAGGCAGGTGGACTGGGGCAAGGAGTGCAGAAGGAGGGGGTCAGGCAGGATCTCCCACAGCCAGTGCCCTGGCCCCCCACTGGCAGGTGCACTGTTCTCCTGGGGTCTGGGCGGGGGGGCTGCTGGGGCAGGCTGGGCCAGCACCATGGCCAATAGAAAAATGGGACACTGGCTGTCACTGGCAGAGGCAGGACTGGGGCAGCAGGGTGCTGGGGGTCACTGGCATGGGCAGGGGCTGGAGCTGCCATGGGACAGGGAGGCAGGGTGGTCAAGGAGGGAGCTGCCATGTGCTGCCCCTGTGCTGGGCACATAGCTCCTGGGCACAGAAGGACCAGAGGGCAGAGCTGTTTTTTATAAGATGGCTGCCAAGTGCTGGAAGCTGGCTCTGGCTTCAACATGGCTGCCAAGTGCTGACAGCCATGTGGCTGGAGGCTGGAGCTCCTCCTGATGGCCACAAGGGCATGTGTCAGGGCTGGAGGGACTTGGCAATAGATTTAGTGGCAAGTCTCTGCATGTGTAGACACCTACGAAAAATCACTTACTGCACATTAGTTTAATGCACAGTAAGATTATTCACAACTAATTGCATGTGTAGACACACCCTCTTACTGCAAAAGAGAGCTTAACTCGTCCTCACATTTATCCTGAATGAAGGGCAATCATCATTTTTACCAGCTTTAGTAATGTGTCACACAGCCTCCAGAGTAACAGTACCAAGTCTCCTCCAACAGTTGTTTCTCAATAATGTTAGTGATTAAATGCACCTGGAGTAAAAAAAACTCAAGCAACTTCTGCACCTAATGCTATTGTAGACAGTACCATGTTTAAAAATTCTCTGAAAACTTAAAGTCCATCCTACACAGATAAACATAGGTATAAACACTACTTTGAAAATACCATGTACCTCAATTTTCTTATCTTGAAATGGAGATAATACTAACTTTACAGGTGTTGCAGGGGTAACATTACCTTTAAGGTACATGGTTGGAAAAAAAATCACATAACAGATTTCCTTTGGTGTGTCATTTATAGTCTCCAGTTCAGGTGGGCCTAGCTGCTAACTGAAGAAAGCATGGCCCACCCAGACTACTGGCTGCACGCTGCATTCTTGGCTATGTAAATGTCAAGTAATTGTGTTCTGCATCCAGAATGATATTTGTCTTTAGAAATTGCTATCAATGGCACCCACGTACATTGTAGTAGTACCATTCCTAATGAAATCAATGGAAACCGATCCACTGATTTGGCTATGTCATTAGTTTCTAGCCACACCTAAAAGGAAGAAGAGCCAAGGTAGGTAGATAAGCCTACTGCTCTGGATATTTCATGCCTGGATTCACGTATCCCCTGTGTAGCTTGGCATCACACCAATGGCTCCCCTTTTCTCACATATAAAGGGGGAAGAGATTGATTTCATATATCTTGACTTTTAAAAAGCCTTCAATCTGGTATCCCATGATCACCTCTTGGCAAAAGTGGCTAACTGTGGCCTCAACTTCACCATGATCCGCTGGCTGGGGAATTGGCTCCACAGCAGGACCCAGAGGGTGGTGGTTGATGGAAGTCAATTATCATGCTGCCATGTGACCAGTGGGGTCCCTCAGAGCTCTGGCCTAAGGCCCTTACGTTTTAACATCTTCATCAATGATGTAGATTGCTGTCAGAAGCGGGCTGGCCAAGTTCACCGACAACACCAAACTCTGAGGTAAAGCATCCACACCTGAGGACAGGAGGGTGATCCAGGATGACCTTGACAGGCTCATGAAATGGGCAGATGTGAACCTGATGGTGTTTAACACCGAAAAATGCAAGGTTCTCCACTTTAGGAGGAAAAACCTGCAACATGCTTATAGGCTCAGCAGTGCTACACTGGTTAGTACTACAAATGAAAAGGACTTGGGGGTCATGATTGACCACAAGATGAACATGAGCCTTCAATGTGATGCTGCTGCTAGTAAAGCAAGCAAAATGCTGGCTTGCGTCCATAGATGCTTCTCAAGCAAATCCCAGGCCGTCATTCTCCCATTGTACTCAGCCTTGGTGAGACTGCAGCTGAAGTACTGCATCCAATTTTGGGCTCCACAATTCAAAAAGGATGTGGAAAAGCTTGAGAGAGTGCAAAGGAGAGCCACACACATGATCAGAGGTCAGGAAAACAGACCTTATGATGAGAGGCTGAGCGCGATGGGACTCTTCAGCCTGAAAAAGCGCAGTCTCAGGGGCAATCTGGTGGCCACCTATAAGTTTATTAGGGAAGTTCACCAGGATCTGGGGGAAAATACATAATAAAAAGGAGTAAAATGTGATCAGCCAAGCTGCTAAAAGCCCACAAGTGAAAAACACCCTTGAAAATGAATGCTACCTTTTATATACTTGGTCTGGTAAAAACATATATCGGAATAGAAAAAGACTGGCTGAAATATCAACAAAACCCTAATCAATTTTTTTTACAAGTAGGGAGAAGTATGATTGTGTGCCACTTAAAACTAATACTGTTAATGCCTGTTTTAACTTATATCCTTGATAAAAAGCAGATTTCCACAATTTCTTTCTCAGTGTCTATTGCTTTCATATGGCTCAAATTGGTTTATATTCTTGGACGAGGGATAATAATGCACGCTATTTTTTTTCTTAACATAAATCAAGCCTACAGTTTACAACAGAATTAAATTTAGATTTAGCTTGCAATATACAGGATACGAAGAACCCCAGTTCTTCTGAAATATCTTCTGAATATTTTAATGATATTTAGTGAATAGTTAATGTATACTAAACATTTTTGTTATTGTGATTCATGCCCAAATGTTTTTTAAATGATCTCAGCTGTTATAACAATGGGACAAAAGCAGTAGAGGTGCAACTGAGACCCAAATCTCAATTTCCAGAGCAATGCTTCTGATTTGGCAAAAGTCTGAAATTTGAAAAAACATTCCTGATATATGTCTTGTAGTTTTGTCTTGACCTCCTAAGACCTTTCAAAGATTCAAGATCATTCAATCTTTATGCAGGGAGAAGAGGGGGAAGGGAAGGGTCATGAAACTCACCCAGAACAAGAGACATTCAGGTTCCTGTTTCTGTTCTGCCTGCTTCAGCCCAGGGGCATGAACCCTGGTTTTTCATATTTGAGGCCAGTGCCTTGGCAGCAAACTATTCCCAGGTAAGTGTTTTCCATTTAGGAGCTGTTCCACTGCACATAACTATAATAAATCTACATTTATATTCATGGGAGAATGGAGTTGAACCTTGATTTTCTATATCCCAGACAAGTACCTTGAATGCTGGGTCATAAAATCAGCCTACTACTCTCTGAATCACTTTTTCCAGTATTAGGAAGCCTGAAGTTCAACTGCCTGGTCCAGTGGTTGGTTAATAGTATATGAAGTGGAACAGCTCCAACAGGAAGTATTGTGAGCAACTATCACAGAATAGCCGATATGCTAATGTTGAGGGCATTCACATGCAATGTAGCAAGTTCCTCATTTAAATCAGGTAAAACAAGGATTCTATACTACTTTTTCATTCATCCTCCTGAAGAGTAACTGCCTGCTTCTCTCTTCCTGTTACCAGAAATTACAACCTGGACCTGAGAAACCCTTTTTGTCAAAACTTGTATTTCCATTTCCATGAAAGCTTGGTTTCTACAAATTAACCTCTTCCAAAACAGGAGAGAGAAGGTGCATCTAAACAAGATGTTTACTGTGGAGTTGACTAATTAGCTCTTAAGTAAATATCTCACATTGACACATTAAATGCTATTATGCAGGAGTAAAATAATTAACTGCACAGCAGGATAGTACTTATAAATACAAGTACTTTCCTGCTGCAGAGTAAAAAACTCTGCAGCGGTGCACACATAGATGCTGATGCAGTTGGCTGGGGCACAAGGTTGCTTCAGTGCAGGTTCTGCCTGCTAGCTAGCCCCACACTGGAGCACCCTCCTGCCCCAGCCAGCCCCTCCGCAGCACTTTGAGCCATGTTGGAGCAGCCCTGGCCTGGCAAGCTGACTCAGAGGCAATAAGACCTGGAGTCAGACAATAAGCACCAGAGTTTATTGTTTCATATTAATAGCATGTATAGATGCACCCAGACAATAGAAAATTCTGACTATCTCCTGCTTCCTTTCAAAATGTAACTCCATGACCAAGTCATTATTCAGACAGTAGGGCTAAGGGTTGTCAGGGAAGGTTGACATAATTAGTTGATACATCCCCAAATTAAATGACTCATTTTTTTGTGTGACAGTGCATACATGAAAAAGAAGAATGTGTGCGTGTGTATCCTCAGACACCAAAATAAAGCCCAGCTGTTTGTTCTAGATTACATAAAGTTTACCAGTGTTTTAGGCAAATTGAAAGCGATTGCTTTGTTTTCCCATATACAAAGTAAAACACTAATTTCATAAACAAAGAGAACAAGAACACACAAAATAAGTAGCATGTTTGAGAAAGTGGGACACAGGTATGTATGAAATTGTGTGAAGAGAGAATGGACTTGATCACTCAACTCAACCCTGCAACTAAATCATGGTCATCATCAGCAGTCCCAAAGAGTCGAGCATGATGTCCATCTGGCTTGATGGATCCTCAGGTGACTTCTCCTTCCTCTGCTGCCATTCTGCCTCAGTTTTGAGTCATTGGGCCTCAAAGTGGTGCGCGTCTTCGTGGACCAGGTGGCACCACACTGAATGGTCAGCAGCTTGCTCCTCCCAGCCATTGGTGTCAATGCTTCCATGCTTCAGGGTGACCTTGAGTGTGTCTTTGTACCATTTCATTTGGCCACCCTTTGAGAGTTGGCCAACGGAGAGCTGGGAAAAGAGAATTTGGTGGGGGAGGCAGTTCTCGGATGTCTGGACACAGTGGCTCATGCATTGGAGTTGATTTCTCAAGAGCAAGGCTTCGATGCTGGTGGATGCAGCTTCGTGGAGGATGCTTGCACTTATCTGGCAGTCCTCCCATTTGATCCCCAGGATTCGTCACAATCACCGCTGGTGAAAGGTCTCACATGTCTTAATGTGGTATTGACAGACAGTCCAGATTTCACTTCAGTAGAGGAAGGTGGTCAGCATGACTGCCTTGCAAACCAGGACGTTTGTCAACTGAAGGTCTCTATTTTCAAAGACACATTGTTGCAGCTTGCAGCTTGAAGAAGGTGGTACTGGTGCAGTTGACCCGGTGCTGGACTTCTTCATCAATGGTAGCCCATTGAGAGAGCTGGCTGTCAAGATACGAAAAGTGCTCCACATACTCCAGAGCCTCCTCATCTATGTAGATAGTGTGAGGGATGTTCAGCTGGCCTAGGGAGGGTTGGTGGAGAACCTTGTTTGACCCCTGTCCAGATGCAGAAGATGTCAGTTTCAGGTCTTTCACTCAGGACAGTGGCAGTCATATCATCTTGCAGGAGCCTCAGCATGGTGATGAACTTCAGCGAGCAGCCAAAGTGTTGGAGGATGGTCCACAGGGCTTCATAGTTTAAGGAATCAAACACCTTGGTTAGGGTCAATGAAGGTGAGAAACAGGTCTTGATTTTGCTCCTGACATTTTTCTTGGATCTGCCTAGCAATGAAAACCATGTCTGCAGTGCCTTGAAAGCCACACTGGGTGTCCAGAAGGATCTCCTCAGCAATGGAGCGAAGGTGGCTCAGGAGGGTGCGGGCCAGGAACTTACCCACAATGGGCAGGAGGAAAATCCCCTTCTAGTTCCCACATTCAGATTTGTCCCCCTTCTTGTAGATGGTCATGATGGTCACATTCTTGACATCCCCAGAGATGTCCTCTTCATCCCAAAGGTTGAGGATAAGCTGGTGGAGTCGTGATGTGAGCCAGAAGCCACCAGCATGGTAGATCTCTGTGGGTATACCATCTGGCCCATAGGCTTTGTTGGTTTTCATCTGTTGGATGGCTGTCCAGTGGTTGGTGGATTGCCAAGGGAATCCAATGCTCCTTGCAATGCAGACAGATGGCATAATTGTCCTTGAGGAGCCAGAAGCCCTCCCCCCCCCCCCCGCCATTGATTAGAGAGGGTTTTGTCCAATGGAGCCGTAGGTTGTCTTGGTAGCCTGAAAGAAGTAACACATGTCATGCTGGTCAGCGTAGCCCTGGATCACGTGCACCTTCTCCACCCACCAATTTTTCTTCATATCACAGATGAATTGCTGGACCTCAGCCTTAAGCTGGTGGTACACCGCCATCTTTCACCAAGTTTCTGGATGGCTTTTGCCAGGCAATGAAGGCTGCATGCTTCTGCTTGAGGAGCTGATGTATCTGAGTGTCATTGGTGTTGAACCAGTCCTGGTTCCATCACGATGCAAACCCAATAGTCTAGGCACAGGCATCTTGGACAGCGGACTTCAGTTGCTCCCAGCGTGCCTGGATGGAGATGTCATCAGCAGTAGGGGATTGCTCCTGTGCACTATACAACTGGGCCTGGAACTCCTTCTGCTGTCCAGGGTACTTCAGAGCTGTGATGTTCAGCTGTCTCTGGGTGGCCTTCTGGGTCTTCCGGTGTCTTGGCGCAAAGTGGATGTTCATCACTGAGTGCACAAGTCTGTGGTCTGTCCAGCATCTTCAAATCCCTTCATGACCTTTGTGACAAGCACGTCCCTCAAATCTCTACCTTGGATGATGATGTAGTCTAAGAGGTGACAGTGCTCTGACCTCAGTTGCTTCCACTTGATCTTGAGCTGGTCTTTCTGGAAGAAAACATTGTTCATCACGATCATGTTATGTTGGGCGCATTTGATCAGGAGCAGGATACCATTGGCATTGGCCTTCCCCACACCATTCTTGCCGATAGTTCCAGTCCAGATTTCATGCTCACAATCAACCTGGGTGTTGAACTTGCCCAGGAGAATTACCTTGTCATCCCTGGGGATGAAGGCAAAGACATTATCAAGATCAGAGTAGAACCTTTCCTTGACTTGCTCATCAGAACCCAGAGTTGGAGAATATGTGCTGATGACAGTGGAGCATTGGTTTTGGCTGAGATGCAGGTGAAGGGTCATCAGACTTTCAATGACACCCAAAGGGAGTTCAGGGAGCACATCAGCGATCTTGTTCCTAATGGTGAAACTGACTCTGTGGGTCAGGGGGAAACTCTGGTTTCCCTTTCCAGAAGGTGTACCCTCCACTGACTTCCCTCAGTGACAGCAGCAATGTTGATGTGCCTCGCTAGCTCCCAAGCAACAATGGCAATTGTCTTTCTGGGTGATTGCTCATTAACAACCCAAAGAACATTCTCACATTCCAGGTTCCAAAGTTTAGCCTTTTCTTATTTTGACCACAGGAATGATGATACCACTGGGTGTGGTTTCCCAGCCAGGAGAGATGAGACAGCCTATTTGGGGGCACCTTTTCTAGCCCTCTTCCCATCAGGGTGAGCAGAGGGTATCCTAAAAAGGACTGCTCAGTTGCGGATACAGCTGCAGAAGGACACCCCTGTCCCAACACAGGTGCCCAATGACCATTGCACATCTACAGTCTGTGTGCAGATTCTTGGCTTGGGGCCTCCAGGTATCACAGCCCTGTCCCCATTGCCAATGCTCTATTGCCACAGGTCTTTTGGATCTGATGGAAACCTGTGCGTAGCATGTTTAGCATAGGGACTCTGGTGAGCAGTTGGACCCACATGGTCTTGGTGGTTGGTGGTCAGGTTCAGTGGCATGGCAAACCATGATGACTGGGGCCACTTCTTCATTGCAGCCTTCTTCTACCTTCACAGCCATTGGGGCTACAGCCTTCATGTGCCTTCTCTGCCATTGAGGACTTCTTGGATCATTCTTTCTCTGGAATCTCCCCCTCAACCTTGCTGCCATGGGTGGCCCTACCAGGAGCATGAGCTCCAGATGGCATCACTCTCAGGGTCATTTGGAACATGCAAGCCTCTCTACTTCTCCAAGGATTGTCATGACAAGGTGATGACCCTTGGAGAGGTGCAACTAAATACACATAGAAGGAATAGCTTGGAATACATGCTAAATACATGTACAAGAATGCATATGCTCATAGCTATTCCAGATACAACAGGCAGACCCTTCAATATACAGAATGTCATTACAGAGCAAACAGAATGGAAAATTTTTCTCCTTAGTTATCTTTCTCCATGCAGCAACACAAAAACAACAGTCCCATTATGAATAGGATCTGAATCTCCATAGGCCCCAAAAGGGCTCTTAAATTTTTGTGCCTACATTCCTTTCTTTCCTTCTTTCATGACAGCTGGCTGGACTGAGACAAGATACTATCAGAATACACTTGCTTTGTAAAGATGGACATTCCAAGTAGGGAAAGACACCTCCAAGTATAACTGCAATTATTTGTTTTTTTCCCTCAGCTGATTTTATTTTCAGCTTTTTAACATCAACACAACTCCTACCCAAAACCTAATCTGTCCTTCAGCTTTATGAAGTAACTTGAAACTTTGTTTCTTGCAACTTTGCTTCTAATGACTTGAGAAAAATAGTCAGGCTTGAGTATTTTCTGTAAATTAAAGCAGAAAGATGTCCTTGGCTTTGTTTCATTGTATCTGTACAGACAAGGTTGCAGCAGGTGGGGTGAAAGGAGTAATTGCAGTGACCTGGGATTACCAACTGTAGCTAAAGTTTGAGCACAGTGGCCATGTCTACATGAGATGCTGACTGTTCAGTCATTACTGAAAAGCCATTTTGTACTTGTATATACAAGTACTAAATGACTGTAGTAACTGGAGTTACTGTGCAGTAGCATTGCCAAAATGCATGGCTTTTAGGTGATGCAGACTGTGCAGTAGCTCATTACTACTGCACAGTAGCATCACATCACGTGTCATGCCATGAGATACTACTGCACACAGTGCACAGTAGTAACGAGGTACTGCACAGGCAGCATCTTGTGTAGACATGGCCAGTTTAACCTAATGCTATCCATTCAGGAATTTTATCAGTCCCTTGATAACAAGGTGAAGTGAAATGCATGCTTTTAGAAGCTGTACGTAAGAAACATGAAATCAAAATTAAATCAAGTAAAACAAAGGAATATTTCTTCTTATCTTCATTCCATCTCTCAGAAACCATTCTTTGCTCTTCAGTCCTTCTTGGGTGCGTCCACACGAGTGCACACATGCCTCTTGCCCCATCTCAAACCCCTTTGAGGCACGGCAACAGGTATGTGCAGGAACAAAAAAATGTTCCCCCCACTACAAACTTGCAGCACGGGGAGAAAATTAGACCCCCGCATAACCAAGGGGTCTAAAAAAAGTGAAGTTTAAAAAAGCAGTGCAGGGCACAGCCCCCAATCATGCCCTGAGGCAACCAGAGGCTGGGTCCTCCTCAGAGACACACTGGCTGCCAGAGCATCACCCTGCTGCTGAAACACGCGGCCAGGTAGCATGTTTCAGCACCAGGGCTCCAGTGCTGGTGAGTAAGGGGTCGGGCAGCTGGAGGAGGGGGGAAGGGACTGTGGGGAAGACCCCTGATGGCCCCGTCCACTCCCCCAGACCCCCTCCCCCCACCAGCTCCCCCGAGGCCCCCAACCACTGCTATGGTCAGCCCCTCCCCCCGCCAGCCCTGCTGAGCCCCCTGACCCCTTCTAGGGCCAGCCTCTCCCCCTGCCAGCCCTCCTGAGCCCCCCGACCCCTGCCTTGTCTGGCCTCATCCCCCCCAAAACCCCCATCCCTGCCCCCCACCCCATACTTAAAAAAAAACAACAAAAACCCAGCACTTACCAGCAGCTGCAGCTGCCATGAGGCTGCCTAGGGCCCTGCCTGCACAGTGCAGGGCAGGATGACAGCCCCAGCGGCCCCTGCCTGAGCCCTCCTGCCCCTCTGCTGGTCTGTGCTGCCCAGGGGACTCTGCCAGGAGGCCCTGGAGCCCCTCCACCCCTGCTTCTAAGGTAAGCAGAGGCTTTTTTCCCACTTTTTTTTCCTGTTCTTTTTCTGGGTTTTTTTTTTTTAAATGATGGTGCCTGGGGTTGTGGGGGTAGCCTTGGGGGCCTGGGGGTGCAAGTTGGGGGGTGAGGCTAGGTGGGGAAGCCATTGGTGGGGTCTGGGGGAGTGGGGGGTGGGGCTGGGTGGAGCAGCCATTGTGGGGGCTGCAGCAGCTGGTGGGGAATGGGGCCAGGTGGAGGAGCAATCAGGAGCCTGAGGTGGGGCATGTGGGCCTTGCAGGGGGGTGGTAGCCCCTGCAGGGGCCATTTGGCTCCTGTTGGGGGTCTGTATGCCTTGTGGGGGGGATGAACCCCCGTTGGGGGGCCATACCACTTGTGAGAGTGCTGAACCCCCTGTTGGGGGTCTAAACCCCTTTTGGGGGGCTGAACCCTTTGTGTGGGGGATGAGTCCCCTGTTGGGGCAGTGTAGCCCTTGTGTGGGGGCTCCACCCCATGTTGCGGGGCTGTAGCCCTTGTGTGGGGGACCAACCCCTTGTGTGGGGGCCAGCGCCCTGTGAGAAGGCAGCAAAATATGTATTAATGAATTCATGAAACCTGTATTTAGAGTTCACTTTATTATTATGATAAGAGACTTGCTTCAATAGTGTAGATATATCAATAAAACATTTTCCAATTGATTGCTATTTCTGTCTCACTCTCTCTCTCTCTCCTTATAGTGGTCTTTTGTTTTACTTGTGGAGGAACATGGATTTGGGGATATTTTAGAGAGTGATTTGGGGATTTTTTTTAATAAGGGATTTTTCAGGTTTCCAATAGGGAACACCAGAATTCCTGCTAGGGAGGCCAGTGGCAGGACCTTGCCTGCTCAGAGCTGGCACCTTGGACCCATCTGGCTGTGGCTGACCTCCTGGCCAAATGGGGCCAGTAGAACATGATTTGACAGTTCAAAGCAGGCCACCACACCCGGAACATCTTCTGGGTGATAGCTGCCCAGATGGCCAGGCAGGGGGCACAAATGGCAATAGTGTTGCACAAAGGCCAACCCTGCAGCCACAGTCCATTGGCAGCTGGCCCAGAGGGGCAGATGCCTCTATTGGCTCTGCAGTCCCCATCCGAGTCTGGCAGGTACACAGCAGGTCACAGCCAGGCAGCAGCCCCTACTGCCAGATTGCTGCAGTGGGTAGAGGGTGCAGGGGACTCTCAGGGCTGCTTCAGCAGTCCAGCTGGCACAAGGGGTAGTGTCCACAGGTACCAATTGGCCAGGCCCCAGAAGTTCCTGAGAGCTAGTAGCCCTGAGCTACTTGCCAGGGCAGCTTTTTATACTGCTGGGGACAGCACAGGTGCTGGCCCCGGGCTCTAGCTCCCCCTGGCTGAAGATCCGGGAGGAGCCAGGCAGGGTTATTTTGCCCCAAGTGGCACAATTTGGTCCACAACAAAGTTAGTCTGAGCACGTGCACTGAGGCAAAAATCCCCAGCTCAAATTTGCACTGCTTCTATTTGAGCTGCTGCAAGCGCATGTGCTTGCATGTGTGGACGCGTCCCTTATCTGTTTTCCCTCTAGCAGGCATTTACAAACTGACACTCTTAAGAAGCAACAACATAAGTTGTATTCACATTGCCTTAACTATAAGTCTCCACAGTAGGATCCATTACTAAATGGATTGCTTTTATAGATTTTCTTCCAATGAATGTATTAGTGTTTTGAACTATCCACTATAATTGTTATGACTTGTAGTCCTGACTTTGGGCATCATGCTGGATCTCCTGTAGATGGAGATCCTATGTTCTAATCGGGTATATTAACTCCAGACAGATCCAGGATTGTTGAAGGTGTACCATCTTTTTCAGTGGGAACTTCTTTCATTTCTGCAAGGTAGGCTGTCTGGTTTTGAATGTTTCATACAATGTCATGTGGATGTCCTTTGGCTATAGAACCCAGGCAAATGATAAGTAGTCTCATAAGTGATAACTAGTCACATAAGTAGTCTCACTGGGGTCAATGAAATTGCTCACCTGATCAAGGGTATAAAGATACAGGACCACAATAAAAGGAATACAAGTTCCATTTTTTAATATTTAGCAATGGTCAGATTTAAGTTTATTACAAAGACCAAAATGAATGGCAATATTCAAATCTGTGCAGAAACTCCCCTTCCCCCCCCCCAATAAGGATCACTGACTTTCAAACAAATTAATTCAGATGCAGCTATCAGTGCACATCATATGCAGTGTATGTACTTTGTATGAGACATGCATTTTACACACACACACACACACACACACACACACACACACACACACACACACCAGGAACTGAACAAAAAATCTGTGCCATTTTAAGCCAAAACTGGGTTTCCGATAAAGCAAATCTCAGTTATAATTCTTGTGTAGATGACATTTCCTATAACATATTATAGCCTTGAGATACGTGTGATACCTTCTGACAAGTCAGCACAAGAAGAGACTGAAGGAAAGATGTATTTTGGTTGTGGTTTTTGGTTCAGTACAGGTGAGCACAGTTTAAGGCTAAACTGGCATGGAACAAAATGTTCTGAGTTGACTCAACAGGTAAAATATTTCCATACAGTTTAACTTAACAGAAAATGAAATACCAGTAGCTCATTTTGATGTTCCCATTATATATATATATTTATTTAATATATGTATTTTATTTCAACTTCTTTTTTCACAGGTTTAGAATTATCAGTGAAAAACAAAAATGTTGTATGAAAATGTTGGCACAAAAACAGCCTTCATTTTCGCTGAAATGCAAGAGAAAAAAAAATGTTTTTCTGACAATATGAACATGCACACAAAACACACACACGCTTGCACATACACGTATGCAAGTTAATGTGTTCAAAATCCTTTTCTTTTTCTTTCTGCTTAATCAACAGCCACATATTTTTCTCAGCTACTTGCCATCTGCTTTTAATTAACAAAAGCAAACCATTAGAGTGATACTGTATCTGATAAGCTCACAGCTTGTCAGTTTACAGGAATGGTGAAAGCAAAGAAAGAAAAGAATGGACTCCTTAATAGGGTGCTAGTTCATCACAACTTATGTTATGTGACTCTTTACCAAAGCTCCACTGGGCATAGGGATGTCTTTTTGTTTTAAAATTAAAAACAGAACTCCACATCAACACAAACAAAACTAAATAAACAGCTTGAAAAGCTAAACTAAGATTAACATTAACAGAGGATGGTGATTAAAGACATAAATTTAAGGAAAAGCACATGGAAAAAAGACAGAACACAGGCCTGTGATGGAACCAATTAAGAAAAATAACAAAAAGAACAGAAGCAACTAAAATAAGACAGCACTAGGAGTTGGAGTATTTTCTTTAATATTTGAATGATTATTATTGTACATTGAAATATACCTGTAAAGAGGTAAGTACAAATATTTTCTAGCAAATTGTGCAATTGGAATTTCTGCAGAAAAGAAAGGATACTAAATCCAGATTTCGTGTGCAAAGGAAGATGTCAAAATCAGTACACAGAACTGGCATAGTAAGGAAACTTACTCATTCTGGGAATAAGTATAACTTTAATAATAGAACATATTTATTTCTAGGCATATCCTTCTGAAGCGACACCGGAGAGAAAATAAAAAGTGTGGTATTCTTACATCAAAGAGAAGAATTGCAGGTTATGAACCAGAAGGTATTTGCCTTTCTTGTAATCTGCCACCTATCTAATCAACACTAGCATTCATGGACAGGCACAGCACATCTTAGCTTCTCTCCTATTTAATATAGTGTTTAATAAAGAATTAATGGATTCCAGTATTTTCTTATTAGAGCAGGATTTTGGAGATCGTCCTTTCTGGACTTCTTCATTAGATAACCTTTTCCACAGAGCTGGCTGAAAAATGACAACTCTATTTTGTGACAACATTTGAGGTTCAGAAAACTATTTTCATTCTGTATTGCTATAAAAACAATTCCTTTTAAACACGTCTGCAAAATGGAATTGTGTTGAAATATCCTTTTTGGGATAAAGAAAAGAAAAGAAAAGAAAAGGATTGTTTTCCCCTCTTTATTTCTCCAGAAGTCCACAATGGACCTGAAATCTATACCCATGAAGCCTTGTGGCAAAATGTTTTAATTTCAATGAAATGGGGGGGGGGGGGGGAGGGGGGTTTACAGGAAAAAAAGAATAATTTACATCCAGCTTTACTTTCCCCAAGCAGAGACATTAGCATTTATATTAAAGCAAAGAGGTCCAGCCTAAACTCTGTAAGCCATGTGTTTTGCACATTTGATGCAAGCACTTTCTTTAATATATATATATATATATGTTTAGCCTGGGCTCTTGTTGTGACATTCTGAAAAAGAAAATTCTGCTTTTAATACACCTAAGAAAACAGGTCAAGATATGTTTGTTTGTCTGTTTGCTTTAATCCACATTCAAATAATTCTCTATTAGGGCTGTGCAAAACGGTACATTTTGCCTCCAGTTTCAAAGTTTCAACAGAACAGCGTTCCATTTCAAATTTCATTTGTAGTCGAGACAGCTGTTACATTTAATTCCATCGAAACAGAAAGGCTGTCTCGATGCTGTTTCAATGTTTCACTGGGGATGGGAAGTCAGCCAAGCTGGGTTGACTTCCCATCTCCAGCGCTAGATTGCATGGGGGTGGAAAGTGGCCCAGCTGGGCTGTTTTCCCATCTCCCACACTGCAATGGGTTTTCACTTACTAGGTTTATAATTTTGGTATTTAAGTTTGGAGCTGAAAGAATTCACTCTGAGTGAAAAAAGTTTCTTTAAGACATTTTTTTTTTTTAATGTTAATCCCATAAAAGCAATGCCAGTTTCAAAACCATCAGAGTGACATTGCCTCACAATGGTTCAAAGTCTTTATAAAATTGTATTTATGTTTTGATCATCTAGACATGGACTGTGAAATCATCTGTGTATATACTTAACTTTACATATAAGTCCAGTTACACTGAAGCCAGGAAGACTACTTAGGATGTGATTATACATTACAGTTTGCAGATGCTAACTGAAAGGAATGTTAGTAGGTGTTTAGGCTAATATGTGCTACTAATCAGTTGCACATTAAGGGCTAATGCCTGCCTTAACATGCACTGCTCAGACCTGCTGCGAGAGCGCTGGTGAGCAGAGGCATGGTTTGGGGGCTTCAGGTCTTCTTCATGCCTGCCGTGTTTGTCAGCTGTCTTGCTGCTGTATAGGCCAAGAAAGGGGAGTGGCAGGAAGTCCCTGGCTCTGCTTGGATTGCTTCCCCACCTGCTGATCACCCCCTCCACCTCCTGAAACCAATTGGCTCTTGCACCCTGGATTGCTGCCCTGTTACCATGATCAGCCCAAGAGTTGCAGGGGCGCAGCAGTGGCAGCACAAGGGTTTCCCCCTCCCTGTCTACCTTGCAGCTGAAGGGACAAAGGGATCAAGTTGGTAAAAAGCTTCCAGCCAGCTGTCAGGCCTGGCAGGAACTGAATCCAAACACACAGGAAGAAAACCCTCCTCTTTTGCTTCTGTCACCACTCTTAAGCTGGTCAGGGCAGCAGAGTAGTGATAAAGGAATAGAGGGGCTAAGGGGAGTAGAAGGGGTGGTTTGGGGAGCCAAGAACGATCAGGGTGGCAAGGTGGTGATCTGGAGCTGCAGAGGATGATTCAGGGGGCAGAGGGGAAAGCAGCCTGGCAACTCCTACCCACCTGCTTCCCACCTTGACCTTCCCTCTATCCCCCCAACCCCATTTACCTGCTGCTTCACTGTCCTCAGCCGCCAGGCCAGGACCTTAAAGTCCTTTGTGATAGCTGGTCTGTCTGGAAGCAGTGCCTCCTGAGATGCTGGAGGGCTCCACACTTGTCATTTTATCTTAAGTGAACAGCCAGAAGTTAACTTGAGCTAGGTAGCACATCATATTGAAGGTCCTTGCCCAAAGGGGCATAACTTTAAGATGCCTGGAGGGCACTTAGCACTTGTTAATGAGTTTAATATGTGATCTTTTAAGTTTTAAGTGTTCTTAACATGCTCTAATCGTAACATGTAATCTCACCCATATATCAGCAAAGTTAACCTTCATATGTTCCCATGGGGGTAATTTCCTACCCCAGACATATCTTTTGTGCAGTATGTAAAGTCAATTAATTCTAAAATGTATTCTTTTTAGGACATGGTCACTGGCACGCAGTGCACAATATCCCCAAAGAACAGCCAGCTTACATATATGGTTTGATCTCTGTGGATGAAAAACTGTCCAGGGTAACATATTACCCCAGGCAAGAATGTGTTTTTCCACATGGGGTAACAACTTACCCAAGCCCATGTTAATACATTGGGGTAACTTGTTAATGTATAAATGTATAAATGACAGGCCTAGGCCTGTTTGTCCACTTTGGGTGGATGCATCTGTAAGATCAGCATTAATTCACACCTCATTCATGTCCACTTCAGGTATCCATGGTAATTAATGGATGGTCATCCTGCACTCTGCTTTTGTAGAAGATGTGGTAATCCCTTTTGCTAATGACTTTGTTTGCAGGCTGCAAGGTCAGCAAAACACCCTGCCCTTTGCCAACCCCCCCCCTCCAAAAAAAAACAACCCCTTTGTCACACCCAAATCCACCTCTGCTCTCTTTTCTCATGGCAAAACTCTGCCTCACCTGCCCCTTTCCTAACATACAAGCTAGTTTTCCTTGCCTTTGTTGGAAGTAAGGACAAGGAGCAAAGAGACAGCAGTGAAGAAATAAAACAACATCACACTACAACATACTACTACAATACAGCATACACTATGGAGTCCCCTTCAATGGTAAAGGCTTTATACCCCCCATGCCTCTTTTGCCTGCTTTCAATAAGGCTCTGCATGTGTGGTTTCCAGAAGGTGGTTTCCAAACAGCATCTACCCACATTTGGCTTGCCTGCAGAGGGTGGATACTTCTGTGCCCAGGAGGAGAGGGTGCTAACTGCACTGCTATAGGGCAGGGCAGAATTGCTTCTGACAGCACAGGTGGACAGGCTTGTCTTTGATGGTTATTTATATGCATTCAGCAGTAATCCATTTTTTCTTTCTTTTTTTCTGCAGTCCAGGATGAGAAGGCAATGCGTATTCAGTACTGAAGCCTGTCTTGTACAGGTAACCGGGGATGAGAGCGACACATCCACGGATGAAATCTTATCCCAAGGCAGTGAGGATGCTGATTTTGTTCCAGATACGGGGGACTGTTCAGAGCAAAAAGGCCATGTGTCTGCAGAAGGTTCATCCAGTTCAGATAAGGAAGAGTTGGTGTCACAAGCAGAAGTGATGCCAACACTTCCACTGGGAAAGGGAAGAGAACCAGCCCAGGGCCACCGTGGAAGACCGAAGAGAGCTACAGCAGGACATGGAGCAGAACCATTGCTGCTACTCCCAGAAAACATTGCAGATGATGACACCTTTAGAGAAAGGAATGGCAGAGTGTGGGGGAAAAGTCCACAGCTAATATTTCATCAGAGAACAGCCAAGGACATAGTCCATGAAAGTACTGGGCCAAAAAGAGAAAGTAATAAAGACACAGTGGTGGAAGCATTCTACAAGTTTCTCTCACAAGATATCTTGACTGTTATCATAAGAGAAACAAACAGAGAGGTAGAAAGAAGATTCAGGGAGTGGAATGATAGCCATCCTGAAAATAGAAAGGATTGGAAAAAGCTGGATGAAACAGAGCTGAAAGTCTACATTGGTCTCCTATTGCTGAGTGGTCTATACCACGGTGGTCATAAGGCACTGGATGAATTGTGGGAGCAATGCACTGGGTGTCCTTCCTTCTGTGCCACCATGAGTTTAAAATGATTCTGCCAAATCACCAACTACCTGAGATTTGACAACAAACTGACATGTAAGGAAAGGAGAGCTGTGGACAAGCTTGCTGCCTTCAGAGATATTTGGACACAATTTGTGAAGCAGATCAGGAAATGGTATATTCCAGGAATACACCTGACAGATAATGAGCAGCTCATTGTGTTCAGGAACTGCTGTCCCTTTAGACAGTATATGCCTGGCAAGCCTGCCAAATATGGCTTGAAAATTTGGTGGTGCTGTGATGCAGCAACATCATTCCCTCTGTCTGGAGACATCTACCTGGGCAAGAAACCAGAAGCTTCACGCCAAGGTAATCTTGGTACCCAGGTCATTGAAAAACTGGTTCATCCCTGGTACAAGATGGGAAGGAATATTATGGGTTACAATTTCTTCACATGTGGTGACCTGGCAGAAAGACAGAACTTGACCTACGTGGGTATGATTTGGAAAAACAAGGCTGATATCCAAAACGAAATATAAGCATATCGAAGAAGGGAAATGTTTTCATTCATTTTTGCTTTTGATGGGGAACACACCCTAGTTTCCCATGTTCCAAAGAAGTCCAAAGTTGTGCTGTTGCTGTCAAGCGTGCACCATGACCTGTCAGTGGGTGGAGAGCAAAGAAAGCCAGACATCATCCATGACTACAATAAAACAAGGGTGGGGTGGATTCACTTAGTCCATAAGACCACCTGAAGATGAAAAATCAACAGGTGGTCAATGACACTATTTTTCAATATGCTAGATGTGGCTGCCATTGCCAGCCTCATCATTTGGCTAGGCCACAATGCAAACTGGAAGCAAAGATCACATTTAAAAAGACGGCATTTATTTTTGCAGGAGCTTGGAGAACAGTTGATTGACAGACAAATAAAACAAAAAATGGTGGATACACATAATCTGTCTAAAATCGGTCAAGTCTCATAGGACTGCCTCAAATTACAAATTGCAACAACACATCCCAGTAGAACCACCTGCAAGCATGAGTGGATGTTGTGCTTTTTGTCCATGGACAGATGACCGCAAAACATGGAAACGATGAGAAAATTGTAAGCAATTTGCTTGTGTGCACCACAGTACATCACTGCTGCTTTGTGAGGAATGCAATATTTAGTTAAAACAATTAGGAAGTAATTGTTAGTTTGAAAAAATTGTTCATTCATGTTTTGAAACTCTAAAAAAAAGTTTAAATTTTGTTCATAGTTCTAGTTAAATAATATTTGGGTTCAAATCATCATAAATATTTTTTCAAACAATCTGTATGTTTAATAAATAGTTTTGGTACATTTATACTGTAGTCACTGGTTCCATTTTGTTCATGCGGGTTGGCTAAAAAGTAACCCCATGAGATTAACAATGTTGAATTGCGGGGTAACAAGTTATCCCATGAAAACAACAACGGTTACGGTTTCATGAGAATGGATGAGGGTTAAGCACATTATAGCCTACAAGGGATCAGTGCCATAATGTATAGTACATACTGCTCAACACAATCCATTCACAAATGGGAAGACAAAGGCAAGCAGTAACTGCTGTAAATCACACAATTTAAAGATGATTAAATATACCATCTTGATAATGTAAATCTGTCTGGAAAGGCACAGCACTTTCTATCTGAAAAAGTGGAAACATGTTTACCGACAATATCAACTGTTGGTAAACATGTCCTGCCTAAGTAGCTTGATTCATGAAAGTCTTATGAATACCCATTTGCAACTTATATCTACCTTACAACAGAATATACCCATTTCCCTGGAGCCTCAGTAAAAATATCACTTTCTTATAAGATTGATTCTCTTGTAGTTATGGCTATGCTCTTTAACATGCTATGTATGCACATAAGGGGAATGAAGCCTGTTACCTAGATTTTGAAGAGGACTGGAGTATTATGACTAACTGATTTGACACATATATTACATATTAGAAACTTAGGGCACCTATACACATGCATGAAGTCTGCTTGATTAATCCAGTCTGCTGGAGCACACGCCAACAGCCTTGGTGTTGTATATTCAGCATCCCCAAGGTTCAAAATGCAGGCAGGGGCACTTGCTCAAACAAGCTTTAGTTAAAGCACCCCTGCCTCCATTTTGAAGCTTAGGGACACTGAATACACAAGACCAAGGCTGCTGCAGTGTTTTGTACAAGCTTTAGTTAAAGTGCCCTGTAACCATATTGAAGTGTGGGATGCTGAATACGTGAAATGCTGTGGGTACTTTAATTAGAGTGGATCTCAGGAACACATGTAAAGACCCCACCCCCCCGCCCCCTCCCCAGCTTAGTCTTGGAAATACTTACAAACATTTTATTTTCTGGATCCAAATAATCTCTACAGGGTTGAGGGAGAAGGGAAAACCATTTGTTTCAAGTCTAAGGTCATTGGTGCAGCTCCTAGGAATTAATCTCTCCATGTACAACATTGCACAATTTGCTTTATACCGTCTTTCACTGGAACATCACAGTTTGGACACTACTAGAAGTTGAATTTCAAGGGAGTGATCCTTGGGGCTCAAAAGGAGTCTATCCCATTACGTAGGAAGGGAGGTAAGGGGGCAAAAAAGCCCCCTTGGCTGAACAGGGAACTCCAGGAGATTCTGGGGGCAAAGAAAGAGATGTATAGGCAATGGAAGCAGGGAGCAGCCACCAAGGAGGAATATATCTCCCTGGCACGCTATTGCAGGGAATCAGACAGGCCAAGGTGAGGCTTGAGCTCAGGCTGGCTTCAACAATCAAGAACAATAAAATGTCCTTGTTCAGGTATATAGTGGGTGTGATGGGGGGGCCTCCCGGGGCCGAGCTCTGTGGCCCGCCCGCCTGTCACCGTGACAGCAGGCCTACTCAGGGCCGAGCTCTTCATGGCCCGTCCACCTGTCTCTGGGCAACTGCCCGCTCATCTCGCCCGCCACGCCTTTGATGATAATGAGTTCAATTAGGATGTTAATTAAGCGGGAGTACACTTCGTACTGCCCCGATGCCCAGGGGCACTCTGCGGCTCCGACCTCCCCTAATACCGCAGCCCAAGCCTCGCAGATGGCATCATGGTGTTCTTCCTCACCGGCCCCCACACTGGGCCCCAGAATCTTCTATGCAAGACCCCACTACGGTCTTCTCTACTCAGGCAGCCACTCCGCCGTCATCTGGGCTACCTCACCCCCCCGAAGCCTTGTTCCCCTCTCGGGTGTGGTTCCCCTGGAACCTTTGGCTACCTGCCCTGGCCCACCTCACGGCCAGTCGGGACCCCAGGCCCCCGGCTCTTGGGCGTCCCTCGCGGTGGCCCCCCAGCCCTTTTGACCCTCACTGGTCCTGGCCCCAGCATGGGCCAGTCAAGGGGACTCTCCCCTTCGGGCTGGGTCTCTCTAGCCACTCACTAACACTGGGCCTCACCGTGCCACTACTCCCTTCCTCCTAGGAGCAACCGCGGCACCTCACCCACATCACTCCCACTCTCGGGGTCCGCCCTCTCTGGGCCCCTCACAAACACAGGCCCTCTCGGCCCTCATAACCCTGGCCCTCTCGGCCCTCATCCAACTCAGGGGTCACCCACCCGGTGGTAGTGGGAGCTAGGGGTTAAGGCGCCCCGACCCGCCTTTCACCGGGGTGATCACTGGCCTGGCATTTTCTGGGGGCTCCCGCGCCACTGAGAGCCCCACCAGACCACCCACTCCCGGCAGGGTGCAGTTTCAGGTCATGCCCAGGACCAGGAGCCTCCTACCATCCCCTTGCAGCTCCCCCTTACCTCCGGGTCGTACACAGAAGCCCTAAGGCCAGGCAATGTTGCTGCCTGACCTCCTGCAGCCAAACTGCCTGGTTTATATAGGCCTCAAAATGGCTGCCGCAATCAGGCACCTGGAGGCTGCCAGCTCCAGGCCCTTAAAGTGGCAGGAGCACCCTGTGCTCCGCCACAGTGGGCAAAAGGAAAGCTCAGAGCAACATAGGGCCCCTGCAGGACAAATCAGGGCAGTTGGTGGTTGACGCGGGGAAAAAAGCAGAGCTCTTCAATGAGTTCCTTGCTTCAGTATTTCTATATACCGACCAAGCCAATTCCCCCACCTCGATCACTGATGGATGTCCACATGGCACCAGTCCTCCTACGGTTAGTTCTGAAATAGTTAAGGAGGTCCTGGAGGAGCTGGATGGGTACAAGTCAGCAGGTCCGGATGACCTCCATCCATGGCTGCTGAAAGAATTGGCCAGTGTCATAGCTGAGCCACTGGCACAGCTGTTCGAGTACTCGTGGTGCTCCGGCCAGGTCCCTGAGGACTGGAGAAAGGCCAATGTGGTGCTCATTTTCAAGAACGGGAGAAGGGATGAGCCAGGTAACTTTAGACCAGTCAGTCTTACCTCTATTCCTGGGAAAATGCTAGAGAAAATAATCAAAGAACACATTTGTGAAGGCCCAGCAGGGGAAACAATGCTGAGGGGAAACGAGCACGGGTTTGTCACAGGTAGATCCTGCCTGACAAACCTTGAAGCCTTCTATGACCAGCTCACACACTGTCTGGATGCAGCAGCCAAAGCTGATGTCATCTTCCTAAACTTAAGGAAGGCCTTTGACACAGTTTCACACCCTATCCTCATTGGGAAGCTAGCAGACTGTGGAGTGGACTCCTACACGGTCAGGTGGGTGGCCAACTGGCTTAGGGACCACACCTAGAGAGTGGTGGTGGATGGTTCCTTCTTGGCCTGGAGGGAGGTGGGCAGTGGGGTCCCAGAGGGTTCGGTCCTCAGACTGAAATTATTCAATATCTTCATCAGCGATTTGGATGAGGGCGTGGAGAGCACCCTCTCCAAGTTCACTGATGATACCAAGTTATGGGGCAAAGTTAGTACACCGGAGGGCAGGGAGCAGATTCAGGCTGATTTGGACAGGTTGGATCAATGGGCAGAGAGAAATAGGATGCAATTTAATAAAGATAAATGTAAGGTACTCCACTTGGGAAGGAGGAACCCCCAGCACACCTATAGGTTGGGGAGTGTCCTTCTCAGCAGCTCAAAGGCAGAAAGGGATCTTGGAGTCATAATTGACTCCAAGATGAACATGAGCCGGCAGTGTAATGAGGCCATCAACAAGGCCAATCACACCTTGTCGTGCATTAGCAGGTGCATGACTAATAGAAAAAAGGAGATGCTCCCCCCCTATGCGGCACTGGTCAGGCCGCAGTTGGAGTACTCTGTCCAGTTTTGGGTGCCACACTTCAAGAGGGACGCGGGGAATCTCAAGAGGGTCCAGAGGAGGGCCACTCACATGATTAGAGGCCTTCATGATAGACCCTACGGGGGGATGTTGAGAGAGCTGAATCTCTTCAGCCTTCACAAGAGACGGCTGAGGGGAGATCTTGTGGCCGCCTATAAATTTATTAGGGGAGGTCAACGGGGAATAGGGGAAGCGCTGTTTACTAAGGCGCCCCAGGGAGTGACTAGGAATAGCGGGTGTAAACTAGTTGAGAGTGGATTTAGTTTAGATATTAAGAAGAAATTTTTCACAGTAAGGGTGGCCAGGAGCTGGAATGGGCTTCCAAGAGAGGTGGTGCTATCACCCAGCTTGGAGGTCTTCAAGAGCTATTCCTGGCTGGGATCGTCTGACCTTGGTCCTCTTTCCTGGCAGGGGCAGGGGGTCAGACATGATGATCCGTTGTGGTCCCTTCCAACTCTACAATCTATGAATTCTAATCATTCTGTAGAAATGAGCTGAGGCACATCCTCAACTCTATACAGTGCTGAAGTATAAATGTCCCTGTCCCCCCCCCGGTGCAATGCGAAAAGATAATAACATGAAAGAGTATAACTGAATATCCTAATGCAACTACTAAGTATGTATTAAAAATAAAGTAGGTAGCCATAATAAGAGCAGAGATGAAGCTGTCGTATACATGATCCTTCTTTCTATTCTTTAATGCAATTAAGCCATTTTTAGTGAAAAAATAGCAGGAATGTAGGCACATGATTTAAATAGGATGATTTTGAATAAATCACAGTGATTTATTCAAAAAATTACATTAACTTAAATGTGCAGAAAGACCATTTATGTACATTTATACATTTCAACAGCAAATATTGCCCCAATGTCAATTATGAAAAGAATAGTTATAACTATTGATATGCTTTAATACAAATCAGATGAGACCTGTGAAACACCATTACAGCTTGCCAATTCAGAGCAAATCCCTCACTTGGAACACCTTGTGATGGGAGCTCCCTACTAGGGGTGTACGAAATGGGCCGCATTGGATTTGGATTCAGATTCAGCCCGAATCAGGGATGGTGATTCGAGTAGTTGATTCAGATCACTGTCCCCAATTTGATACGGCTGAATCTGAATCTGAAGATTCGATGCTGATTCAGAGAATCAGCAATTTGGCCAGAGACACAGCTTTAAATGTTTTTTCTACATACCTTGAGGTACCAGGCATGGCTCATGAATGCTGCAATGGTGGGGTAGATGGAGCATGCCACAGGAGCATGGGGGGTCCCCCCCCCCCCGCCCATGTGCTCAGTGGCAAACCTGGAAGTGGACTGGAAGTACTTCTAGTCCACTTTCAGGTCCACCACTGAGTGTGCGGGGGAATCAGCCAACGGGGGGGGGGGGGGGCGCTCTGGGTGCCCCCCCGGACCCAAGAGGCACCAGTCACTGAGCCAGAGGGGCATGGGGAGGGGGACCCTGCATGGTCCCTGGTGGACCCAAAGTGGACCAAAAGTGCTTCTAGTCCACTTCTGGGTCTGCTGCCATAGCAAAACCCCCAGATTTTCTTTTTTTATAATTTATTTTAAAATGCATTCCCTCCCCTTCCCCAACCATTTCTGACTTTTTCTCTCCCTCTCTATTCCCTATAGATACGTATAAGTGATCTCCGACTTAAAATAAGCTTTGACATTTCTATTTTAGTAGCAAGTTTTTGGTTTTGGATATCCACTGTTTTATATTGTATAATTATTAGGTTTGTATTGATTTTTACTGTTGTATATTGTATTATTATCATTTTTTAATTGATTTTTATTTTTTCATATGGATATTGTATGGTTTAGGTCTGTGTTTGTAAGTGAACCAAAGTCATGTCAAGTTTCCATTTTATATGTCAAGCCTCCATCTTGCATCCTCTGCCTGGGCATCCTGTGTTGCAACAATATGACTCATTGTACCCCTCCCACGTAAATTGGTTCCCGGATGAATGAGAGGGATTGGGAATGACTGAAATACTATGGTAGCAGGCCTCTACTGAACAACCTGTAACAACTGGGCCATCACCTCACATTGCTTCATCTAGGAACCATGGACCTCACCCAGGAACAGAGACAAGAACCCAGCATTTGAAAGACAAAAGACCCTGCAGAACCAGCAACTCTACCATTGTACCCCACCATTACAGACACCCAAAACTGCACATCTCTGCATGGAGCACACATGCTCAGTACGCCAGGGGCTGACCCTTGCCTGGGCATGCCTCCTGTCACTAGGGTCACACAAGGTCTGCCCCTATAAACAGTGAAGACAGACCCAGTGGAACGTCATTTCCACTAGTTTCCCGATCTCCTCCCAATTCTATCTCCCCTTTTCTGCCACCTCTCAGCCTCTCCTTGCTTTACTGCTATCCCTCTGCCTTTCAGCCTCCTGTGCCATCTACTGCCTTTTCCCTGTGGCTTTCTGCTGCCTTTATCTTCTTTCCCACTACCCTGCTGCCTTTCAATCTCTCCTGCTGCTTTTCCTGTGATTTTCTGCTCTCCCACTGCTCCTACTGCCTTTTCCCTGTGGCTTTCTGCTGCCTTTATCTTCTTTCCCACTACCCTGCTGCCTTTCAGTCTCTCCTGCCACTTTTCCTGTGATTTTCTTCTGTCCATCTCTCTGTTTTCAGGCTTCCCTCCCCCCTTCTGCAGTCCTCTCCCTGCAGCTTCCCAGCTTCTCGTGGCTGTCCTGCAGTTTTCTCTAGCAGCTGGAGCCTTTCTCCAGCTCAGCACCTACTGCCACTCCCTGCAACATCTCTAGCTGCCCTGGAGCCATCCTCTGGCTTCCCACACCCAGAGCCCCTCTTTAACACCCACACTTTCCCTTAGTCCCATTTTCCCTCTCCCCACCTACCTTTTCAGCTCCCCTGTAGCTCTGGCTCCAGTCCCAGACCCTGTGCCAGCATCACTCCCCTGTTCTGCAGGCTTTGGGCATTGTCTTTTAATCAATTAAGATCAATTAACCTAAAGTTACCCCCGAGCCTCAGTTCTTCAGCCCAGACCCCTCTAGTCTACCAGTTCTAGTCCCAGTCCTGGTAACTTTCACTCCCAGCAACTTCCACTCCCTACACTTCTACTTTCTTACCTTAACCTTTCCCCAAGTACACCAAGCACATACATACATACATACACATCACAACACCCAACTTAGGAACTCACCTGTGTGTATGTGTAGGTGAGTGGTATGTGTGTGAATTAGTGAATACACATATATATACATATATAGATATCATTGTGTGTGTGTGGTATATGAATTAGTAATCCATTTACATGTATTGGATGTGCAGGTGCTGGTAACTGATTCTGTCTAAATTTGGTGTGTAGCATGTATGGGCTTAAACTTGTGATAGGTATGCTTGAACCTAGACTGGTTATTTTGAATGTGTGTGTATCTGAGTTGCTAGTGTGAGTGTGTATGCCTAGTAGGGGTGTATGCACCTCTTGAGTGTATGTGTGCTCAATTGATTTTTGTGTGCATGTGCAACTGTACACCACACCCTCCTGTCTAACAGTGCAATATTGAGATCCTGAGCATTGGCCTGATCCCTCAGGGTAACACTGCCAAGTGCTCTGGGGACCTCCCACATGCCCCTGTAGGATGCTCAATCTGCCCCAGCATCTCAGCATTCATGAGCTACCTGGTGCCTTGAGGTATGTAGAAAAAACATTTAAAGCTTTGTCTGTCTGAATCATTGAATCTTTCTGAATATCTCCAAATCAATTCAGAGTGTTCTGATTTGATTCAGAGAGATTAAAGGGTCTCCTGAGTTGACTCAGATTTGGAGATTCAGCCACCAAATTAGGCTAAATCTCCACCAAATTGGATCAGGGACTGAAGCTTCACACAGCCCTACTCCCTACCAAGAAATCTCTCAGCAGATTAAATGAAACTCAGAAGACCAGGGTTTTTTTGAGTCAAGTCTTACAGCTGTCTTTGACACCCCTTTCATAGTAATACTTGTAAACCCTTCTGTAATTTTGTAGGAGGGATAAGCAATGTGTCTGCAAATTCACCTGCTTCTAAACATAAGCCATTCCAGAGATATTTCCTGATCTCCTTTCCTTGTTGCTCAGAAAACAGAGGAAATGTTCATTTTCATTCCACATTTCTGCCTTGTAGTTTCGACCACACTCCATTGAACCATACAACTTGAAAATAAAGAGCACCCTGCATAAGACAGAATGGTGTGAACATTTTCTGTGTAGATATATGTCAAAGTAGATTAAAAGCTAAGCTTGTAGAGCTTTTGATTTTGCACAACTATTTTGCATAACACAATTCATAATAACAACTTTGCTTGTTATTTCCTTTAGATGCTAAAAATGTGGCAGTTTTTTGCTAAAGAATAATCCTTCATGGCTCTATGAAGCATATTATGCCTTGTTTAACAGTGAAACCTTTTAAACAAAAATCCTGCAGAGGAGATAAGCAGAGGCCTGGGTTTTCTATTTCCCATGGACCGTCCACATCACCCTGGCACACCAGAGCCTGCTCCTCATCAACATCTATGCACCCACTGATGGGAGAGAGAGGGTTGCCTTCCTAGAGACCCTGGGTGACCTCCTGCGTGACGCCAGCGAGACGGATGACCTGCTTCTCATGGGGATCTCGTCAACGCTTGGTGGGTCCTCCACACTGACGCGCGACAATACACACGGGCAAAGATGAGTGCCAGTGGGCGCACCATGGCCCGCCTCGACCACCTCTACATTGGCCAGCACCACCTGCCGTTACTGCGCAGCAGCCGCATCATTCCATTGGGCCTCTCGGACCATGCCCTGGTCTTCTGTGAACTGAGCCTGCCTGGCAGAGCACGCACGCAGGTCCCTTACTGGTGCTTCAATGTCAGCCTGCTGCAGGACACCCATTTCAGGGACTGCTTCGCCCACCTCTGGAGGAGCTGGGAGGTGGCGCGAGCAGACTACTCCTCCTGGTGCCTGTGGTGGGACGTGGGGAAGGTCCAGAACTGGGCTGTCTGCCAGCAGTATTGCCAGCTGGTGGCAAGCGAGCTCCGCCACCGCACCCAGGAGCTGGAGGAGGACATGGCGGAGCTTGAGGCAGCCCTGCTCCTTGCGGGCAATGACACGGCATTCCTCGAGAGCCTCCGATCCCTCAAGAAATGCCTGTGGGAGCTGGCGGAGGGCGCAGCCCATGGTGCGCAGGTACGTGCCCACTGCCAGAAGCTGGCGGAGGCCGATGCCCCAACTGGCTTCTTCTTTGGCCTGAAGAGGTGGCGGGCCACGACGAAGACACTG
The DNA here is from genome assembly GCF_030867095.1 of Alligator mississippiensis. NCBI lineage: Eukaryota > Metazoa > Chordata > Crocodylia > Alligatoridae > Alligator > Alligator mississippiensis. The sequence continues at coordinate 32,650,443 of NC_081826.1, read as the reverse complement.
GACCACCTCAAGACCCCAGAGGGACAGCTGCTCACGGACCCAGGTGAAGTGCGGGGGCATGCTGTCGCCTTCTATTGGGACTTGTTTGCGGCTAAGCTAATTTGTCCGCAGGCCACTCAGCAGCTGCATCAGGACCTGCCGTGCCTGGGCGCTTCGCAGGTGGAGGCCCTGGAGTGTGAACTCTCCCTGGCGGAGCTTGAGGCCGCTGTGGGGGGGCTTGCCTCGGGCAGGGCCCCGGGCCTTGATGGACTGCCTGTGGAATTTTACAGAGCCTTCTGGCCCCTCCTCAGGCCCAGCCTGCTCCATGTCTTCCATGACAGCCTCGCTGACGGGACCCTGCTGACCAGCTGCCGATGGGCATGCTCACCTTGCTGCCCAAGAAGGGGGACCTCAGCTGCCTGAAGAACTGGCGGCCCATCTCCCTTCTGTGCACCGACTACAAGATCCTGGTGAAGGTGCTGGCGAACTATCTCTGTACCGTCATGGCCTCCGTCATCGGGCCCGAGCAGAGCTACTGTGTGCCGGGCAGGAACATCCAGGACAACCTGTTTCTGCTGCATGACCTGCTCACGGCTGCAGAGCTTTTTGGCCTGGACGTCGGCATGGTCTCCCTGGACCAGGGGAAGGCCTTCAATCATGTCAACCACCGGTACCTGCTGGGCACCCTCGAGGCCTTTGGCTTCGGGCCACTCTTCGCCGTGGCGCTCCGGGTCCTGTACCACGATGCCTCCGGCCTGCTCAAGGTGAATGGCATGCTGTGCTCCCCATTCCCCGTGCGTTGTGGCATACGCCAGGGCTGCCCCCTGTTAGGCATGCTGTACGCCCTGGCCATCGAACCGCTGCTGCACGCGCTGCGATGTTGCCTGACCGGCCTAGCCCTGCCACCGGTCCCGGGTCCCACCACCAGCCCCCCGATCTGGCTGACGGCATACGCGGACAATGTGACCATCTTCCTGGGCAGCCAGGAGGATGTGCGGGCCCTGGTGGACTGCCAACGCGCCTACGAGCTCGCAGTGTCGGCCCGCATCAACTGGGACAAGAGCGACACCTTTCTGCTCAGGACATGGGCTGGCACACCACCTCCAGACCTGCCGGGAGGCCTCGCCTGGCTCCAGGAAGGTCTCAAAGCCCTGGGAGTGTTCCTGGGGCCACCGGCCTTTGCAGCCTGCAACTGGGAGGACCTGGCAGAGGGAGTGGAGGCCCGCCTTCAGCATTGGCGCTGGCACCTGCCCGCCCTCTCTTACCGCTGCCGGGTCCTTGTCGTCAACAACCTAGCGGCGGCGACTCTGTGGCATCGCTGCGCAGTGCTGGAACCTCCGCCAGAGCTCCTGGAGAGACTGCAGTGGCTCCTGGTGGACTTCCTGTGGGACGGACGCCACTGGATCCCACGAGCTGCCCTCTACCTGCCCACCAGCGAGGGGGGCCAGGGCCTGATCAACCTGGCCAGCAGGGTGGCCGCCTACTGGCTGCAGGCCCTCCAGCGGCTCCTGTACGCCGAAGGCCACCTCCCGTGGCGGCAGCTGGCGTGCCAATTCCTGCGGCGAGTGGGGGGCCTCGGCTTTGACCGGGAGCTGTTTCTGCTGGACCACACCTTCCTGAATGGGGCGGTCCTTCCCCTGTTCTACTGCAGCATGGTGCAAGCCTGGCGGGCGGCCTTCCATCTCTGTCCCCAGGCCAGGCACCTGCGGTTCCCGCAACTGCTTTGGGAGCCCCTGGTCTACAACCTGGCCCTGCAGCGTGTCGTGCCGAGCCTGGCCTCTGCCAGCCTCATGGCAGCTCTCATCGAGGAGCACACCACCCGCCTGGAGCACCTCCTGGACTCTGCTTGGTCGGACTGGCTGTCACCCAAAGCCCTGGCTGCCCGGGTGGCGCTGCACTCTGTCCGCACCACAGGCCAGCTTCTGCGGGCCGTTTGGGCTGCTCTCCTGATGGAAGCAGTGACCGCCCTGGAAGTCTATCTCTAGGCTTGCCAGACCCTCCCCGCTGCGGACGCCACACACGACACCTTCCTACCACTACTCATCATCCCAGCGGTACCCAGCGAGCTGGCCAAGCAGCCCAACATGCTGCTCAGGCTCCCTGTGCTCCCCAGCAGCAACACAGGCTGTCCTTTTGGCACCCTGCACCACAAGGGGCTCTACCTGTGGGTGGTGCGCACCTGGCATGCCCAGGTTCTGGTCGGCCACCCTGACACCATGTGGCGGCAGTGCCTGGCATGGCCTGGGACCCCAGCTGTATAAGGTGACCACCGCCAAGAAGACCGGTGACCTGCAATGGCAACTAGTGCATGGCATCCTGGCCACTGGCACCTTTGCTTGCCACCTGGACCCGGTGGTCTCAGCAGCCTGCCCCTTCTGCCCGGGAGTGCTGGACAAGGACATTTTCCACGCTTTCCTCGAGTGCCCCCAGCTGCAGCCGCTCTTTGCCACCCTGGGCGCGCTGCTTTGCGCACTGGGCTGGGACTTCTCGGAGGACATCTACATCCACTCCTTCCCGTACCGGGTGGCCGAGCGGGCCGTGGTCAGCCTGGCCAACTTCCTGCTGGGCCAGGCCAAGATGGCCACCCTGAAGAGCTGGTGAAACCAGCTCACTGGCACCGGGATGGTTGACGCCCTGCAGCTCTTCCACCTGCTTGTGCAGGCCCACCTCTCGCTCGAATTCAAGCATGCTGTCCTCCGGCGGATGGTGCCCACCTTTGAGGAATGCTGGGCCCTCGAGGGGGCACTGTGCCAAATCGAGGCAGGACACCTGCTCCTTGCCCTGTAACACCACTGGCTACTCAAGGTGCGGAGACGCGTCCAGCGGGCCGAGACCTCGGACTTTGTTCATGCAGGCGAACCCCTGATGCCCTGAGGCCCCCATGGGTGTCCGGAACTGTAAATATGTAAATAGCCCTAATGTTCATTGTGGTTTTTCTGTGTGTTGTTTTTTAGTCTAGAGTGTATGGGCAGGCCTTGCAGGCCATGAGCCCAGGTCTTGTCCACAAGGCCCAGATCTTTGGGCCAACCTGTACATACTCTTTACTGGCCCTGATTTGTCACCCTCCCTGGAATAAATACCTCTTAAAAGTTAAAAAAAAAAAAAAAAGTCTATTTCCCATGAAAAAAATGGAGTAAAATGTGGGTTTCCGCCCTTAGGAGAATAAAACACAGATTCTCATTTTAGCAGGAAAACCCACAGATCTTGCAGTTTTGCAATGAGCCCTCTGCTGGCTGGCAGAGTTCAAGCCTGCAAGGGACTGGGAGGGAGTGGGAGGAAGGCTGTGAGGAGGGTGGTCAGGCAGCAGGCACCATGTACATGTATATGTATGTGGCTGCTAGGCAGCCTAGACAGCAGCTCCTGCAGGCAAGTGTGTGGCAGGGGGATGGGGAATTGAGGCCCCCATAGCAGGGAGGGAGGGAGTTGGGCAAGGCTGGGAATGTTGCCCAGCTGGGCACTGTGTAGGGCTTCAGGCCCAGGGCCACAATTCACAACTGCAGAGCCCTGATGGGGAGTGGGACAGGACTGTGGGCAGCTTGTTTGGGGCACAGGAGGTGGGGCTGACTCCCTGCCACTGTGTGTCCTCCGAGAGGTTAGAGGAGCCCATGCCCACCAGATCTGTGTGTCAGGTGCAGGCAGGGTGGGCTGTCCACTGTGGGCTCCCGCTCTGGTGCCCTCTCCTGGGGTCCCTGCAGCTCAGCAGAAAGAACAAGGCACTGAACTGATAGTGGGGCCATGCCATGATCTCCTTGCCACCGCGAGCTCTGTGCTGCCCTAGCAATGCATCCCCTGCACATGGAGCAGCAGCAAGGGGGACAACCCCATGCCGCCACCCCTGCTGCAACTTCACATGCAGGGGATATATCACCAGTGCAGCACAGAGCTCACAGCATCAAGGAAATCACCATACAGGCCCGCTGTTCCCTGCAGCACAGGGTTACACCTGCTGGGCTGCAGGTGGAACCCTGAGCCCTGCACACAGATCTGTTCCTCCTATCAGTAATTTAAATTAAAATAATGTCTGAAATGAAGAAACCAAAGATCCAGCTTAGAAGTCCTTAAAGTTACTTCATAGCTTGTAGTGCAATCAGTATAGAGATTCAGAGAAAAATGTCAAGGGTGATATTTGGTAAACTAATAGTAAACTGTACAGCTACAATCTAATTCTACACTACAGCTGCCTAGAGACAGATGGCAGCAGTGCATAGAGCTTCCCTAATTGGTTGACCTAAACTTCTTAGAGTCAGTTTGTCTCTCCCTGCAGCACAATGTGGGCATGGTGACAGGAGCATGCTCTGCTCCCTGCTCAGCTGGAGCAGTAGAGTCCACCTCAAGTGACACATCAAATCTATCTCCTAGGGGGAGTGAAGAGCAAGAACAAAAGACTCTGGGTTGTTGGAGAACTGTACTGTGGCTTTTCTCAGAAGGAAATTTATATAGACATTTGCTCTCTCAGGAGAAACTCTCCCAGGAATTATTTCACCCTAGTTGTTGCCAGGTTATTTTTGTCATCAAGTGGCCATTTTTGCTCTAGGAGAAAAACCGTGAACATCTGTACACTCACAGTTTCTATTGGGGAAACAGCAATTTTCCCAGGAGAAAATGAATAGCTATACATGGCCCTTGTAAACACTGAGTAATAAATACCTGCTTTTTATGTTCAATTAGTTTTATTATTTATTTAAAATACAGCTAAAAAGTAAAGATCCAACCCGGTGAATATCTAACCTTGCTCTTAATTATGTACAGTGAGACATATCCTTATTAATTTAATAGAACTAACTATTCATAATGCATAAAATTAAAAAAGGTATAACTGCTTGCAGGTTGGGGCCTGTAAAAGACTTCATTTTTACACAGAGCACTTACAAAGAATGAGCTGAAATGGAAATCTTTCTACAAGCAGGACATGCAAATAGAAATTTAATATAAAAATAATTCACTTGGCTTGAATTCAACCATTGTTTATAATCTCATGACAGGATATTTTGCTTTCCAGTTTTCCAAAATATGGAGCTATATTGCATTAAAAAGTCTTCCAGAATCCCCAGAACTAAACTTTGGACCCACTTGGATTCTGCCATCTGCTAAAAAGTGTGTCATCAGATCTACCTGTTGCATGATCTTTTAACTGATGAACTACAAAAAAAAAGGATTCAGAGGATTCTTTGATGCAGATAAACAAGCTAGGTTTTGGATATTTATATGAATCCATGTGGTCCAGGCACTGGTCTGAATATATAAGGGAAGGAAGAACTGTTTAATTCATGAGTTTTCTGATATTTATTTTCAGACAAGTTGAAAATTATAGTCTCATGATAATTTCAGCATTCCTAATACTAGCAAGCCAAAAGGCAAATAAAAGCAAATCGGTGCAAGCACAGAAGAAACTGGAAATAAAGAAGCAGCATCTGTACATTTTTGAACATTGAATTAAGTTTACTTGAAGATTTTCTTTATTTAAAACATTATTTTTAGAAATGTAGTGCCTTTTTAAAATTTTAAATAAAAGTGTCAATCTGTTCTTATTTTCTACAAGTTGCATCTGTTCCTACTTCACATTAATAATAATTGGTAGCTCTTCTACAAAGATCAAACAGTAAGTAAGACTAGTGAAATTTTATGTGTGAATTAAAATAACACCAACAATAATCAGAATGCAATGCATTTATCTAAATAGTCTTGTTCCCTTTTAATACTTAGATTACATCTGCCATTCCATGTTAGGCTGTCTGGTCTTGTTTTAAGTGAATACAAATTACTTAATGATAGTCCCAAATTAAAAATGTTCCACTGGGGTGGGGGGAACCCTCATTGAAATGAAACTGTTTCAATGAGATAGCTACAGTGACAAATAAAGCTTGCCCAGGCACATCTGATGCACCTACGGGCTTTTATTATTATATTTTATATATAATTATACATATATAAGTACTTCATATGAAATATATATGGCATAAAAATAATTGCTGTGTTAGTACTTATTTATGCAGGAACATGAAACCTGTTATAAGCTGTCTGAGCTATGCATGAAAAGTGGTTTGGAAAATTACCAGAAATGTGTTCAGAGTAATTTTTCTGGAATCTAAAGAATTTCACATCAACAGTGCTAAGTCTTTCTTTACCTTCACGGGCTGCTTGGAATATCAGTCTACTGAATAGAATTACAATATACTGGAATATTAGGCAAGATCCTCAGCTAGTGCAAATCAGCATAACTACGGAGCTGGCTCAGTAGCTCTGAAAGGCACTACATTTCTAAAAATAATGGGGGGGGGGGAGTTGTTGGGTTTTTTTCATTTGTTTGCTTGTTTTGTTTTGTTTTTCCCTCTAGTTACACTTTTATGTTTCTACTTAGGATCCAAATCCCAGCAGATAGCAGCACCTGAGAGTGTTCAGCACTATACAGAAAGGGATGAGGCCACTAATGTTTATTCCAAGATGTGTTTAAATTCATCATGTTTTCAAGAATACAGAAATTAGCAAAATGGTCCCAAGGTAAGAGGCAATTTCATATTTCTGGGTATTCGGATAAGCAGCAATAAGCATGGCAGACAGTAGTTCAAGAATTAATGTACCTGGCCACTGAAGGCCTCACTATCATTTGTGACATCTGTTACAGGGCATCACTGGTGGGTGCCTCTAAGGTTCAGGCCACTGCTGGCCTTCCACTCCCCCCCTTTACTGACACACCTTTGTGTGAAATATCTTGGAGAAACTATCTCATTCCAGACAGGAAGTGGTGGTGTGCACTTAAAACCAGGTGCCACTACCTTTTCTTTAGTTATGTCCCCACTATCAAACAGTTAAGTTCCATCTCCTCAGCCTACAAGGTTTCTCCTTGCCTAGCTAATAGTCCTACTTCTGTCCCTAAAGGGTTTCAAACCTAGGGCTCTGTGCTCCACTGGCCATGGATTACTGCTCTGGGCCAGGTCTGTGGGCCCCCTGCCTTTGCTACCCTGGCAGACCCTAAGCTTCAAGCCAGATACTCACAGCTAGGGCTGTGCAAAACAGCACCATTTTGTTTTGACTTCCATTTTGCCATTTCAAAGCAACAGTGTTTCATATCATTATTTTGTTTCATTTTAAAGCACTGTTCTGTTTCATTTCGTCAAAACTCTTTGGCTGTTTTGACATTTCACCCATAGGGTATAATGGGGAATCATGAAAATGCCTATAACTTCATCATTTCTTGCCTGATTCAGATGAGAATTGCAGGGATGGTAGTCTCTTCTGAGGGCATGAAGCCTACCAAGCTTCAAGGGGACAAGTTTAGGGGTTTCTGGGAAACTGCACCTCAAACTGTTCAAAGCAAAACTCATATTACTTGCCAGCAGCAGCAGCCTCTTGTCACTCCGCACTCAGATCTGGGGGCCCGCGCCCACTAGGAGGGCTGTGGGATTGTGCTGGACTCTTTCCAGGGGGCATGGACCCCTGGATCTGTGTACGGGATGACAGCATGCTACTGCTGCCAGCTGGGACCAGCACCTGCACCTGAGTCTACTCAGCACAGCCTGTGCCAAGCGCCAGGAAGAACCCAGTGCTGGCACTGGCCCCAGCTGGCATCAGCAGCCTGCTGTCATCCTGCACACAGATCTGGGGGCCTGTACCCCCTGGGAGGGCTGTGGGAATATACCAGACTCTTCTGAAGGGACATGGGCCCCCACATCGACATGCAGGATGACAGCAGGCTGCCGCTGCTGGCTAGGGCCAGTGCCAGCACCCGAGTCTGCCAAGTGCAGCCTGCACTGAGTGCCAGGAAAAACTCAGTACTGGTGCTGGCTCCAGATAGCAGCAGCAGCCTGCAGTCATCCTGTGTGTAAATCTGGGGGCCTGCAACCCCAAGATGGTTGCGAAGCTGTGCCAAACTCCTTCTGGGGGGGTGCAGGCCCCTGGATCTGCATATGGGATGATACCAGGCTGGCATTGTCGGCTGGGGCCAGCAGCATCCCTAGGCTTTCTAGCATGGACTGCACCCACCAATGGTCCTAGCCAGCAGTGGCAGCCTACTGTTATCCCACGTGCAGATCCAGGGGCCTGCACCCCCCAGGAGGAGTCTGGCACAGCTGCACAGCCCTCCTGGGAGGGCACAGGCCCCCAGATCTGTGCACAGGATGACAGCATGCTGCTGCTGCCCCCGCCCTGCGGAAGAGCTGGGGAAATAATAAGAGAGCTGGGGAATTGAACAGGGAGCTACATGTTAAGATCAGAGAACAGTCCTTCCCCCCTCCCTCCCTCTCCTTAGTTTCTGTTTAGCTGCAGCAAGCCCAGCTTCGAAACTCCAAATGTTTCAACACTTTCAAAATGTTTTGTGTGCCCTCATTTCATTTTGAAGCTGTTTTGAAGCCTTTTGTTTTGTTTTGATTTCATTGTTTCGAGCTCAAAACATGTTGAAACAGTTTCAAAATGAAACACCCATCAAAATTTTGCACAGCTCTACTCACAACCTTTTTAGGGCCATTTAATGCAGAGCCTCAAGTTACTACTCTGCTATGCAGCCTCCACATCTCCCCTAATAGCTGCAGTTGTTTCACTGGTTGTTATCAGCACAGATCTTTAACAAACTATCCTAAAACTCTGGGCTACCAAAAAATATCCCTGAAAAAACTTCACCTCACTTGGGTTCAAAAATATAACTAAGGGGAAAAACATGCCACTTACTACTGCTGCAATCCACAAATCTTCAGGTCCTTTCCCCGTGTTCCCCAGAGCATTGCTAACCTGCTTCCAGGGTGTGTCCTTCTCCCCAAGGACAGCCAGTCCTTCCAGACCCTTCCTCTCTCTCTGCTGGCAGTTAGGGACCAGCTTTTATGTCTCCATGCTCTTCCCCTCTTCAGTTCACCTGACCTCCACCTAGTCAAACCAGCACAGGAGTTCCTCATTATCAGTGTGCAGTATCCAGGAGGGTTATATCTTCAGCTTGTCCCCAGCTGCATCTTTTCACCCCTCCAGGCTCTAAAGTTTCTCAACTTAAAGGGACCTAGCTCTGCAGCTAGGTGAAACCCCCTGTTACACATCACAAAACAGCACTAATGCTTCTTCATCTTTGTAAAGAATCTAAAAGACTGAAGTACCTTTCCAGATCTTCAGTGACAACTGAGACAAAGATGCAGAATAGCACAGAAAACCTTGTGCTTTTGGACCAGATACAGAAATTACACTTATTGCATGATAACTGCACAGCAAGTGTTCTACAGCTGTAACCAAACAGGCAGTCAAGGCACATACAACTCTGTAAAAATGGCAGATCCTACTCTAAGATAACACTTGATGGATGTGGCATCAGACTTCAGTGCTGTAGGTTACAGCACTGTAATGAACATCTGTACCAGACTCCATCATGACTCACAGTAGGTAACATTCTGTCAACATCTTATGGATGTTGCGGGGCAGCAATATAGACTAGGCCAGAGCTCTTCATCTCTGCCCAAGTGCCAGGCCGGCTCCACCCCCAGGCTCTAAGTGACCCAAGGTGGAAAAGTCCCTGTTTCCAATCGCCCCCCAACCTTGTTCCTTCCAGTCACCTCTGAGCTACTATCTGGTAGTATCACCATAATAATACAGATTCCATCTATCCCATCTGGGTATTTGTAAAGATTGCAGATTTTGATTAAGTGTTGTGCTGTTTTCTGAACATCATACTGACACAGGGGGCTGTCCAAGATGTTCATTTAGTATAGTGCTGTTTTGAAGCTTCTGTATTCAGATCTCAGTCTTTTCAGTTTGACCCATGCTTCTCTGTCAAAGTCATGCCCAAAGGGGGACTCATTTGTTGTTGGTATAAAAAGCTGTAGCAACAGATTTCAGACTGGATTACTCTGAATGATCATTTCATTTCCATTCACCCCACCCTTTATCTAAATTTAACACAACACACAAGACCACAGTACCCAGCCTGCAAGGCTCTGCACGGGTTCATAAATGTGGCAGCATGGGAGAGGTTAGGGTCTGTTTTATGTCACTTGGTTTAATGCCCTAGAATGCAGGGAATACATCTGTGTGTCTTCAAGTTGTGCATGTGTTACAAGTCTCTGCACATTGTTAAGTACAGAGTTGAGCTTTTTAATGGACAACTTCTGGACCATGCAAGAGCACAGTAATTTGCTGGGACATATACCATAGCAAGTGCAGTAGTTCTGAGCACTTTGAAGTTGTCACCCCATGTCATGCTGGCTAAACATCTTAAGGCAGCTACCTGTGCAGAGACTTTACTGTGGACCTTCTGAATCTGATGTTTATAGGTGAAGGAACAGCCTAATGTTTCTCCTTGGTAAGATGAGGTATGCTCATGGGGAAGAATATAGTTGCCTACTGTTAGCTTGATAATTGTGGAAGACTGATTTATTGATGCTTCCCACTGACCTCATGCCTCTCAAGCAGCACCCTCCTAGCCCCCACGCCACTGGCCTAGAACAAAGTAGAAGCACCGGGGCCAATACCCCCTACTGTTATTGGGGGCTGATCAGTCTGTGTTTCACTGAGTAACCATAAGTCTGATTGTCATCTGGCTGCCCCATCCCTCAAGGTCTTGTTGCTTTCCTGAGAGAGGCCACCACATTGATGTAGAACCACATTATGCAAAACAGCACCCATATAGACCCTGAAAGACACCAAAAGGGTTTTTTTGAGTCCCACAGACAAAGTGTAACCAACAGTTGCAACTTTGGATTTTTTCTGGCATGTCTCCAGGTGCCATTTGGCAGAGAACCTATGTATGAGCACCATTGTAGGTAAGATGCAGTCGGAAATGGGAGTTTTCCCTAGTAAACCTCTCCCCCCAACTCCCTCTCTCTCTCAATGGTCAGTGCTGGGTTGTGAGCAGCTGCACAGCTTCTGGCCCTGAGTAGGGGAAAGGTCCCTCAGTGTCTCCCTTGTTTGCAGACTCTGCAATAGAGTGTGGGAGGCCCAGTTGTGGAACCTAAGATGCTGGATCCAGGATGTTTGGCCAGAGACATGTGTAGACAAGACTGATGAAAAGAGGACCACAGGGGATGCTCAATGTGCAGGGCTGGAATGTGAAGGTTGATGACAGCTTTCACCTGCATTACCATGGCACTTGGATGAGCCATCCAGGTCCAGGAATATGCTGCAAAGGTCCAAGAATGGGGTCTCCAGATGGCCACACGCTGTTGAAAGAGGTCACCCTCTCTGCTACAGAGCTGTTACAGTCACAGTGCCAAGACAAGGAGTTTATGCACACAGTCAAAGACTGCTTGGGATCCAGCCAGCATCAGCACCATCTTCCATGGGGCGACTGTTGTCCTCCTGGGCAAGAATGGTGGAGCAGGCTGCTGCCCACCCTCCCTGGCATGGAGAGTCTCATTATAGGGACTCCTCCCTGGAGTGACATGCCTGAGAGTCCCCTGGGGGGCAGGCCCTGGATGGCAGTCTTGGGGGAACATTCCACACCACTCATTGATTGGGAGATGCTGGGGAGCAAGGAGCGGGGGTTGGAACAGGAGATCCAGAATGTGGGAGATGCAGACCCTTGGTCTAAGAAGCCAAAAATGCATCCAGTGGGGGGCCGCATCTGGGAGCACCAGTGCATGAGGGGAGGGGGACCAAGCTGCCCAAGACCTGCTGCCAGGGCGGGCATTAACTTCTGTTCACCTTCCAGGGCCACCTACACCTGGCCACTAGTAGTTGCTGGGCCCCAAAGAGGTTCCAGACCAGTCCTGGAGGGTTCCAGGAGCACTTAAAAGGGGGTGGGGAGGTACAAGGTCCACCAGCCCAGGTCACTCCAGGCCTGGGGCCCACTGTGGGGGAGCAGCACAACCTCTGTGAGGATAAGCAGCCCCCTGGGCTCTGGTCCAAGTTCCAGAGTGGGCAACATTCCACAGTTTTTCTTAATTATGCACATGCAAAGTTTAGCAGCTGCAACGTTTAATTAAGCCAAGGGGCACCATTCTTGCATAAAGCATTCCCACTCGAAAAGTTTGGCAGCTTCAATATTTGATTAAAATGAGGCACATCTCTTCCTCACATTTTCCCACACCCCCAGTGTCTGCCTCTGGGGGAGTGCAACAGGGAGACAATTCATGGCCCCTGTTATGTATGGGAATGCAGTGTTTGCCAGGCTCTCCACTTCCCAATATTGAGCCCTGTGCAGAGTCCACACCCCACTAGAAGACCTACCTCAAGCCACCCAGGATCAGGTCTCCTCCAGGGGCACCAGCCAGGATTCTGAAGTAAAGCAGACCCATCATGGTGGGGAAGACCCTTAGCTCCACCTGGCAGTCAGAGTATGCAGCTGGGGGTGAAACCTGAAGTGACTAAGCTCCAGAAGCAGGGGATTTCCTGTCTATAGCAGACCAGTTGGCATCAGGAGTGGGACCTGATTGGACCACATAGAAGCAGGCTTTTTTAAATTAGAAGCTCAGGGATTCAGTTCTCCCTGAAGAGGGGAGAAGGGGAATCATCTCTGGAATCAGAGTGGTGCATGCCTGTGTGGAGACACAGGACTAAACTGAGCAGCAAGTAGATGAAACCATTGAACAGAAGGCTTAAGAGGACCTAAGATGAATGCTGCAGCAAGATGGGTCAATGACATGCCCTCACCTGAGTTTGGCTGAGGGGGTCACCCTTGGAGGACTGCAAGAAGAAAAGGGGGTGAGACCCAGAACACACAGGTCAGATTGCTGGGGATAACTTGTGACCCTTGATTTGAGGATTATGGGTGAAAGATGCTGATTGCACAGACAAGGATGGTGAGGATAGGGTAAAGGGGAGGTCAGAGCCCTTTGAAGTGGACCCATCAGGGTAACAAAGCTGCAGTCCTCATTATATGAATATTAACCAACTTCCCATTTCTTTTCCAACAAGGCATGGCAGTTGAGTGTGAGGAAGCAGGCTGCACTTCAGGACCTAAGGACAGAAATATGAGCTGCCCATTCACAGGGAGGTTGGGAAGGAGAGGGTAAGGGGGCAGTGCTTAGGTAGCCTTGGTTGTTGGTTCTGGTGCCCATGAGGCAGGATCAAAGGAGGTCATGGCAAGACACCCATGACCTGATGCCAGGGCATGGGAACTTAAAGCCCTCTGATCCTACTAATCCGGGGATGGTACCCAATCCACATGGATGAGGAGGCTGTTGGCCACCACTTCATGGATCTGGACAGCCTGCTGCAGTGTGGGGCCAGGGCCACACATATCAGTGAGGGGTTCACCCTCTCCCCTGTCCCTGCACCATGTGTGCTTATGGTGCCATGCCCATTCCGTATTTGAAGTGCTCTTCCAGTGGTCCCCAAAGGGTATCATGAACCAGAGCAGGAGGGAGTAGACCGGGCCCAAATGAGGATTGGTATAGCAATGACATTGCTGATGAAAAAATCAGGCACCCCAGGAGTGTAGCACCAGCTCTCCATCACCCCAAAGAAAGGGGAGTCGCGCAAGAGATGGTCATCATCCTCATCAGCTGCATGAAAGTTGGTGGCCCAGTCATGCCCCGAATGCCTGGGTTCTGTGTCTATGTGTGTGGTGTTTCCTGGGTTCTGTGTGCATATGACTGTGCGTGCATGTGCCTGGATGGAACCCAGGCATCACACGCACACACTACACCCTAAACCCAGGCATCTAGGGCACATACACACACAAAACCAAGCCATCCAGGGCATGCATACACACACATGGACACAAAACTTCAGGAAAGCCGACTTTGACAAGCTCAGAAGGCTTGTCAGTGAGGCCCTAAGGGACTGTGACCACAGGGAGAGGGGAGTTCAAGAAGAGTGGTTGCTCCTCAAGGGAGCAATCCTCAATGCACAAACTAAGTCTATTCCATCTCGGAGGAAAGGCAGCAAGAGGGCACAGCAGCCCCCCTGGCTCTCCAGGGGCCTAGCAGACCTCCTGAGTCTAAAAAGAAAGGCCTACAAAGGATGGAGGATGGGAGTCACCTCCAAGGAGGATTATTCTGCACTGGTCCGGCCCTGTAGGGAGCTGACCAGGAAAGCCAAGGCTGCAACTGAACTCCAGCTAGCTTTGAGCATCAAGGACAATAAAAAGTCCTTTTTCAGATATGTGGGGAGCCGGAGGAAAAGCAGGGGCAACGTTGGACCCCTGCTGAACCAGATGGGACAACTGACAACTGACACCCAGGAAAAAGCCAACTTATTAAATAGGTACTTTGTGTCAGTCTTTCATCAGCCCCATGGGCCGCCCATGACCGCTACAGGGCCGGGAAGTCTGGGTGAGGGTGATCCCCTGCCCTCCATTAATGCTGACTTCATGAAGGAACATCTTGAGAAGCTGGATACCTTCAAGTCAGCCGGCCCTGACAATCTTCACCCCAGGGTACTCAAGGAGCTGGCGAGCATCATAGCCCAGCCTCTAGCGCATCTTTGAAAACTCTTGGTGCTCTGGTGTAGTGCCCAAAGACTGGAAGAAGGCCAATGTGGTGCCTATCTTCAAGAAAGGGAGGAAAGTGGATCCGGCTAACTATAGGTCCATCAGCCTGACTTCTATCCCAGGGAAGATCTTAGAAAAGTTTATTAAGGAGGCCATCCTTAATGGACTGGCTGACGCGAACATCTTAAGGGATAGCCAGCACGGGTTTGTTGCGGGTAAGTCTTGCTTGACCAATCTCATTTCCTTCTATGACCAAGTGACCTATCACCTGGACAAGGGAGATGAGATTGATGTTATATATCTTGACTTCAAAAAAGCCTTCGATCTGGTGTCCCATGATCATCTCTTGGAGAAACTGGCCAATTGTCGCCTTGGGTCCTCCACGATTCACTGGCTGGAAAATTGGCTCCAGGGTCGGACCCAGAGGGTAGTAATTGATGGAAGTCACTCACTGTGGTGTCCTGTGACCAGTGGGGTCCCCCAGGGCTCTGTCCTTGGATCCATACTGTTCAGCATCTTCATTAATGATGTGGACACTGGAGTCAGAAGCGGACTGGCCAAGTTCGCAGATGACACCAAACTTTGGGGTAAAGCATCCACACCAGAAGACAGGCGGATGATCCAGGCTGACCTGAACAGGCTCAGCAAGTGGGCAGATGAGAATCTGATGGTGTTCAACGCCGATAAATGCAAGGTTCTCCAATTTGGGAAAAAAACCCGCATCATCCTTATAGGCTTGGCAGTGCTATGTTGGCTAGCACTATGGAAGAAAGAGACTTGGGGGTCATCATTGACCACAAGATGAACATGAGCCTGCAATGCGATGCTGCGGCTAGTAAAGCGACCAAAACGCTGGCTTGCATCCATAGATGCTTCTCAAGCAAATCCCGGGACGTCATTCTCCCCCTGTACTCGGCCTTAGTGAGGCCGCAGCTGGAGTACTGTGTCCAGTTTTGGGCTCCACAATTCAAAAAGGATGTGGAGAAGCTTGAGAGAGTCCAGAGAAGAGCCACGCGCATGATCAGAGGTCAGGGAAGCAGACCCTACGATGACAGGCTGAGAGCCCTGGGGCTCTTTAGCCTGAAAAAGCGCAGGCTCAGGAGTGATCTAATGGCCACCTCCAAGTTTATCAGGGGTGACCACCAGTATCTGGGGGAACGTTTGTTCACCAGAGCGCCCCAAGGGATGACAAGGTTGAATGGTCACAAACTACTACAAGATCATTTCAGGCTGGACATAAGGAAGAATTTCTTTACTGTCCGAGTCCCCAAGGTCTGGAACAGCCTGCCACCGGAGGTTGTTCAAGCGCCTACATTGAACACCTTCAAGATGAAACTGGATGCTTATCTTGCTGGGATCCTATGACCCCAACTGACTTCCTGCCCTTTGGCGGAGGGCTGGACTCGATGATCTTCCGAGGTCCCTTCCAGCCCTAATGTCTATGAAATCTATGAAAAACCCAGGTCCCTGGGACACACCACACACCCAAACACACATACACACAAAACACAGGTCCCTGGGACACCCCCCCCACACACACACGGACACAGAACCTAGCTGTCTGGGGCACACAGGCACACATGCATAGAAAACCCAGGTCTCTGACACACCCACTTGACGGGCACAGGGTGTACTGGGTGGTCACATACAGGATGGCCAGATAATGGCTCGTGGTTATGAGGATGCATGCCATAATGAGCCACTGCAGCATCAGGTCCAGGTAGGTGGAAATGATGTCCCCACTAGCCAACCGGGGTGGCTTGGCTATTTGCCTGTGCTTGGGAGTCTTTGGCAGCCCAAGGAGCCCATGGGCGTCTGAGAGCTGCCCCCCCCCCCCCCGCTGAGCTCAGGCCATGCAGGCAGGCTATAAAATAAGGAGCTTCAATGCACCCCCATCCTCCAGCACAGGCTGGGCAAACCCCAGACCTGAGTTCCCTCCCCTTCTTTCACCCCCTCCCATCCTGCAGGCAGCGCCAGAGCTATGGGGGGGGGAGGGCGAGGGGGGAGGCTGCAGACAGGCAGCCTCTCTCTGCTGGATTGGCTTCAAACTGGAGCTTGATCCTCCCAAAGTGGAGCTTGACCAAACAGCGAACATCTTTTGGGTTGAGATGGGGAGATGCTCTACATCTGTCAGTACCCAGAATTAAAATAGGATGCACAAAAAGCAATAGGAGAAAAATATTGTTTCAGTGACAGTAATTTTCACTGTGACCAAGAGAGCAAGTAATGTTTCAGATAGAATTGTGATTTTTATTCTATTGGTGGCATTCTTTTAAAACCAGAAACACCTAATTCTTCAAGTAAAAATTCAACTTTAAAAATGAATTATCAGCTCTATAAAATATGCTCTTTTCTTCTTAAAAAAACAAAAACTACACCCACACCCATACACAGACACTCAATATAGACATAATGGAAAGAGGAAGTTCCACTGAAACACTTAATACCAAACTTGAGATAACGGTCATGAGGAAATAGTTTTGTCATGAGGAAAAAAAGATGCCAGGGTAGATCCATGAATCTTTGCTAAACTGCTTGAAAACTGAATTCTATCATAGATCAATTAGAAGAGAAAATTGGAAAAGACCTGAGATAAACAAACATTTTAAAGAAGTAAAAGGTATCATTCTACCCAGACTCCTAGGCTCAGTACACAGATGTGATGCTACTAGGCCAGTGGGATTACAGTGGGACTTCTGATATTTAAATTATGCATGTGATTATGCTTAGCATTTTAGAGAATTATGATAATAAACTGCTATAAATCAAACCCCACAAGATGTTTAAATAACTTTAAAAACACACAAATGGAAAAAGGGACAAAAGAAAGTTTGTTGTGGTCACATATATTCTGAGCTCATTTCAGTAAACTGGTCGCAGTGACTCATGTTTTAGGAGGTAACGGCAGCAACACCTGCCTGCCCTACTGTCCATAAGAATGAGTGGTCAATTGTGCTGACTGCTAGGGCTGTGCAAAATTTCGATGGATGTTTCATTTTGAAGCTGCTTCAATGTGTTTTGAGCTTGAAACAGCTAAATTGAAATGAAACAAAAGCTTCAAAACAGGTTCAAAATGAAACGAGGGCAGTCAAAACATTTTGAAACTTTTGAAAAGTTTCAAGGTTCGAAGCTAGGCTTGCTGCAACTAAACAGAATCTAGGGAGATGGAAGGGGAAGGGGGGGGAGGTAGGACTGCTCTGATATTGACATGTGTAGCTGGCCAGTGACTGTGATCCTTCCCTGAGGTCCAATCCCAGTGTTCTGGCAGAGGGATGGAAGAACAGCATAAAAAGTCACACATGTCATGAGTGGGCTTCTGGTACACTCTCACTGCCCAACTTGGGTTCACCAAAGACAACCTCCCCCAGGTCACTGTCACAGCCTATGTGCTGCATAACATCTGTGAAGGCTGTGGGGAGCTCTTCTGCAAGGCCTGGGAGGGGGAGATATGGTAGGCAGAAGATGCCTAGTAGTGGAAGCACCACCTGTGGCAGCAGTGACAGTGGCAGGCCCCGCCCCCACTAAGTCACCAGGAGAGCCGTGCACTCTCCAGAAGGGGCTAGGACATCAAGTGCAGGAGGCTTTAGATAACCACCTCCTCCAGCACTCCCCACTCTAGCCCACCTGCACTAGCACCCACGGCCCCCACCACCCATCCCCAGCATCACTCCCACTACAACATATGTCAGAAGAACAAATCTTTATTTCCCTTGCATGAAAAAGAGCTCCCCTCCCACCTTCCTCCCCAACCTCAGCCTCTGCTGTTCCTCTGTGGGTCTAGAGGCCACAGTGAATGCAGCAGGCAGGGGTTCACCTAGAGGTGACAGCAGCCAGTGCTCCTCCAGTGCAGGTGGCTCCCATTTTTGCAGGCAGAGTCCGGGCCCAGCAGGGCTGATGTGTGGTCCTGGCACCACTCCAGACAGCTCTAGCTCCACACCCACATGGAGCCGGGGCAAGTAGCAGGCCTGGTCCTAGGCAGGGGGGATGGGTGGCAGGGTACCTGAGATTGGGCTGGACCAGGGGCTTCTGGCTGGTGGAGGTGTCACAGGACCTCCTCCCAGGCCCAGGTGAGGACCTGCTGCTGAGCAGCAGGTGACGGCCAGAGGCTGTCAGGGCCTAGGGTCAGGGGCGGGGGGAGGGTCCAGCATCCAGTTGTTGTTTCCCATGGCCTCCACTGCCTGGCCCAGTATGGCATGCTGTTCCCACATACCTGGAGCTGCCCGTGCTCCAGGGCCAGGAGCTTAGCCTGGAAACCCTGTTCTGCCTGGTCCTGCACCTCTTTGTGCCAGTACCTTACCTCCTTGCACCAGTCCCCCACCTCCTCAGCCGCTCCAGGAGTCGGGTCCTGTCCTGGGTCCTCCTCTGGTGGATCCAGAAAATCTGCAAGGCCCTGGCTGTGAGTGGCAGTGACCTGGAGGCTGTATCCTGGATGCCAGGGGCAGCCTCTCCCCCACATGCAGCTGCAGACCCTGTAGAGCCATGAGACATTTCAGAGGTAAGATGTTTTGGCCAGGGAGGTTGTGTTGCCCAGCCTCAGATTGGGGGTTGGGCATGCATGAGTGCCCAGGGACCATGGTAAGTCAGGTGGGCAGGCCTGGGCCCAGGCGGCCACTGGCCAAAATCCCATCACCGCTCACTCCCCTGGGGCTAGTGGGCCACTGGGGCTATTGGGCCACTGGGTGCTGGCCACAAGCAACCTGCCTTCCCTGGCCAGTTTCCAGGGCAGGACTGGCTAGGCTTCTGGCAGCACCTGCTGCCATGGCTCCAGACCCCACTCCAGCTCCTCTCCTCCTGCACACCAGCCACTGCCCTGTGCTGCTGCCCAGCCCAAAATGCCCAGGCTCAGGAGGTGTGGGGATCCCAGATGCCTGGGATGAGGAGATGTCTGCACCCCCACCTTCCCTGCAAGGGGCCTCCAAGGGAGGCTTCCTGGGGTCAGCCCTCTGGTACACCAATGCAGCACCCTGATCATGCCCCTGATGCATGTCACAGGTGATGTGTGAGAAGATGTTTGTGTGGACTGACGGGTGCCTAACACACTATTTCCTGCTGCTGCTGCTGGTCATGGTGCCCTAGGTGCACCTACACACCTGGTATGGGACCCTAAGCTACAACAGTGCATGGGGCAGGCCCAGACAGCCCCATGACCTCCACTGCTGCCTGGAAGGCTACCTGTGGCTGTTCTACATGTCCCTGCCCACCACAGCCAAGGAGGAGGCTGCTGCTGGCATCAACACATTGCTTGACATGTGAGAGACCTATGCCTGCATAGTGTGGGCTCAGGAGCTGCTCAATAAAGTTCTGCACTGTCTCCCACCTCCCTGTGGTCTGGAGGGTGGGAACCCAGGGAGCTGGGGCCAGGGCAGGGGCAGGGGCAGGGAGGGCCCTCCCCACAATGCGGGCCTTACCACATTGTTGGTGCTAGCATGGCTGGCAGCTCCGCTTGGACCTGGCTGGTGGCAATGGCATCTGGCTCCAGATGGTGTCCTCCAATAAAGGGGTGTGGCATGCAGGCACCCAGATGTCTCCTCCCCACCCCCCCAGAAGAAGCTGGTGCTGCTGGTGGCTGGTGGTGTCTTGGCTATCAATGCCTTGTGGCCAGCCCTGGGGCTGTGGAACTGGTGAGACAGGTGCTGGCCAGGTCTTCCTGAGCTGCTGGTGGAAACTGCAGCTAGGGAACTCAGTGGGACGGGACAATGGGCAACAGAGGTGCCAGGCCCGGGGAGGGGGCAGGTCAAACAGGCTGCCTGTACTGTTAAAGACATCACAGCTGGGGTTAAGGGTTTTTAAGGGTAGATATGCATGGTTACTGAGCAGTAAACACTAGGGCTATGCGAAACATCTGTGTTTCATTTCGGATTTGGCATTTTGAAGGGACAGTGTTTCATTTCGGTGTTTCATATGGCTGTCTGAAATGCCTGTATTTTATTTCATTTCAGATTTGGCACTTTAGAAGAACAGTGATTCGTTTCAGTATTTTGAATCATTGTCCTGTTTTGTTTTGGCCAAAACTGTTTCAGAGATGTTTTGGAATTTCAACGGTGTTTTGGCCATAGGCTATAATAGGGAATCACAAAACTGCCTATAACTCCGTCATTTCTTGCCTGATTCAGATTAAACTTGCAGGCATAGTAACTCCTTCTGAGGACATGAAGTTTGCCAAGCTTCAAGGAGATAGGTGAAGGGTTTCTGGGAAACTGCACCTCAAAATGTTTGTGACGGTCTAGCTGTTACTGACTTAGCCCAAGGGCTTTGAAGGGGTAAAAGATGGCTGGAGGGCTTGGGATTCCTTTTCCTCACCAATCTGGTAATGATTTTACCCAGGGGTTTTGAAGGGGTAAAAGATGATTGGAGGATATGGATTCCCTTTCCTCACCCATCAGGCCCCAGAGACTCACCCTCCATGTCCCCTGATTGGCCCCTTGGGTCACTTGGAAGGGGATAAAAGGGGCAGCACAGCTGACTCAGGGGAGACCAGTGAGGGACCCCAAGGAAGGAGTTTCAAAGAGCTGGCAAAGAGCTGAGCCAGAGGGGCGGGAGCAGTTGCCCCAGAAGAGCCTGCAGGAGTGGGACCTGCAGGCAGCAGTTGGACCCTCAGCAGCGCGGTATGCAGCCAGCAGGAGAGGCTCCCCACTGGGCTCCAGGATTGCCTATGAGAGGCTGCAGCCAGCAGGAGAGGCTCCCCAGACCTAGCAAAGATCTGAGCAGTGACCTGAGAGGTTCCCAGCTCTGCTACCAGCTCCTCCAATAAGAGGCCAGGCAGCTCAACAGGGGGCCAGGGTTCCTGGAAGGTCAAGACCCCTAGCAGTTTAGCACAGTACCAGCACTGGTGGCTGTGTGATAGAGTTTCTGTCTACCATGCAGGGGATTTAAGTTCAAGTTCCAGCTGGGGTGAATAAACTAACAGGGAAAAATTCCTGTTGCAGTGCAAAGGGGCCATTGTGTTTTCCCACTTTCTCCCCCTCCAGGTACCTAGGCCCTATATTCCTTGTCATTTGACATTTTGTGCCTTTTATATTTCACCAACCAGTACTGTTTGTTCCGCTGGTTTTGTTTTATATTTTGTTAACCCTGTCTTTTGTCAACTGGATGACTATGTCTATGATTGTAAGTGTGTAAGCTTTGTTGAATCCTGCCCCCTTGGGGCATTGTAGTGTCCTCTATACCCCCTAGTTTATACTGGTTATGTTCCCAGTACTGTTCTCGCATTAAAAGGTATATGGTCAAGTCCCCATTTGGTGGTCTGGCTCTGCTCTATAGGGGGAGGAGAGTCCCTACACCTCCCACAGTGCTTGTGCACCTGCTTTGATCCTTTCAATTGGAGAGGGGGTCACCCTTGGAGTACCACCCAACTTACATGTTCAAAGCAAAACTCGTGACATGTGTGAGTGTGAAGGCAGAGTGGGGTGAAAATTTCAGGTATGGTAGATCCTAGTGAGGCCATAAGGCCTGCCTACTTTCAAGGACATAGGTGCAGGGATTTTTGTAAAACCGCACCTCAAACTGTTGAAAGCAAAACTAAACTAGTATCACTTGCCAGCAGTGACAGCATGCTGTCATCCCACACACAGATCCAGGGGCCTGTGCCCCCCCAGGAGGGCTGTGACAGACTCCTCCCAGGGGTGTGGGACCCTGGATCTGTGTGCAAGATGACAGGAGGCTGCCAGTGCCAGCTAAGGCCAATGCCAGCACATGAGTGCCCAGCACAGCCTACATTGAGGACCGGGAAGAACCCAGTGCTGGCGCTGGCCTCAGCTGGCAGCAGCAGCTTGCTGCCATCCAGTGCACAGATCCAGAGGCACACATCTCCTGGGAGGGCTGAGGGGCTGTGCCAAGCTCCACCCGGGGGATGCGGGCCCCTGGATCTGGATGTGGGATGACAGCATGCTGCCACTGCTGGCTGGGGCCAGTGC
Source organism: Alligator mississippiensis (assembly GCF_030867095.1). Taxonomy (NCBI): domain Eukaryota; kingdom Metazoa; phylum Chordata; order Crocodylia; family Alligatoridae; genus Alligator; species Alligator mississippiensis. The sequence goes on along the minus strand of NC_081826.1, from coordinate 32,628,210 downwards.
CAGCACCCAAGTCTGGCACAGCCCCACAGCCCTTGCAGCATAAGTGGACCCCTAGGTCTGTGTGTGGGATGACAGCATGCTGCTGCTGGCTGTGGCTAGTGCTAGCACTGGGTTCTTCCTGGTGCTCATCACGGGCTGCACTGGGAAGACTTGGGTGCTAGCAGTGGCCCCAGCTGGCAGCAGCAGCATGTTGTCATCTGTATGCTCCACAGCTGGTGAGTGTGGAGTTTAAAAAAAAATAAATAAAAAGCCCCACATTCACCAGCTGCGGAAGTGGCATTTGGGAACTCTGGGTGCTTGTGGCAGAGCACATGCACACAGTACAGGACAGCAGGGGGCAATGGGGATGCCCCCCACCCCCCAGCAACAACATCACACGGGTGCAGCACAGCTTAGCAGGGCACCATGGGGCTGAGAGGTGCCAGGCTCTGGCTGACTACTGGAGCCACCCCAGGTCCCAGACAGTGTGCAGTGCCCTGCTGAGCCACGCTTCACCTACACCATGGGGCAGTGACCGTGTGGGTGCCAGGCAGGGGTGGGGGGAGCAAGCCACACTGCCCACCACTGCCCCATGCTGCATGGGAGGGCTCTGCCATGAGTGCCCTGAGGTCCCCCAATAGCTTCTGCTGCAGCCGCCATGGCGCTTTTTTTTTGTTTTTGATTTGTTTTTTACAAGCCCCACAGTCACCAGGTGCAGCAGCAGCAATCAGGGGCCTCTGGCCACTCGTGGCAGAGTCCCCCTGTGTAGCATGGGGCAGTGGGAGGCAATGGAGATTGCCGCCCCCCCCCCCCCCCCCCCGGCCTGGCATGTGCACGGCCGCTGCCCCATGGTGCAGGTGCAGCACTGCTCGGCAGGGCACTGCACATTGTCTGGGAGCAGTCAGCTGGAGCTTCTGGTTTGATCCCTAGCTCTCTGATCATTCCCCCAGCTCTTCCCAGGGGGTACAGCCCCCTGATCTGCCCATGGGGTTTCAGCAGGCTGCCGCTGCCAGCTGGGGAAATAGCCCAGAGCCGCCACCATCCGCAGCTGGCAGCGGCAGCCTGCTTTCATCCCACATCATCTGGAGGCCTGTGTCCCCTGGGAAGAGTTGGGGGAAGCAATCAGAGAGCTGGAGGAAAGATGGGGAATTGAACCAGGAACTGGGGGAATGTTCAAGGACCTGAACATTCCCCCAGTTCCTGGTTCAATTCCCCAGCACTGCAGTTGGAAGAGATCTCAGGGGGAAAGATCATTGTCAGTGGCCAGCTACAGATGTCAATATCAGAGCAGTCCTTTCCTCTCCCTCCCTCTTTCCATGAAACCTGCCTCCAAAACATCTGAATCATTTTGGAAAATTTCCAAAACACTTCGGATGGCCAGTTTCATTTCAGAGCTGTTTCAGAGCCTTGCGTTTCATTTCAGATTCAGTGTTTTGACCGTTGAAACGTCCAGATGCAAAACTAAACAAAACGGCCACCAAAATTTCGCACAGCCCTATTAAACACATCTCATGTAGATGCAGCCTCACTATGCTCTCAGACTTCACTTGTATACTGGAGGCAAAATGAAGAGCCACAAGAACTAAGAAGAAAATCACACCACTAGAAATATTATTTTTGCTAAATTTTCATATTGCAAAATTAGTTGGGGTAATAATCCTGTTAGTTTTTTCTGACATTAATGCCTTGTCAAGGTATAATTATGTTGCATCAAAAAGAAAAAATGTTAGATGTCTGAGATAAGTAATAGAAACTTAATAATCACTCTAGTTTCTTGTTCCCCTGCCAATCTCCATGTAAATGATGACAGTCTGTTTCACTTTTCCTTGGTGAGAAAGATATGTTATTCTAATGTCACAGAGCATAGCTGCCTGTTCTATTAACATCTGATGACAAAATATTAGTTTGACATTCCAGTATAGCATTTATCCTAATCTGACAGCAAAGCAACATTAGCTTAACATTGCATTACCCTAATATGACTATTTTTCATTTTACACTGTATCTGTTTACCAAACCATCATTCCTATTGGAAAATTAAAAACATAAAATGGCCTTTAGCCCTCAATGCTGTTTGAATTCCCCAGACTCCTTTAAAAGTCAATATTGACATCCTTAATACATTATTACAGAACTTTGTGTCATGGCAACAAGAGGTAATACATTTGTTTTATGTTTGAAATTTGCCATGGTCATTTCTACAATAATAGCTATTTTACTTATGAATAAACCATTGCTGAATATCTTTTGTAATTTCCAGTCATCTTGCTGGAGTTAATAAGGCAAGAAGAACTGGATGGATGCCTAAAAAGGATAATATAACCTCAATATGCATGCAATATGTATGCAAGACAGTGTAATGATAAGTGAAGCATACAAGGAGCATGGCATGAAATAGAAACCTCGAAAAGTTTTCACTTTCCAAAATATCCGATCAGGAGTGAAATTTCTGCTATAGAAGCTAGAGCAGATGCACATGGTAGATTATGTTGACGGCTACCAATTTTTGATAAAAAACTAAATAGAAATATACTTGAATCATTAAGGGTCTAATTCAGAAACTGAACTGAAAGGGGGAAAATGTTCCTAGGACACTGATATTAAGTACAATTGAACTGTTATTACTGATTAATCAGATTTTGAAAAGAAATATTGACATTCTAGTCAAACTACAAGATGCAACTTTGTACACCATTAAACTTTGTTCCCTTAACACTGCCAAACTCCTTTAAGGTAATGAGTATTTTTCCATGGAAATAAATGAGGCCTGCAATGGCCCCCTCACAGCTTTGAAGAGGTCAAGATTCCTAAATGAACAAAACAGATTGTTGCTAAGAAAAAGATAAGTATGTTATTGTACATGCTGTACTTGTGTAGCAGAATATGATTGTGATTGTGCCAGGATATTTATCACTTTAAAAAGTCGCACAAAAAATCTTTAAAATTAGCATTTAGCTGCAATATAGAAAATAAAACCAAATTCTGATACATCTCTTCACATTGTGCTGTATTTTCCTGCTCTGAAAGTTTCCCATTTCAAGTAGATCATTGATGCTAAAGTATAGCTCTGCCTAAAATTTATGAGAATCTGTCGTAGAATTCATGAATAGAATATATCATAAGGGTGCCATAGTATGTCTATAAATATGGTAAACAGTGGGTGCATCTACACATGCATTTGCCTGAGCTTGGTTTACTTGGGTGTAAACTACACTGGAGTAAGTGTTCCTGGGCAGGTGTCTATATATGCAGAGGCTAGGGAGCAGATTTGCTGCTCTCAGCTCCAAACTTAATGCAGCCCTGCTGCCCCCATGGGGAGCTCCAGGCTCTGGTTGCAGCTGCCAGGAGCCAGAATCCCTCTTCAAAAGCCAGCCCCAATCACTACTCTCTGGCCAGCCACTTCCCTGCCCAGGAGCAACATGCCCAGTGCAGGGGCCATACATGGCACCTCTCTTTTTGCCTACTCTGCCTACCCACGCTATAGCTGCTCCAGCCCCTTCCCCTGGCAGTGACAATCAGTGCCTTGGGCTCCTGCTGGCTGCTGTGCTGGCCCTGCTGGCCTGCCACACCAATCGCCGCTTAGCCCATGACCTTCTCACCCCACCTGGCTCCCCCCCACCCTGCAGTAATTGCCTGCCTGGCTGCAATATGCTATCCCAGACCCACCACCACACAGCTGCCACCAGCAGAGATGCCAATGAAGGGCTTCAGGATTCCACCGCCAGGACTGCAAGCAACCTCCTGGGCCTCCAGCCCCACCACCTCTGGGTCCACAGCGCCAGCCAGGACTAGTGGTGGCATGTTGTCCAGCATGCCTGGGACAACAAGAAGTGGCCGGACACCTTCCACATGACCCAGGCCACCTTCTGGGACCTTGTAGAGAAGCTCCAGCCCCACCTGGAATGGCAGGACATAGGCATGCAGCCAACCCTCCCCATGGACACCCAGCTGGCCCTCTCCCTGCTCAAAGTGGCCACACCTACCAGCATCTGGCTAGTCAGCCACCTGTTTGGTATGGGAAGGCCACCACTGGGGAGGACATCCTGTCTCCCATCTCCCTGTGTGCTATGGGGTGAAAACCTGGGGGCCTGGGGAGCATGGCTGGGCCAGGTGGGGAGTGGGGGAAGGGTCCAAGATAGGGGTAGGAAGGCTCTTCCCTCCAGGGAGGGGCTTACCATGTGGGTGGGGCTTGAATACCTGCCAGCTTGGGTTGTTCCCTGTAGGTGGCAAGAATGTGTGGCTCCTGGTGGTGTTCTGGGGCACAGAGGCCCCCTCTGGGAAGGACCTGGAGCTGCTGCCAGCTGGTGTTACCATGGCCAGCTTGGCCTAATGAGCAAGGCTGATCCAATGGAGCTGGTGAGGCAGGTGCTGGCCTGGGCTTCCAGAGCTGCTCAATGACACTGGGGGAAGGGAGCACAGTTGTGGGATGGGCTACTGGTGGGTTGAGGGGCCCTCTCCCAGTGACGCATCACCATGGGTATCAGGCCTCAGTGGAGGTTCAGGCAGGTCACCCCTGCTCGAATAAAAGGTATGGCTGCAGCCATGGTCCTGTGGCACAAGGATGTCATCCAGTTGATGCATAAAGGGCATGGACTTGTGGGCAGTCCCCAATGGCTGGTTTTGGTCAGTGACCATGATCCACTGTCCCTGCAGGGTATTGATCTTTATGCAGCACTGGCACACAGACTGCTTGTGCCCACACTCCTGCATGCAGCCTGACAGCCTTTCATAAATGTGCACTTTGGAGCATCTGCTCCATGCAAACTAGCTGAGGACCTCCGCCTCACCACACAGTACTGCAAGGTCCACAGTCTCCTCTTGGGACCAGTTGGGGCCCTGGGAAGCAATGTGTGGCATCGTGAGCCAGCATGGCTCTTGTAACAGCTCACTGGTCCTCTGTTTAGCAGTCCCAAGTGCTGGTGAGCCTTGACAGCTGGCTGCACCACCCAGCATGGGGGCATGATATGGGACAGGCAGGGGCACAGGGCTGCAGTGCCAAGTACCAGATGCAGGGTCCATGCAGGCTGCTGCAGGTAGCCTGGTGCCAACTGAAACTGGATCCAATGGCCAGAAGCTGGCTGCAGGTGACCCAGAGCTGTCCCTAGGACAGTGTGGGGCCCAGGGGAAATCAGCCTGTGCAAGGCCCCTTTAACATTGCGTGGGGCCCATGGGACTCCAGCAAAGGGAGGGCATGAGCTGGGGCATAATTAAGAAAAACCTAAAACTAACCTATCACAATCAGTGTCGCACTGCCTACATTCTGAAATTCACCTTCCTGGACTTCCTTGCAGCAAACTCTGCTATCAGATCGTGGTAATCCAGATTTGATGTTACTTCCTTCTCAATGGACAGACTGGCAAATCCAACCAGCCTCTCTTGAGACATAGTTGTCCTTAGGTAGTTCTTAATCATTTTTAATTTGGAAAAGCTTTGCTCCCCTGAAGCCACTGTGGCTGGGATTCTCAGCAAAATCCTGCATGCAATTGCTGTCTTTGGGAAGGTACCATCAAGTGATTTAAGAAACTGAAGGGATTGAAGTACAGTACTTGTTCTTTAAGGGATGAATTTTCATAACACCTGATGCTCTGAGAAAAGGTCCACACTGTCGATATCATGAGATTCTCCATCAGACAACACAGTGGCCAAATCCATGCACTGCTTTGTCATGTCATCTTCTGTCATTTCTCTGAGTTCCTTCACATCATACAAAAACCCAAAATTGTCAGCATACCCTTGCATTTGTTCAAATAGTGTTATCAGTGACACGAGAGCCTGATCCACGATGACCAGAAAGTAATTGGTTTCAACACTTTCTTGGGTGAATTCTCCAGCTCCTCCTTACCTGTCTTTCATGTCAAATGTCATTCTCTGAATTTAGGTTCAACATCCATTTCAGATGCTATTTCTGTTGCTATTCTTGTCTCAGGCAAATCCAGTGTTCCTGTATTTTTGCAAAAAAAAAATCAATTAGTCCTTTGATATGTGCGATAGCCACATCAAGCTGCATTTCCCTGAATTGAAGTGTCTTACTCACAGTGTTTACAGCTAACATGATGTCATACCACACAACCACTGCAAACATAAATTCAAAATTTTGAAGTTCACAATTGGCCAAGGACTCAGCCTCACTTTTAACTTCTGAGTGGTTGCTTCCTTCAGCAACTTGAAGCAAAGTGTTCCTGATATCACTAGTCTTGTAGCGACTTGCTTTTACACTCTCTACTCGATACTCCCACCTAGTGTCTGACAAAAGCTTTGGTATTAGAGAGGGAGCATGCATTCACAATATTTGCCATCTGTTAGTTGAAGCTGCAAATACATTGTAAATTCACTGTACAGCTCCAAAACATGTCATGGCTTTTGAACTACATTTCACCATATCTCCCAATACCAGATTTAAGTTGCAGCAGCAACATGGAGTGAAAAAGGCTCGGTGGTTGAGTTGAAGGATGTGTGCCTGTACTCCTTGTTTCTGGCCCTTCATATTTGCCCTATTGTTGTATCCCTGAGCCCTACAATTACTAATATGGAGGCCAACTCCATCCAGCGCAGCTATGAGAGAATCTGACAGTCCTTGCCCACTTTTGTTTTGAACCAAAAGAAAGTAAATAAAATTCTCCCTTACCTTCACTTCTTCAGAAGTCACATCAACATAAAGCACAAAGGACAACAGCTCTTGATGACTCAGATTAGGGGTACAGTCAAAAATAACTGCAAAGTATTTCACAGTCTTCACCTTCTCAAGATTTTTTTCTTCACCTGCAATGTCATCATCGAGATTAGCTCATTTTGAATACAAGGCCCAAGATAATGTTCATGGATTTCTTCATTTTTAGTGTGTCAGACATGTTCTTGCATCATAGGATCGAATGTAGCTATCATCTCAATTAATCCCAGAAAGTTGCCATTGCTATGCTCGTAAGGCCTTGCATTTGTTCCACGAAACGCTATGGTATACACATCAAGGTACTGCACAACTGCTATAATGTGTCAATACTGATTGCCAATGTTTCTTTTCTTTGTTTATTTCTTGTACTGTGCACTCATCTATTGTCTTCATTGCAAAAAAATCTCTTTATTTCAATCCATTTTGTTGAGCTTACAATATGCTCATTGGATAATTCATGAGATTGTAATCTGTCACTGAGATGTTTCTGTTGCCCTGTGGGGTCAGGCCAACTCTCAGGATCTCAATATTGCACTGTTAGACAGGAGGGTGTGACACAATTGCACATATACAAACATGCAAATCAATTAGGTGCATACACACACACACTACCAACTCAGGCACATACACATCCAAACCAGCCTAGGCACATGCGTACCTATCACCAATTCAAGCACATACACTATACACCCCAAAAGTTAGACAAAAATCAATTGTCCATACCCGCACACTCAGTACACATACACAGATCACTAATTCATATATCATCCACACAATGACACACACACTATATATATATATACACACACACACTTACCAGTTCACACACATACAACCCACCTACACATACACACAAGTAAGTTCCTAACTTGGATGGTACAGTATGTATGTCTGTGCTTGGGGCGCCAGGATACTTGGGGGAAGGTTAAGATGAGAGAGAGTTAAAGTGTGTGGAGTGAAAGTTGCCAGAACCAGGATTCAGACTGGTGGACTAGAGGGAAGCTGTCTGAGAAACTGAGGCTTGGGTTTACTTAAGGTCAAGTGGCCCCAGGGTTATTTGAGGTCACTAGTGCAAAGGGAAAAGCCTGGTGGCAAGGAGGAGACAGCCAGGAAAGAAAGAGAGACAGAAACCTGGGAGCTTGGGGCTGGAAACTGAGGCAGACAGCTGAGATATGGGGCGGGGGTGGGCAGATAAGTGGTGGCAAGGAAGAAACAGTCAGGAAACAGACAAAAACCCAACTCAGGGTTTCAAAATAATAGGTTTATTAAACAGACAACACACTACACAGCCCCATGAAGTTATTGGTTCACACACACACAAGCACTCACAATGGCAGCAGGAAAAAGAGACTCAGTGGAAGGGATGGATCCAGGTAGGGAAGAGAAACAGAGTCCAAGACCTTGGTTGAAGAGGGGATGTGGGTGACAGCAAAAACCTGGAAAGGGGTCTTTGTCCAGTAGGTGTTGTCCAGAGGGGGGTCACCGGCAGGGCCTCTTGGTGGATAGGTGGTGTGGCAGACTACCTCTGATCTCCTATGGGAGGGCCGGGCCAGGCAATGTAAGTCCTGTCCCAGAGGGTTCCAGGTGTTATTACTGAGTATGTGCAGCCTGGCGCAATGGTGGGTTGCTTCATCTTTTGTTTCTTGAATGCTGAGGATGGTTCCAAGGGCTGGGTCGTTGGTCCAGGTATTGGTGTTGATGGTTTGGTCAGTCAGAGGGAGCTATTTTTAGACCTACTGCCATTGTCTCTCAAGCACTCCCATTCATCCCCATTCATTCAGGAACCAAGTTACATAGGAGGGGTAGTATGAGTCATAGGTTACACAACCTGGCATGGGGATAAGATGGAGGCTTGACATGACAGTGCGATGCTGCGGCTAATAAAGCAACCAAAACACTGGCTTGCATCCATAGATGCCTCTCAAGCAAATCCCAGGACGTCATTCTCCCCTTGTACTCAGCCTTGGTGAGGCCACAGCTGAAGTACTGCATCCAGTTTTGGGCCACACAATTTAAAAAGGATGTGGAGAAGCTTGAGAGAGTCCAGAGAAGAGCCACACGCATGATCAGAGGTCAGGAAAACAGACCTTATGATGACAGGCTGAGATCTATGAGGCTCTATAGCCTGGAAAAGCGCAGGCTCAGGGGTGATCTGATGGCCACCTATAAGTTTATCAGGGGTGACCATCAGTATCTGGGAGAATGTTTGTTCACCAGAGTGCCCCAAGGGATGACGAGGTTAAACTGTTATAAGCTACTGCAAGACCGTTTCAGGCTGGACATAAGGAAGAATTTCTTTAGTGTCCAAGCCCCCAAGGCCTGGAATAGCCTGTCATCAGAGGTGGTTCAAGCACCTACATTGAACACCTTCAAGAGTAAATTGGATGCTTATCTGGCTGGGATCCTATGACCACTGTTGACTTCCTGCCCTTCAGGCAGGGGGCTGGACTTGATGATCTTCCGAGGTCTCTTCCAGCCCTAATGTCTATGAAATCTATGACTTATGCTAACTTACATATATAGGCCTAAAACAGTAATCACACAATATAAAAGCAGTAAATAAATAAATAAATTTTTAAAAATCAATACAAACATAATAATTATCACTTATAAAACAGTGGATATCTATATCAAAATAGCAGGGTACTTATTTGCAAAGAGAGGGGAGAGAAAAATAAAACTTACTACCTAAAATAAAATGTTAAAGCTTATCCTACATCTTAGCTTACTTATACTTATCTATAGGGAATAGAGAGGAAGAGAAAAAGTCAGAAATGGATGGGGAAGGGGAGGGAATGTATTTTAAAATAAATAAAAAAAGAAAAACTGGGGGTTTTGCTACATTTCCAGGAATTGCAGCCTCCCTTTACTAATTTGCATGCCATTTATGAGCAGTATAATTTGCAGCAGAAGCAAAAAGCTGCATCAGCTTTTTTTTTTTTTTTTTTTTGGAGTATACCAGCCAATTTCTTTCAACCCTTTCTCCATTTGGCAAACTCTGTGTGCATAAGTCTTCTGAAAACTGTTGATTGTCATCATTCTTTGGAAAAACAGTCATTACCAGTTATTTTCACAGGCCCCATCTCCACTAAAATGTCTATTGTTTTGTTGTCGAGGAAATCTGGCCAATTTGCTGGATCATACACATCTTCTTCAGGGGCAATAGTGTTGTCAGATTTTTCTGTGTTAACAGCCTGTGCACATTTTGCGCTATTGTCCTCTTCCTCAGCCTCAATACAATCACTGGAGTCCACTAATTCAGCATTTTCCTCACTAGCCAAAATGCTTTTAGAAACCATAAACTTTTCCAGCAAATCTTTCAGAAACAGAACAGATGAATTCTAGGCCCTTGCCAGACCAAGGGGACACAAGCCTACAGTTCCCAATCCTCCTGGCCCTAAATGGCAAGTTATAAAACAGGCTGAGTGAAGGCACCCTTCACTCCCACTGTGCAAGCTGGAACACATGGCAGCTAAGAGTGAAAAATGTGCAAGGCCAGAAGGCAATGGGTCAAAAGGGACATTGAATCCATAGCCCAATGAGAAGGGCATTGCCATGGGAAGGGATGGTCCTGAGTAATGGTTACTGTTGTCAGGGTTATTTTTGTTTTAAAATCACTGACAGTCTAACATAAAAGATATACACAGTCCTGGAAGCAGATAGTGGAACTTAAGACTCCCTCCATTTCTCTCAGAACGTCTTCGTTCCTGGGCCATAGTCAGACTCCTTTGTGTTTGTTCTTTTGGTCTCTTGAATCTTGTGTTCCTGGCTACCAGCTTCATCAAGAGAGAAGCAGAGTGACAACTCCTGCAGTCTATTCTATAGCCCAATGCTTAGGAACCTCTGTGGGAAGCAGAAAATGTGGGTTCAAATCTTCTCAGATTGACAAGGCCCAAGAACTCACTAAACATGCAGGTATCAGGCACAAAAAGTGAGTACCACAATCACCACTACATCCAAGAGTGGCTTTATGAGGGCTATTTTCTCACTGAAGCCAAGCCTGCTAATGTTAATTAGGTGCATGCTGTGAATACTCAAAGTATCAGAGATTATGGTAGAGTTTAAAAACCTCCCAGAATATGAATACAATAGAAATTATATGACAAAGTTCTTGAACTAAATTAATTCTGAGCATATACACAATCCTAAACTGAGAGGCCTGGGGAATTTTTCAACCTAAGGGTGCAGATAGAAGTGATAGTTTTCAAGCAATCTGAACCTGAAAATGCTCTACAGCTATGACTTAGCACATGACCACAGATGCAAAGCACTTAAAAACATGGCTGATTGTGTGAAAAATTAACTCTGGTTAAATCAAGTATTACATTAAGGCACTGAAAAGCAGAGCAGCTTAGGAAACTTGTGTTCTCTCCAGGGTTATTTTTTCCCTGGGGGGGATGGGGGGGCAGAACCCCTTTGCCTCAGAGGTCCAATGCAGCTCCTCCCAATACTCTAACCAGGGTAGCTGCGGTGGGGCTGTAAGGCAAGGGGCCCCCATTCCCTGGCTCCCCACCCCCTAGCTCTGGCCATTCAGCAGCTGGGGGCTCCCAGAACTGTCAGCCGAGCTGGGGGGTGGCTCAGCACCCTCCTGGGAGGCTGCTGGAGCATCCCCGCCTGCTGTCCTGAGCCGACGCAGGTTGTCTTCAGGGCCCCCCCACCACCACTCAACAGATATTTTGGGTCTGGGAGAGGGGGACTCTAATTTATGGTACCTTATGTAAAGCACCATGAGTTAGAGCAGGGCTCTAACATGTCTGCACCCTATATGGAAATACCTAAAGATTCTAGGAGAATAGGTGATTTTGTCACCACTGGAGTGGGATTGATTTGAATATTTTTTTGGAATTCAGGAAGCTAAATTTCACCAATGTCCTGTTTAAACATCTTTCAAGAACTATTTGTATCTGGCCTCAAGTTCTGCTGCATAGATCTTCTGGGGTCAGCCATAAACTTTCTTATAAACAACATCACAATTCACAGATATGAAGTAAGCACAGCAACTCTAATTGTCACCCAAAGCATACATTATCTTTCATTAGTGATCTCTAAATATAAATCAACATCACAACTAATTTGAAAAATAAATATTGATAACATGTTCACTACACTTAAATTCAAATGCAAGTCTAAGTTTGTCCATAACTGTGCTATAAAATTGATAGTCATATATTTGCCTTGCTAAATCACACACAAAATTATTCTCAAGAAACAGCAATGGCAAGTGCTTTCCTCAATCTGCCATTGTTTCTATATAAACACTTTAATTGATGGCTTCAATGTTGCTTCTTAAAACAAAATATTATGATACTGAAATCAAGATAAAAATACAACATCCATGACAGGTGAGAATTGCAAAAGCACTTACAAAAGGCAGGTACCCCACTCCCATTGGGCATTTAATATCTCCTTGACTTCTTTGTAGAAGGCATAGTAAGAGAAAGAGAAAGCTTAGAAGATTCCAAACAGGACATCTAGTTTAATATAAATTTCATTAGCAACATAAGATATGCCAGTGACCTTGTTCAAATAGCTTTGATTTTTAACCTTCAGCTTAGGCTTAGTATGTTGAACAATAGCTGCAATAATTGTGGAATGACGATACATTTTAAGAACTAAGATACTGATATTAAGCAGGCTTAGTAAGGCATAAGGTTAGCAAATGGGTTTGTTTTATTCATATGTATCAGTAATTCATTCTGCATATAAACCTTGCAGTACATATCTGAAAAAAACATAAGGAGATCGTCTAGGTCACTTAAACAAGATCAAGGACATAACAGTCCTCTTAAACTAATATTTATCAAATCTATTTTTAAATTAACACAATAAATTAAATGCCCAATGAAGAAAATTCTGTAACAGCCTATTTTAGTGTTCCATTGCCCTAATGATTAGAAAGGTTTTCCTAATAAACACCCTAAACCTCATTAATGAAAAATAAACCATTTTTTCCTGTTCTACCTTTCCTAGCCAACAATTGCTCACCATCTTCTTTAACAGTCTTCCAGTGCATAAAAATGTACAACTTGTTCCCCCCTACTTGGTCTTACATATGGACATTCTCTCTCTGTCTTTTTACATTTTTTTTCCGCAATCAACATGTTGTTGATTTTCATGTTTAGTGTGCAATGCAGCACAACTCCTAGATTCTTTCCTGCCATACTACTGCCTGGCCATTTTTTATTTCTGCGTTTTATTGCTGCTTCCTAAGTGTGGCACTTAGCACTAGTCTTCACTGAATGTCATCTTATTGATTTTGGCTAATCTTATCAATATGTCATGCCCATTTTTTGGTATATTTAAGACTTGTTATAAGTTTAACTCCAGTGTGATCTATCCATGACTTATGGTCTATGAAAAACCATTAATGATAACTTCAAAAATATTTTAATCTTTACCCATGGGAATAGTTATGGCACTTCTTCTTCCAAGTAATGACTGAATATATGTGATTGAACCAATGAACTCAACATGAGACAAATCTATTCACCTTAGTCACATAATTGGCCTCTGTGATTTCAAACTGCCTAATTATCTGAGCAAATTGATTTGAATTTGGCCTGATGTAATATACTATTCATTTATGTAACTAAGAATACAGTTTAATTTTGTGTTGATGATTTGATTTCATTATAAAATCAACAAAGAGGCATTCATCAGCTCGCTTACTAAAACGTAATGAAACGTCATATTTAACTCAGTAACTTCTCTGCTGTATACTCCTAATACATATCATGTGTTAAGATCAAGTGAAACAGAATAAGTTATATATTTAACATGAAAATAAGGAATAGCATTTTTAAATGAATATTAGCAAATTACTGGTAAAAAAATGACAGGGGAAGGGTGGCCAGTGGGGACAGAGTCTCACATCCAGCCCCGTGGCCCCCACTCCCTCCAGAGCTGCTTCAGGTCCAACTCCACTCACCCCATCCCCTCTCCCCCCTGGTTCAGGTCCAACCCCAATCCCACCCGATCCCCCTCCCCCTGGTTCAGGTCTGAACCTGCCCCCGCTGTTCAGGTCCAACCCCACTCCCCCCTGCTTTGGATCTGACTCAGCCCCCCCAATTTATTTATTTATTTTTTTGCCTCTCTGGATTTGGGGCAGAGGAAGCCACCACACTGGAGGCTGCAGGAAAGGTGGCGCTGGCAGAAGGGATTCCACCTTTCCTCAGCTGGCCCTGCCACTTGTAAAGTGCTCATGACAATTTATTTTTTTGCCACATGTGGAATGTGGAGGTGGGGCAGAGGAAGCCACTGCACTGGAGGCTGCATGGGGTGGTGGCACCAGTGAAGGGGCTCCCACTTTAACTCAGCTGGCCCCACTGCTGGCGGCCTACCTGCACAGCCAATCACCACATGCACAGTTGGGCAAAAGCGTTACAGACAGACACACACACACACACACATGCACACAAACTAAGCCTTTTATTATATTAGAATTGATTGGATTCTGCTTCTTTACTTCTAATAATATATTGATTTTAAGTTTTTTAGAACAATCTAGTGTTTCTTACGAGTCAGTCTAAAGCCTTTCAATTATATTCAGCTTTTGGGTTTTTTGTTTGTTTGTTTTTTTTATATACCATGGCAGATACCCAACAATGCTCACCGAAAGCTCCTTTTTTCTCAGTCAAGATACCAGGGTTAAACTTTGCAGCTTTACTTTGCATTTCTGGTTACTATTAAGCTGCCTGAAATAGGGGATTTCTATAAATTGGGAGGGAACAAGACATTGCCAAGCCATTAACACTGAATGTTTTATTTGTCTAGTCTCTTAATCAAATTCCCTTAATTGCATTACATAATTCCATTGTGCCTTATACTCTATAAATCTGGAATGTAGAAGAAAGGCTTTAGTGGGTTGAAATCCCCTATTTCCTTAATATCAAGTATGTTAGGACATTTTGTTTTACCTTTGAACTGGTCAGCACAGAATTCAAAGACCGGGCAAAGTTGAGGGCTTCCTTATTACAAAACAAATGTTGTATATAGTACTTAAAGTACCCATTTTGAGTCCCTGGGAGTATGAGTGATAAGGGGATAGGAATCACTTTGATTATTCCCAGACCAGCCATTTTAGAATAATTTATTTAGGAAAAAAAGCTTTGTCAGTCTTGTATCCCCTGGAAACCTAAATGAGTAGATTTGGCACAGATTTTATTAAACAGTAAGAAATAATCTAGGGGCTTTTCTCCTTGGCCAGTCAATGGGGTCTGCAGACATGCCTAACGAACCAAGGGAAATTCCTTATCTGATCATGCTATTAGTAACAGATAAAGTTCTGCTTTTAACATGCAATGGCATGAGACAAAGTCAATATTATTCAGATACACTTCAGTTCTCCAAATACTTAGAAAATGGCTCATTATGTTTGTTTATATTTTAGTCAGGCAGGTTCAAATATTGTGTTAGGTGACATGAAGACATAGGTAGACAAAATTTCTGTCCCAATGAATCCCAAGATTCCTGTCCCAATTTAATTAAAAACAAGATTTAGTTGAGAAGCATAAAGAATAGGAGGAGAGAGGATTAGGATAAAAATAATTATTTGCACTGATCCTCCACCTAATTTTTATTGTCAATTTTCTATATGCATCGTGGTTGAAAAGGACCTTGCAGGTGCATTTGGATGCAAAGACTTACATTCTAGCTTCCGCTACAACATTTTTCTAACAGAAAGCATTCAGTCAAGAATGCTATCACCTCTAATAGCAGCACAAGCAACTAAAATAGAAGTGATAATGATTATATGTTTTTCAGGCACAACTAATATACTTCGTTTTCTGAGTGTAGTGCTTAATTCTTTGTAGTCATCTAAACTCACCCACTCACAAGCTCCTATTCAAATCACATTCTTTTCCTTCTGCCATAGCAAGAGTCTGCTATATTATAGATGACTGCCTGGAGATTTAGCTGAATGTTGGAAAGAACGCTGTTGTATATTGCCCTGATGTGTCACTGCATCAGGTTTTTACAGGTGATACTGATGTTTCATTGTATTTCTCCCTCAACGTCTCTTTAAAAATAGTTTAGGAGAAAAACTGCACTTTGCATGCGTGCGTTCTTTTACATTATGTTACCAAGAAACATTTTAGGGCTGCCATTCATTTTGTCCTGGAATAATTTCTCCAAAGGGAAGGATATTCCCTCAGCCACATGTTCTGAGAATTGCTTTGCTCTGTTGAGACAGTGCTCACACAAATCAAGCATGTGAGGTCTGTTAAGATTATTTTTATTGCCAGTTTGGTGATGTAATGCTATTTTATTTTTTAAGTATGACAATACAACTACCGCTACATGTTGCCTACAGAGAAAAAAAGACTACAAACGTTGGCTTTGTGCAAATATTGCTTAATATTAAAACCCATAGTTTGTTAGGGATTTGAAACCAAACCAGCAGTACTAGGCGTTTTATACTAAATCCTAACAACATTATCACTGGCACAGTGTCTTTTGGCACTTATGTAGCAGCTACCACTTTGGATGATAGCAAGGAGAGAACAGAGGCCTTCAGCTCAATCTGTAGAGGGCCATGCTTCTAATGCTAGAGACCAAGGGTCTGAAACATAGCTCAGTGCATTAAATACAGAGGAAGATACATTAAGCACACCAACTGGTGGTACAGTTACATCAGATCTATTCCCTGGAACTTCATAATTACTTTAGAAGCAAAATCCAGCAATCCTTTGGAGGTCGCCTGCGTAAGAGCCAGGAAATTGCACCACATGATCAGAATTTGGTACAAAAATAGAAATTCTACATTGCAGATAAGATCCAGATGCTCAATGGCTGCTGCAGAACTAGTATGATTTATGCAGATTGAAAAATCTACCTCTACGCATTGTCTGAGTTCTTCTCACTTATGGAAATGAGAGATGTGTCAGGCTGTTACTCAAAGAAAGCAGCAACCCTCTGAGTCTGATTCAAAAAAGAAATAAGGTTTGTGAAGGCATTTTTTTTAAGAATCATGCATTCTCTGGAATACTCAATGGTGCTGCTGATTTAAATCTCACCCTGAACAATAAAGAGCTTTATGTGGAAGGTTTTTAAAAAACAGCATGAATACGAAGTAAGAGTTATCATTACAATCAGTAAGAAAGAAAGGATGATACCTTGGCATTTAAAAAAAAAAGTTATGTCCTTGTTGGTAGGACACACGTTTCCAATTCAACCATGTCCTCATGTAGCCTGCCCTATGACCTGTCATGGAGCTGAAGATTCTGAAATCCCAAGCTCCTGAACCAGTTAGATTTAGGATGCCAAATATTTGGGGCAGCTGGTACCTCAAGAAGCTAAAATCCTCCCCAGGGTTTAGGGACTTCAGGTTGCTCTGGCTGCCCAGCTCCTCTGGATTTTCTCTTCACATTTTTTTTTTTTATTAATGATTTAAATAACCTGCTACTATAAATGGCAGCACTTCACACTTTCTGAGTATTTCCTGTTCAGAGTATTTCCTGGTGGTGGCAATAAAAAGTCTGACCCTGCTTGAAAGATCAAGAAGAGGGGAGGAGACACTTTGAACAAGAAAATATGATGTTTCCATGGGGATTAATTAGAGTAATACTATAGTCATTCATGTACTAGACACATCTCTCCCCTGAAAACTGGCCATCCAAAATTTGGATTCATGTCTTTAGTGAGGAAACTGATTCCCATGCTGGAGTGGAGGCAGGGAGTACTGGAAAAGTGGCAAAGTGCTGTGCTCAGCACCAGATCACCCAGGGCTGAAACCTTTAATTGTATGGGGCAGGGGTGGAATTCCATTGTCAGGGTCACTCCCCCTGCCCTTGCTACAGGACCAACACAAGTACAGGTATTGGTCAAGCAGCATGGGGAATGCTGATGAGAGGTCTCCACCCTTCTCCATGAAGTGAGAGAGTTCCTTCCAGCCCTGCCTGAGCCTGTGCTGTGGTAAGTAAGATCCAAATTTCCACATGTGCTTTAATGTGGATTGGAAGAAGGCCAATGTCATGCCTATCTTCAAGAAAGGGAGGAAAGTGGATCCAGCAAACTATAGGCCCATCAGCCTCACCTCTATCCCAGGGAAGGTCTTAGAGAAGATTATCAAAGAGACCATTCTTAACAGGCTGGCCGATGGCAACATCCTGAGGGATAGCAAGCACGGGTTTGTTGCCGGTAGGTCTTGCTTGACCATTCTCATTTCCTTCTATGACCAGGTGACCTATCACCTGGACAAAGGAGAAGAGATTGATCTTGACTTCAAAAAAGCCTTTGATCTGGTATCCCATGATCACCTCTTAGTAAAACTGGCTAACTGCTGCCTCGGTCACACCACGATCAGCGGGCTGGGCAATTGGCTCCATGGTAGGACCCAGAGGGTGGTGGTTGATGGAAGTCAATCATCATGGTGCCCTGTGACCAGTGGGGTCCCCCAGGGCTCTGTCCTTGGGCGTGTACTATTTAATACCTTCATTAATGATGTGGACATTGGTATCAGAAGCGGACTGGCCAAGTTTGCTGATGACACCAAACTCTTGGATAAAGTGACCACATCTGAAGACAGAAGGGTGATCCAGGCTGACCTTGACAGGATCAGGAAATGGGCAGATGAGAACCTGATGGTGTTTAACACTGAAAAATGCAAGGTTCTCCACCTTGGGAGGAAAAACCCATAGCATGCTTATATGCTCAGCAGTGCTATGCTGGCTAGCACTATGGATGAAAGGGACTTGGGGGTCATGATTGACCACAATAAGAATATGAGCCTGCAGTGTGATACTGCTGCTAGTAAAGCAAGCAAAATGCTTGCTTGCATCCACAGATGCTTCTCAAATATATTCCAGGACATCATCCTCTCATTGTACTTGGCCTTGGTGAGGCTGCAGCTGGAGTACTGCATCCAGTTTTGGGCTCCACAATTCAAAAAGGATGTGGAGAAGCTTGAGATGGTGCAGAGGAGAGCCACGTGCATGATCAGAGGTTAGGAAAGCAAAACTTATGAAGAGAGGCTGAGAGCCATGGGACTCTTCAGCCTGGAAAAACGCAGGCTCAGGGACAATCTGGTGGCCACCTATAAGTTAATCAGGGGTGCTTATCAGGATCTGGGTGAATGTGTGTTCACCAGAGCACCCCAAGGGATGACAAGGTTGAATTGTCACAAACTCCTCCATGACCATTTCAGGCTGGACATAAGGAAGAACTTCTTTACTGTCCGAGCCCCCAAGGTTTGGAATAGATTGCTGCCGGAGATGGTTCAAACACCTACTCTGAACACCTTCAAAAGACACCTGGATATTTATCTTGCTGGGATCCTATGATCCCTGGTGACTTCCTGCCCCTGGGGCAGGGGGCTGGACTCGATGATCTTCCGAGGTCCCTTCCAGCCCTAATGTCTATGAAATCTATGAAATCTGTGAAATGTGTATTAGCCTATTTTAATGTGCATTAAAGCATCACTTTAAAAACCATGCTATTTAATGAATGTACATTAAAATAGGCTAATGCCCATTAAGCACCACTAAAAAATTGTGCTGTTCAGTGGATACACATTAAGGCAGGCTAATGTGCGTTTTCCTAGTACCTCACAATGGAAGTACTAGATTTAATGTGCATTAACTAAAATGCATTAATGCATGTGTAGATGCACCCCAGAAGCATCTTTTTCTCTTCATTCTCCTGGTGTGTGTCTTATTCAGGGGCAGGTGGTATGCAAATGAATATCATTCTTTTTAATGTAGCTAAGTGAGTCTAAATCAACAATGGTAGAATTTAAAAATATTTCAAAATCATAGAAATTTGTAAATTAACTGCCTTCATCCATCTGAAATTGGATTTTTTTTTTCATTTTGATTTTGTTCCAAATCTGAATGGAAATGAATTTCAAAATCCTCTCTCTCTCCCCAGTTCTACTTACTAATCACATTTGTTGAGGCTGCATGGATTAAATTCAAGTTTGCAGTGACTGGCTCCCTACCCTATCCCAGGAGATACTGTCCTTCCAGATATCAATTTAGACGTATAGATTTTCAGCTTGTATTATATATCAAATACATGTTTGCTATGACTTTGCCAATTCCGTACACATCATGTTTTTGGATCAATTATTACATAATGCAAAGTGCCTTGGGAGTCAGCACATAAAAAGCAGATTATATGAATGTGAAAATGAATAACATCTGGAGAAAACTGGAAGCTTTTACTGATATATGGAGAATGTGTGTGTGCGGTGACACTAAAAGCCTTAAGTCCATTCATTCAGGGCCAGTTTTGAAGTACAGTTTTGAAGCTCTGTGTGAGGAAAAAGCACCTGACATAGCTGTGTGTAAATAGCAAATGTAACTACTTATAATGAGCACTGGCCCTGGAAACTTAATATTGCACCTTTCTAAGAATCTACTTGTCAGGGCAGGAAATAGCCATTTAATAAACTGAGCCCTTGTTTAAAAATAAAACAGGCATGTCCTACCTTCAAGATTGGTATAAATTTAAGATACTTGTGCTTTCCCATGTAGGAAGAGGAACCAGGGAAAGTTTGATAAGGGTAAGTATGCATTTCCATTAAAACATATATATCATTACTTTAAGCTACTTGCACTATTTGTAACATTACAAAACAGCTGATTTAAAAAATTGAATACATGCATGGGAAATTAAAGCTCTGAAGGCCCGTCCCCCCCCCCCCCATTTTTTAGGGTTCAAGAAGTATTCAATATTGATTTTAAAAACACAAAAATACTTGAAATAAAAAAGTACAGGAAGTTCATAAAAATATTTATAGTGAGAAAATGGTAACATTTCTTATAATCATTTAAATATATATTTTAATAAAAAATATTGAGAAATGTGTGCTATAAAGAAGAAATACAACAGGTTGAGTAAAAGGATTACGTTTGAAAACTCACAATTTTGTGTGAATATTTTTGTTCTTAAAACAATGCCATTGTAATTTAACAGTCAAAACAAATTCTGGCGAGTTTTCGTTTTCCATATAGAATTACATATTTGCAGTATCTTCAGACCTAAGGAGCTAAGTGTTAAAACGTAGTGCAGGGGTCGTGTACCAAACAGTATCTTTAGCTTAAAATATCCAGTGTTGTTTTCTTTACTTTAACCAATGTATTTTGTTGCCCCAGGATGTATAATTAATTGGCCCTAGAGGTGTGAAATATTTAAAAAATGCACTCTGACACATCCAGATGAAAACACCATGTGGTCTATTTTGTCCCCACAGTAACAGAAACATTTAACTCTAAGAATGTTGCCTGGAAGACAAAAGGTTGGAAATAG
Source organism: Alligator mississippiensis (assembly GCF_030867095.1). NCBI lineage: Eukaryota > Metazoa > Chordata > Crocodylia > Alligatoridae > Alligator > Alligator mississippiensis. The sequence goes on along the minus strand of NC_081826.1, from coordinate 32,607,314 downwards.
ACTTATTTCATGATCTCTCCCCTCCCTTTCCCATCTTTCTTGCCTTTATCTTTCTTTTCTTTAATTCCCTCTTGGGAGATGGCACCTAAACTGGCTCCTCCTTTGCCCCATACCTAAAGCTACTGAATGAAGCTGTTCATTCTCTCATGAACCTTGTGCTCTGAAATGTACTCTTTTGAAACAGAATCTCTCCAGAATAGTTCCACGTTGTCACCTCCATGAAACGCCTCTCCTCTACAACTCTGCTGCTTCCCAGCATGAATCAATGGTGCAGCTTGGCAAACTGCCTAGGAAGTGTAGCAGAATGTAAGACATCTCTTTTAATGGGTAATAATGAAGGACTGGATTTGTCCAGAAATGCTCACCTGACTTATTTTCCTCTCTGAAAAACCCATTGTTCATTCTGATTCTGAGTTTTCCAAAAGAGCTGGGAACTGGGAAGCCATCATCTAATATCTAAAGACTGGTCAGCATCTTAGAAATAGTTGAAATATTTAAAAAATGAAATAAATAAATAAATAAATAAATAGTATAAAGGGATGTGGGTCCAAATACAGAATTTAAAACCCTAAAAATGCCCAAAGCCAATGATTAATAATGTTATAGGGAAGTCCCTGCATCTGCTCCCTAGATTCACAATCGGATAGCAGCTGTGCATGGAGATACCAGATACTAACTACTCATGATTTTGCAGCAACTAATTGGAATCTTTCAGCTGTGTCTTTTGTGAAAGGACAAAGGACTGTGAGCCAGTGAATATAGAGCTATTTGATGGAGGCAGTCTCAAGCCACAAGAAGAATTATGAATTACAGAGAGCTGATCAAAAGATTAAAAGGGAGGACACATGCCAGAAGAATTGTGAACATTTGCATGACACTTCACTTTTGTTGTTTGTGGAAAATGTTAATCCTCTCTATTTAGCCATTTACAGAAAATAATGCTGCTGTGACAGCCCCAGGAATGGGAGAGGTGATGTCAAGCCAATGAGGGAGCACCATATCTTCTTGCTTATATCCTACCTCTTCCCTGGATAATAACCTGAAAAGAGCATTTATATTTGACCAATCATGTGAGTGCTTCTTCCAGATTTTGCTACTCCACAAATCTAAGTAACATGGCCCAGCTGTTCTCATGGTAGGAAGAGTCTATGTTAGGTTTCACACAACAGTAATGTTGGGAGGTTTTTCTCACAGTTTCTCACATTCCTTTCCAAACCACAAAATACAGTAATATGGATCTCCCTGTCTGCATGGCAGATTAAAGAGGTTCCATTCTATCAGCCAGGGGGAGAAAAAGGCTCTGAGCCTTAGTACATTGATTACATAGGCCCACATGTCAAAACGGTTTGGCCACCCCATGTTAAATTATCTAAACATCAATCTAATTAAAAGAGTATATGTTCCAAAGACCTCTCTGAACCTCATTTTCGTGAGCTGTTTTTTATAACTTGATGTAAAGAAATGTGCCAGATTTTACTAAACCATCTGTTCGATAATAACAATGAGATGTCATTACATATGGCTATTTGGTGAATATATTTCCAATACTGAGAGCAGTTTAATGAGAAGGAATCCCCTGACATAAAAAATCTTGTTTCTAGGAGGTCCTGGGAAACATTCCAGGCAGAAACAGATTCAGAGATGAAGTGTCACAGTGTATTATATATTTATTTCAACAAGACAGTTAAACTTTAAGAAATAAAACACAACAACCCATTTGAAGCAACATACACCAAATCCTGTCATTTCCATTACTCTGTATCTGAAAACAGGTTAATCATGTCCAAAAGCTTGATCCATACATAACCTAATTGAATTATGAGAGAGGAGCTGTAGACAGGAACAACAAACGTTGCTAATTGCAGGGCTTTGCTCTTGGTATGCTAGTTCTCTCTCTCCATGCCAACTTCCAAGTCCTCATTTATTTTTTACCAATGTGGGTGTGTTTACAAGTACCCTTTTAAAATATATAATATACATCAAATACAAAGGAAGCAAAGCTATATTCTTACTCAAGCTCAAACAGACTAGCACAGTAGCACCAAAACGCATACATCATTATATTCAGCAGATAAGAAAAAAACCCAGCATTTAGCACTTAAATCTTCACCATGGACTCCTCCAGCTTTAAACATTTCAAGAATGGAGGAAAATAGGCTCTTTATACATCTTAGATCATTGTCAGTTACATCCAAATATGTCTAAGGAGTTTTACTAAATCCTCTGGGTACTGTGTAGTAAAGTATAATTTTTCACTGTTTATAATACAACATAAAGTGAACCAGTCCAATATTTCAGAAGAGATTCCCCTATATATTTTCATGTAATCTTTAGCAGGAATCAAACCCCATTTCTTATCCTATAAAGTTTTGCTGAGACAGCTGCTGAGGGACAGTTAAAAGATATTTGCAGAAATACCTTACAACAATAGACTCACTTTCCTCGTTACGGAGATTATACCTGAGTCCCAACGTGGTTTCAGACCACTCAGAAGCACAGTGGCTCAGAAATGGATCCCTGTACAATTAGGACTGGCGTCAATCAAGGATGTGTCACTGCACTAAAACTTTTCCATCTATAATGCAGCTATTCCACATCTCTCAGTCAACACCCAGTATAGCATGAACCAGAATATTTTATATCAACCAGTTATGTTTCAAATCCAAGAAAACCAATACCTCCATTACTTATCTTCAGTACACAGATGATTGCATCATGTGTGCACACTCATTTGAGTTCCAGGTCACTCTTGATCACTTCTGAAGTATATGAAATGTTTGGGCTCATTGTCAATGTCGGGGCCGAGGGGCTGTGGCCAGCAGCCCGGGCACGTGGGCCAGGGAAGTTGGCACGGCGGACTAGAATTAGGCACTGACCCGTGGAGGTTGATTAAAGATTGTTTTACTTACACCGTAGATGGTCGCGGTGCAGGCAGGAAAGCTTGCTTGGTTACAGTTGTAGATAGAAGAAAAGAAGAAAAGAAGAAAACTCGAACGATGAGAGCTCTCTGAACCGATACGAGAGTCCGAGCTGTGACTCTCAACGAGTGCGCAGGGTAGGGATACGTCAGGGATTGTTTGGTGACAGGGAGAGACTCTTGATGGCTGATCAAACCACCATTCGGTCCGAGATTTATGTAGAAATCCACGAGGTAATCGTGGACTCCTTGCCAGAATTCTCTCAGACTTCTCCCGGAATTCTCGGAATCAGGGTTCTCAGGATCCTCCTGAGATTCTCGGAGATCTCCGACTTGGGCAGAAACTGCTCAAGCCTCTTATACAGCTAGCAAGCCAATCGCTAGCCGCCACGTGGGAATAATTTAGAAACAGCCAATAGTGGGACACAAATTTGCATGCAAGTGGCGGGAACTCCTTTGCACCGGGGTTTTCTCTCTGCAGCTGAGAATTGCACTGTGCAAAGAAAGCTCCAGATGGAGGGAAGTAATTCTGTAGTGACGAAGCACACAGAATTAGGTTCTCATTAGGTAACTCATTAGGTTATGACAGTCAACTTCATAAAAACCAAGATCCTTTACCAACCCACCACAAAACAACAAGCAGCTCATCCACATATTACAACTAGAGGGAAATCCTTAGAGAAAGTTGAACATTCCCCTACCTGGGTAGCCTCTTTCGCAAAAAAAGTAACATAGACAACAATATTCAACACCAGATAAAATCTGCTAATGCTGCCTTTGGATGTCTCTGAAACTGTCTCTTTGATGATCATGATATTAGGACCCAAATCAAACTTCTCATCTCCCAGGTTGCCATCCATATGCTGCTATGTGGGTGTGAAACCTGTATAACATATATAAAACCTCTGAAAGCTTTGGAACGTTACTATCAGCCATGTCTTTGGAAAATCCTCCATATCAATTAGAAGGACAGAAGAATGAATGGCAATGATCTGGCTCAAGCAAATACCACCAGCATTGAAATCATGTTTATATGGCATTTGTTCCATTGGACAGGACAAGTCATAAGGATACCTGATAACTGGCTCCCAAACCAGGTCCTATACTTCTAATTCACTGATGGACACTATTCTAGAGGTAGACAAAAGAAGAGACTGAAGGACACCTTGAAGGCTAATCTGAAGAAATGCAATATTAACGTCAGTACTTGGGATACTCAAGCACTGAATCATCCCCAATGTCACCATAATGTAGAACACAACATCAAGCATTTTGAGCAAACTCGCCTCACTGTGGAGGTGGATAGATTAGAGAAAGGGAAAGAGATGTGACTCAACATCATGAGGATCTACTCCTTCCTCTTGGAACTATTTGCCACATCTGCAGTCGAACATGTGGATCTTGGATTAGCCTCTCCAGTCATGTATAAACTCACCAGTGGCTTCCCTATTTACTGCAGGATTGTCACCTTTGTACTGAGGGATTGCTGCCCCTAACATTATTTTTCTTTTTCTGAGCAAGTTATCATTTTAGCTTTTTTAACCCTCAACGTTATTCGTGGCTGAACTAGCAGAAGCAGCCTTTGTGGATGGCAAAGTCTGATGCCACAACCTTCCTCCTAATTTAGGAGACCTATTGTTGTACAAGATAAGCCTTTATCTTATTGTAAAAGACGGTCACTTTGAATGTCAGTTCACTTGATTATCAGTTCAATCTACGAAGCTTAAACTAACCTGCAAAGATTGAATTGATTCAGCCTTGAGCTTTTCGATTGTCTGTACTCAGCCTCAGGAGCATTCATTCTCTTTCTTGTCTATTGGTTGAAATGTCTGCCTAAAGTACCATGTATACGCCCATACCATGTAATAGCTTTGTATTTCTACAGATATCTCCTTTTTCTGAGGGTTGCAAAACATATTAAAACATATTTAAACTGTGAGACAGAAAATTATTATTACATCATCTGCAACTTGTTACAGAGGCAATAAGTTACTTACAAAATATCATATCAGCTATATAGCACCACCATGATTTGAACACAGAACTCCTGATTTCAAGTCCCCTATGCTTTAAGTGGTTTCCTTGGTACACATACCATGGTTTCCCTTATGGTACACATGCACTTTAATTGTGTGAAATGGATATTGGAAATAAAATCGAAACAATACCACTTCTGCTTAAATAGTTCATGTTTAATCTACTAAAGTAATATTTGTGGGCCTGGATAATGCCTTCATAAAAAACAAAACCATAACAATACCTTGATTTTTCTGTTGAATGCTTCTTTGCCCTTTCTAATGACAAGGTCCAATTTCTGTATTCTTACAAATATGAAACTATATCCTTGGGCTGGTCACATAGCAATTTTGTGGTTTGTTTTCAGTCCTCCCTACAATTTTGTTGAGCACATCTAAACCCTGAATAAACACTATCCCTGCCAGATGATCACTGAAAGTTCTCATCCTTCAGAAAGGAACAGACAACTCTTGAGATTAGCCTCTGTGGTTCTCTTCATAAGATTATCCCTAATGACTTACCACTATGCCTATTATTAATGCACAGCCTTTCAATAAAGTACTATTAACCAAAACTAAGGTCATAATTTAGCAAGGTATACAATCCCTGGCATTATCTCCATTACTAGTTCTATTTAATTGTCAAGATTGATATATTCGTATCTGTGCATGTGCGTGTGTTTTAAGGCACCCTCTGTTTGCCTAAAAAGGATGCAAAGTAAAATTGTTTCCTGGAGGATTAAATGTAAAGTCTACATGTACACTGCTCCTAACCCCATAAAGCATTGTGAAGATTTTCAGTCCTGCCATTGATGGAGGTCATCCAGAGTTTATCAGTTCAGAAGTTTCATAATTTAAGATGGTGTACTCTAGTAAGAAGGACACAGAAGAGAACATTGAATGAATCCCATGGGGAAAAGAACATTAGATACTGAAAAATATGATAATACTCAAGCAGAGTCTTTTTATATTATTATTAAGAAAACAAAGAGGCAATATGATTTTCAGAATGTTATTTTTCTTACCATTACTTATACTTTCTTTTGGGAACTGTGAAACAGAAATCTGTTTGCTAATAATTCAAAGCATCATCCCCAATCATAATGCATACTAGAGCTGTGCAAAACAGCACCGTTCCGATTCGACTTCCATTTCAATGATTCAATGGAACAGTGTATCATTTCAAGTTTCATTTCATTTTGAAAGCACTGTTCCATTTTGTTTTGTCAAAACTGTTTTGATGCTGTTTCAATGTTTCACCCATAGGTTATAATGGAAAAACATAAAATGCAGCAGGGCAGCAGATTGGGGGCTCACCCGTACCCCCTAAGAGGGCTGCGGCAGCTGTGCCAGAGTCCTCCTGGGGGTATAAGCCCCCAATCTGCCTACCAGGTGAGAGAAGCCAGGTGCTGCCACCTGGGACTGATGCTGGGAAGATCAGTGCTGCTGCCAGTCCCAGATGGCAGCATCTGGCTCCTCTCATACAGCAGGCAGAGCAGGGGCTCGCCCACACCCCCAGGAGAGCTGTGGAGGCTGTGCCAGAGTCTTCCCAGGGGTGCAGGCCCCCAATCTACCTGCCAGATGACAGACTGGCACTGGGTGCAGCCCGCACGCAGCACCAGGAAGATCAGTGCTGCCTCTGCCCCCAGAAAGCAGCACCTGGCTCTTGTCACCCAGCACAGCCTCTGCAGCCCTCCCAGGGGTGCAGGCAAATCTCATCCTTTCGGATGAGAGGAGCCAGGTGCTGCAACCTGGGACCGGCGGCCCAATCTTCTCAGAGCCAGTCCCAGGCAGCACCACCCAACTTCTATCATCTTGCAAGCAGATTGGGGGCACACACCCCTGGGAAGACTCCAGCACAGCCCCCACAGCCCTCCTGGGCGTGCAGACAAGGCCCCAATCTGCCTGCCAGATGACAGAAGACAGATCCTGCCAGCTGGGACCGGCGCTGAAACCAGTAAACCTGGCTCTGAAACTCAAAATGTTTCAAAACTTTTCAAACTTTTCAAGTTCCCTTGTTTTGTTTCACAGCTGTTTCAAAGGCTTTTGTTTTGTTTCAATGTCATTGTTTCAAGCTCAAAAATGCATCAAAACAGCTACAAAACAAAATGCCAGGTGAAATTTCACACAGCCCTAATACATAGGCCATTTTTATATTTATCTTATATTTTATTTATACATAGACATGTGGTGTTATTATTTATGAGTTCCAGGCTGCTGCTGATAATTAGGTCTTTGCCCAGTTTCTCTCTTTTCCCTTTTTCCTTGATTCAAACTTTTACTTTTTTCATCACTTGTCTCTTTCTGAGTGATCCTGTACCATGGCAATCCTCCCTTTAGATGGAAAGACTGGAAATAGTAAGAGGCTACTCAAGGGGATCATCAGACAGCAAGGAAAACTCCTTCCTCACATCTTGTCAGAGAACAAGTACTCTTTCCAGTCTCTGCCAACCCAACATCAGCAATGATGAAAAATTCTCAATACCATGATGAATTGCCATTAGATTGCAAGGCTGGCTGAGTTTCTCTAGAAGGTAAAGCAATAAGCCATGTGTAACAGGAAGCCTTCTCGAGATTGATTTCCCTGTAGCCCACCCACCTGTTTCTGGGCTAACCGCCCACCTTCTCAGCCACTACACCTTGATGATAATTAATTAATTGTTGTTAATTAAGTGGGAGCTGCCCATTTCTTGCCCTGATGCCAGGAGGTGCTACCTGTAGCTCTGTACCTCCCCTTCACCACAGCCCATGCCTCGCAGATGGCATCCTCTGTTGTCAACATCACCGGGCGCACCCTGAGCCCCAGAATCCTACTGTTTGAACCCCTCCTGGATCCCTCCATTCAGACGGCCTATTCCACCTTCGTTCTAGGCTGCACAGTTCCCCGAGCTGCTTCCCCCGTATGGGTTTGGTCCCTCTGGGACCTTTGGCTATACTGGCCCTGGCTCCACCTCCAGGCCAGTCGGAGCCCCAAGCCCTCAGCTCTGGACGTCCCTCGTGGTGGGCCCCTGGCCCTTCAACTCTTCTGGTCCCGGGCCCAGCATTGACCAGTCAGGGGATGTTAAGCCAGGTTTCTGATTCTATGGCTCCACTTTCTCACTGGGGTCCACCTTCCAGACTCTCCAGGGGGTAATCTACCCAGTTGTGGGAGCTGGGGTGAAGGCGCCCCAACCCACCTTTCATCAGGGTGGTAACTGACCTGGCATTTCCTGGGGGCTCCTGCACCACTGAGAGCCCCACCACGGCCACCTACTCCTGGCAGGGTGCAGTTTTAGGTCATGCCCAGGACCAGGAGCCTCCTGACCATCCCCTACAGCTCCTCCCTTCCTTCCAGGATGTTCCATGAAAGCTGACATCCAGGTGATGTTGCTGCGCCTCCAGACAGTAGCAAAATGCCCTACTTACATAGGCAGTCCTGAATCTAAAATGGCTGCCTTAATCAGTCACCTGCTGGCTGCTTGGCTTCAGTCCTTCAAGCGGCAGGCACCAACAGTGCCCTGCCACACCATGCAAGAAATATTTGGTCAAATGTGAACAAACCGTAACCTTGTAAGAAGGGTTATTGTTATTATTAACATTTTTTGGCAATTTACTCATGCACTCCTTGTGAATCAGGTTTCTCTAAATTAAAACCATTAACTGCATTAAAGACAAGATTTATTGCCATGTTGAAAAAGATACAGGTATTGTGTTGATGTAATATACTTGCCTAATGTTTCCAGAGGAGTTTATATTATCCTCTCTGTCAGGATCCAAGAAGTTTTCAGTTAAGTGGGAAAAGGGTTTTCAAGCAAATTCACCAGCTACAACAAGCATAGGAATTTGTCTCTATAGGCTTCTCTTAAAATGTATTTTAAGAAATTATTTGAAGTAGATTTGAGGGGGAAAAGATTCAATCCATCATAAGACATGGAATCAAAACCTTCTGAACCTCCAGCACAGTGATTAGCCTCTGTGTTATTTATTCTGGCACTCAGTTCAATATCACACTACCATTTTCACTATTTCAGAATTCTATAACAACCAGTAACTACATCCAAACTGTTTTCAGTGACAAGGGTGGAGGTTTATGAGGTTAGGTAGGGGATTATCAGACTATCTCCATGCCTGAGATAAATCCCAAAATATGTCCTGTTCTTATATGAGCCCATCACTGGACATCTCTGATAAAATGATTAACAGAGAAAGGTGTCCATGTGGCATGTTAGGCCAGTTCCTAGAGGGCTTTGGTCATAGCACAGGACACATATAAGCATTCACTCCTGTGCCAGATCTTCCTCATTGAGTCAGGAAGCTCTTTCTCCTAATCATACAAGCACTTATTAAATTTCTCCCAAAGGAAAAATTCTGGTATTTTTCCTTTGGGAGAAATGTAATAAATGCTTGTATTATTAGTTTTACCAGGAAAATGGTGGTTTTCCTGGTAGAAACTAAATGTCTGTACATGACCACAGAAATTCCTCATCAATTACACTTCTGAACAGGAGACAAGGCACTGAACAGACCTTAAGACTGCATATGCTTCTTAGTCTTAAAAATTAGAGTTCAGCCATAAGCATGAAAGTTTTCACTAATGTTGGTTATACTGGACTGGGGAATTACAAGCTCCAAGGATATCAACCCAGCACCTTTCCTGAGGGCAAAATTCAGACAAGTGAAAACCTAGATAAAAAAAAAAGTCCTTCAATTGAACAAATCATTTTGTTACAAAGTAACTTTTTTCTGGGATACCACATTGAAGTATAACTTTGTATAACAATTATTTGATAGAGGTGGCGAAGGACTCGAAGATAAACAGAGCTCCTCAATCCCACAGATTCACCAGGAATGGAAAGCATCTGGAGCATCTATATGGAGTAAAGTGTCACAGTACCAAGAGCTAGATTCTTGCTACATTTTAAAGCAATTTCAAATGTCCTTTTTTAAAGATAGCAGAAAATGATAGCACTCAAGAATTACTGCACTAAAAAACCTACCTCACAGATAAGTGTGAGAATTTTAACAAGCAATGATAAGTCAATTGTGGAAGGTACTTTAAAAAATATCACTTATAAGTATATTGAAAAAAAAGTAGTAATAGTACATGAAAGACAGGAATGTATTTTGTAATTTCTGAACAACTTTATGTGTCAGACTGTCAGATAAATATTTACACGACACTCAAAGTTAGCTGAACTTATGTGACTTCAATCAGGGAAACTGCTTCCAGACACAAAGGTCATGAAATATGTTATCAGTTTTCCAAGACCTGACTTCAAAATTACATTGAAAGTGGATAGCCACATGGCTGTCTAGTGTTTGGCAGATGCAGAAACACTGATAGGAAGCTTATATGACTTTTTTGTGAAAAATTATGCTGCTATCTTATTAGCTAACAAAACATGTAACAATATATGTTTTATACACAATAATGATTACCATGACTAGAAAAAAGCAATATGTAATGTAGTAGCCTGTGTGTATTGTTGCGATTTGGAACTTGGAAGGTAACAACCATGCTGACAAGTGAGGGTGGATGCAAAGAAAGCCTACTGTAGCAGGCTCTTACTCAAAATTTACAGTATCACGTTGTTTTCTTTTGAAAGAAATGTTCCCAGTGCTATACAGAAGCACAAAGAGGAAACGTGCCAATTGGAAAAGTGTGTGAATGAGGCCTCAGGGACTAGCCAAAGCTGTCACTTCTATAGTCATGGGCATAGCTATACAGAACAATACAGTGAAAGATGATGACATATCTTCTGTATCTGGAAGATTTTTGTTGCAGTCATGAAAACTGCAATGTGTTTCTAAGTCAAGGAATGTCAGGTGGTAGTTATTTTATTCTTCTCCACAAAGAGCAAGTTACTACAATTTGCTCTTGTATAAAAGTATCACACAACTTTTCCTATGATAATTATGATATAGCACTACAATAAGTGTTATCCTATAGGTGAGCTGCTAAAGAAAGCAGTAGCTGAGTGAACAATTTTACTCTAAATTAGTAGTTTGAGGATCACATAGGAGTTTTGCCAACTCCAAGCACTCAAAAGAAAAAAAAACAAACAAACCAAAAGTCAGGGCTAACTCCATCATGAAACTGATATATAAAAATGAAAATTATAAACAGATAAAATGTTGGTTTCTTTTTTTTTTTTTTTTTTTTTTTTTTTGCCCTTTAGGGGCTTACTATAACTTTAGGGTAGGCCTACATCAAACATTTATGTTTTTCAATGTCAACAGGAAGATTAAAAAATGCCTTTGTTTTCTATCCTAAATGAAATCTAGTTTCTGGGATCGTGGGACTGAAAAACACTCAAGATATCAGAAGCATATCTAAATTCATTGAAGAGAGAGATTATTTCTTATTCCTGACTGGTATCTTGAAGGACTTACTGTTTTTGTAATTCTCATAGACTCTGCATTTGGAAAGGCACAATTACCAATCATAAGTCTATATACTGAATATACACTGTGTATGTATACTGTGTACGTATCCTGTGAGGAAAGAAGTCATGGCAAATGAAATACTGGCAATTCCTAGTGATTTCCCAGGCTGATTTACACAGATAGCAGGCAATAACAGCTGTCAGGGCTATTGGAGTCTGTACTACCATGGAGAAGTACTTTTACTGAAGAGACAAAGCAGCAACACTGCAAACACTTTCCTAACGTTAACCACTACTGCACATATTCAACCAAACTTTTGAGACCGTGAAGAATAGTGGCAAAGTTCCAGCTGCACTCTGGACCTGCTACAAAACCCTACTTGTTAACGAGTGTGATATGTCCGTACCTCTTTCGTCAGTGTGCTGCCCACTTCCTCATACTCTTCTGCCACACCTTGATGGAAACAAAAGGAAGGAAAGCTAAATGGTGAAACACACGGGAATCAGCATTCAATTGAGAAAAGAGATACATCGTTTTCATAGGGCTCTGCCTCCCCTATACCCTGCCCTTACCTCATCTGTCAAGGGGACCTATGGTCTTCCAACAGTATCCAAGCCACTTGACTCTATCAGTCATGTGTCATCAGTCTTCCTTGGGTCTTTCCCCACCACGTGTTCTTCAGAGCACAATCACCTCTAATCCACATCTTTTGTCTTCTATATCATCACTCTGTCAGGTCCAGCAACAGAATCCCTATCCAGGGCTTCCTATTACAAGAATCCTGCAAACATTGCTTAGCCTCCAAGCTTCCACAATTTTGAGGATCCTTCCTTATTCAGCTAAGTCCTCCTTTTTTAGATTTGTCACCTTTTCCATTTTTTCTCTATACCATCCTCACCTGCGCCACATTAGTGGCTCTCCAAGCAGTACCTTCTGGCCAGCAGCACCCTACATAGTGGGACATCTCAATGCATGGGTCTCCCCAAGAGACCTTTATAGCCACTCTCCACACTCTAAGTCATACCCCAGTGTCCTGCATCTGACACTGACAGGTTGCATGGTCAGGCCTCTTCTGCCAGCTACCCTTCACCACCTTGCTCAGATGCTGAAGTTCACCTGGGCTCAGACACAGGATCACCCTGCTTCTGGGTGCTCTCTCCGTGCCTCCGCACAGACAGGCACTGCTTTCTTCCTAGAGTCAGTGCACTCATTCCCCTCTCTGGGGGTAATGAACTGTGGCCTTAGCCTATTTGAGTTTGCCAGGTCTCTAGGGGGCTGATTGCCTCTGGTTCCCTGGTCACATGGGTGGTGGTGAACATTCAGCTGCACCCAGGAGCCTGTGTGTTTCTAGGGAAGGGGCCAGCTCCCAACTGTGCCCTGGAGAGTTTGCCAGCAGAGGCAGTGAGGTTTTGGTGTGGCTCCCAGGCAAGGGAAGCAGCAAGCCTGGTCACACCCAGGATCCCACTTGTAACAGAGGCCAGGAAATTGCTCCTTGTTACACTACTCTTGAACTAGTCTAAATAACCCAAATGTGTAGTTACTGAGAAAGCTAGTGACAGTTGCAACAAATACAAGATAATATTCCTGTTTTTTTTTTAATTTGCCATCTCAGAGGTTATGCAGGAGTTCTTGAAAAGTCAGTATGAGCTGTACCACAGTGAGCCCTGGCAGCTGAGAGTAATGATACCATATTCACTCAAATATAAGACAACCCCCACAATAATTAGATTCTATATATGGAAAATGTATAAATTTGTTATAATTTTCCAGGTATAGAATCTAATTATTGGTTTTCCTTGAATTTGTCCCCTTCCCACTGCTACAGTGGAGAAAAATAAATCTGGGGGTCAAGTAGCCCAACCCTTGCCTGCCTCTCACTTTCTTTCCTCAGCAGTCCCTTCTCCCTCTCACTATTGTCAGACCTTGCTCTACCTAGCCGTGTCTACACAAGACACTGATTGTGTGGTAGCCCAAGAATACTGCACAGTAGCTTTGCATGGCAGAACCGATGATGTGACACTACTGCACAGTAGTCTCGGGGCTACTGTGCAATAGCATCAAGAAAAAGCCATTTGTTGGTGCTATGGCACAGTAACTCAGGTTACTACACAGTCATTTAGTACTTATTTATACAAGTACTAAATGACTGTGCAGCAACAATTGCATAGCCAGCGTCTCATGTAAATGTGGCCCCCGAGTACATAGAAGTGAGAGGCAAATTTGAAACACTAGCCTTGAAATAAACATAATTTACCATATAGGCAAATTGCTACAAGTGCTCATAGACTTAGTTCATCCACAATTGATGCATTTTACCTTTTTTGAAACTGCTGCAAGTTTCAACACAGATACTCCATAAACACAATTTTGAGCAGTACTGTGGCTCACCAAAGCTCAGTATATATGTGTACTGCAGATACCCCTCCTACAGAGGATCCATATGCTAATTAGCCCCCTACTCATGAATGGTACTGGGTGTTCTTGTTACAAGTCCTGGGATCCTCAAAAAATGTATATGCAGATGAAGCACAAGGCAACCTGGTATGGCTCCAGGACCACAATACAGTAAAAGCTCTGTTATCCAGCATCCATGGGGAATGGGGGATGCCAGTCAAGCAAATATGCTGGTTATCTGAGATATATACTTATCTCTAGTCCAGTGGATTGGAGGTGTCCTTGCCTGTTCAGGCCACCACCACTCCCGCTGTGTCTGGTGCACCAGGGCTTTCACTCCCTCATATCAGTGTGACAGGGGACGAGGGCTGCGCAGGCTGCTTTGCCCTGGGCTGTGGTCCACAAGGAAGAAGTGTGACTTGGTTCACAGCAGTGAAACCAGAAGTGCCACAGTGGGACAGATGCCAGTTAATAGAGCATTCTGGATGGTAAAGTGCCAGATAATACAGCTTTTACTGTAATTATATGCAACAGGCTGAGATAAGTGGGTGACAAAGGGATTCTGGGTGAACTGTTTGGGGCCTCACTTGGTGATGTTTGTCAGACATTTAAGGCTAGTAAAGAAACAGGAATAATTGGAAATGGGAAAGAAACACACAGCTCAGCTATAGGAAGGAAGGGGAAGTCAAAATGTATTCAGTGTTGTAGTTCACAATGGCACTGAGGGGAACTGTGTGCAATGGCCACTACCATCTTATTCAGATGGGCTGCAGTAACCTATCCTTGTAGTAGGTTCCAACCTGCATCTTTGCCTTTTGGCTAAGATCAAGCATTTTTGGCACCAAGGGGAGGGTGTCAAGGTTGGTTCTGACCTTCCAAGTCCCAACCTGGTATTGCAGTACCTCCAGCCCTGGTGCAGTTCCCTCCAGGGGGAACAACTGCCTGTTTTTGTTTCCTTTAAGTGCCACACATGCACAAAAAAAGCCCAGTTCCCATTGGGTATTTGTCCAATATGGGCCATGTGTTTTATAGTCATGCTTAGTGTGTGTTTAATCAGTTTCATAGTTGGTTTCCATTACCGAGCACATGCTGCTTTTGCCAGCAGCTTAATGATAGAAAATAAGGTTTCCTTGTATGTGATTATAAGATGAGGGGCATTTTTCCCCATGCAAATTGGGAGGGGGGAGGGAACCTCATCTTTTATTCAACTAAATATGGTATTTACTCCAGCAGCTTTACACATTTCCAATCTATGTATTTTTGGATTTCATCTCAAATATAACTGAATTAGTCTTAGAGCTTCTCAAGTAAAAGGAGCATAAATATTAATATGAGAAAGCGTTAAAGCATTTTTGTTTTAAGCCAGTCCTGGGGATGAAAAACAATTTGAGAGGCAACAGAATATATGGAATGTCACAGAAGATGATTTAGTAATTTGCCTGCCCACATGTAAAAGGGTACTTTTACATGTGCTCCAAGGGCAGGGGGAGTGGTGCTTTAATTAGAGTGGCTTCAAGAGCCGCTCTAATTAAACCACCACCACATCTCATGTATCAGTGTCCCCATGCTTCAAAATGGCAGTGGGGCACTCAAACTAAAGTTTGTTCAATGCCCTGCTCCCCTTGCTGCCATTTTGAAGTGCAGGGACCCTGATATTTGCTTTGCCATGAGACTGTGGTGGAATCAATGCAACATAATAGAGCTTTCAGTCTGCTCTGAAAAAGAAACTCTTAGGTAGTCTCAACAATCACATTTATGGGTACATATTCCAGTGTGTATATATGTGCGTATGTATATCTCTCGATATATATATATCTGTATAGATAGATATCTATATATATCTATAGATAGATAGATATGTATGCTATTGATCTGCATTTACTTCATTTTATATGAGCAACAGCCAAGCAGTTTTCTGTATTATTGCATATTTGAACCAAATTTAATCCCATTTCCAGTTCTGTTTTAGCTCTACAGCCACTATCAGAGGAATATGATGCTGTGAATTTCTGCTGCTGTCTGGTACTTGAGAGATAATTGATGTAACAGGCCTGTTCCTCTTATCTTCCAGGAGTGTTTAGCAGCATAATGTGAGTTCCATTTTGATTTGTGGTTGTTTCATCTGGGTGGCCCAAACAGCTCCTAGGTGTTAACAACCAGATAGCTGCTTCTTTTGTAAAGTAAAAAGACAAGGCTACTCTGGACCTACGGTTTTATTTTTATAGTAAGCAGTGGTGATATCTTGGGATCTGGCTGGTGCCTGTGCACCTGATATTTGTTTGTTTTAAATCTGACTGCCCCTAAAAGTCAGGTCTGTCTGGGAACAATGCATCCCGTCTCACAAATAGATGCCACATTACTCTTTGGATGAACTTCTTCATATAGCTTGGCTACTAGAGCTGCATTTGTGAATGATAATACAAGCGAATCCCATTCAAATAAAACTTCAAGTTAAAATATATTACATTTTCAACAATTTACTAATTCAAGGAAGCTGTATTTTCTTTCTAGAAATTGGTCCACTACCTTCTATAAGCTTCCACTATCTTTATCTGCCACTATTTTTATCTTCCACTAATATCCATTAAAATTACTAGAAAGTTAGAGTACAAAGAAGGCTTAAAATTCTTAAAATATATATTACATGCAGTGCTATGTTTACCATTACAGACAGTTAAACTATGTATAAGGGGCCAAAAAGTTCCATGTGCCAGAAAGCTTTTCTAGATCTAGTAGGTTATCACCACCATTGTTTAAATTGTTAAGAGATTTTGGCACTTTTTCTCTTTTAAATATAATTTTTAAAATAGCAAAGTAACTGGCTGTAGCATTTAGTGTTGTTCTATGATTAAGTGCATCTAAACTAAGGAGTCTGAGCTCTAAGATAGTTAGGAAAGTTGATGACCTATGGGAATATGTCGAGTATGCATAGTGCTGAAAGGCAGGAGAGTGAAGTTTGACTCTATTAAGATGGATGTGGAGTGATTGATAGCATGTGTGAGAACAAAGATAGGGGTTATGAACAAGGAAGCATTGGAGATGAGGAATGTATTTTCAGTGGTTCCTAAAATTTATTTGCAAGAACAGGAAGAGACAAGATTACATACACTCGTAGTCAGTTTGTTCGGTTAAATAAATCTTGTTTTGTTTCTTTTTAAATTTAAATAATCTAAATTAAGTCTTCAACTAGGAAATAACTTGAAGAAATACTGATCAGAACTGTACATAGACTACCTTTTTGGTAAGTGAACCATATTCTTATTGCACAACACGAGTCTTTTATCAGCAGCGAGCAGAAAAGTTATTTTAATAAGCCACAGCAAGTCATCAGTATTTAACCATTTTATCATCCAACTCTGTGTTCATTTCTTTGCTGAATTTCTACAGAGTCAGAAAGGATGTTCAGTTTGGAAAAAGAGAAATAAGTTCAAGAGACTTCACTATAACTACATTCACTAAAAAATTGTCCATCTTCAAGACCTAATGAGTTGCTCAGATATGACAATCATTTCTCCTTTAATATGAGGTAATCTATTTTTTAAAGTTGCAGGGTTTGTCCCACAAATAATAGGTGCTGGGCTCATTTACCCTGGAATAGTGAGGCTTTTTTTTTACATATTAGTTAAAACACAATCTCATTCAGCATTGGATGCAAAACTAATCTGAGTTCCACTACTTGTTTAACTATACCCTGCTTACCTTTAAATGTTGACTGCAAGCTTATTATATTCAATACAAATATGAAATACACGTGGAGGTAGGTCAAATGTATTAAAGCTTCCAATGGTTTACAGAAAGCTCTGTTGGATCTGATCATTCAATGAATTTTCAAATGTAGTCATTGGATTGTAGCCATAATATTTCCCATTGATCTTTTCTTGTAAGTAAAGTAGCTACTTCCATGAAAATCCCAGAAGTGACTGAAATAATCTTTTTTCCATCCATATATGTATTAGGAAATTATAACTTATTGTGTTTCCTGCTCATGTGTCATGATCCCTGCTGTCTCTAGCCAAACATGCTAAATTTTTATTACGAACATTTTCCTCTGAGTCATAGATTATCCTTCAAAACAATTGGTAGGAAATCTTAACAACTTTTAGAGGAGTTTCCAACCAAGAAGATAGAATGGGAAAGAGAAATACAAATCTCCAGACAATTCATACTGGTCCCAAAAAAGGATTCCAAAGTTTGCCTCTCAATAGTTTTCCATTTATTATTGTGGCAGAGAATCTGGGGTGCTCTGTCACTGTAAGAGGGCAGCAGCCCAGTGAATGCCCTGCAGGGCAGGCAGGGCACAACTGCAACTGGGTGGCCATGGAGACCAGGTGATGAAATTAATTAGCAGGCAACTGCAAGCAAACCAGGGAAGTAACCTGACTGCTTGGGAGGGCCCTGGAAGAGATATAAGGCATGGCCAGAGCTGGGGCCATTGGCAACACATAGGGGGTACACACAGGTGCACTTGCACTCCCTGAGATTGGCCATGCACCCCCTGGAAGCTCCAGCCGCGAAACCCTAAGTGCCGTTAGAAGTGCACTTCCAGTTTTGCCTTGGCTCAATGATTGGCTGCTGGGGGACCTCCTGCCCCAGTCAGTGATCAGCTGCTGGAGGACATCCCCCCGCATTGGTGATCTGGTGCCCCCCAAACTCAGGAGGTATTAGTCACCCATGGCTGGGGCAGTCAGTCTGGTCATGAAGATTGGGAAAGAAATCACTCTTTGAAGATGCCTCCAACTCAGAAAGTGAACTGTGAGTGTGTTAGGCCAAGAGACAGCTAGTGAAGCGGAAAGCTAGCAATTAATTTAGAGCCAGGGTTGGGTAGGACTTTTGGTGTAGCCAGAAGGGCTTGTGTTTGTTTGGTTTCAGTTTGGCTCATTGCCTGGGAGGGACCAGGAGGGTCTAGTACCCAGGGGGAAATTAGTTACTGAGAGAAGATGGTGGTTTGGGTGGGACTGTGAGGGATAGCATAGACGTTAGGCTCGAAGGGACCTCGAATATCATCAAGTCCAGCCCCCTGCCCCAGGGGCAGAAAGTCAGCTAGGGTCAAAGGACCCCAGCAAGATAAGCATCCAAGCATTTCTTGAATAAGTCCAGAGTAGTTGCCTGTACCATCTCTGGAGGGAGTGTATTCTAGGTCTTGGGGGCTCAGATAGTAAAGAATTTTTTTCTTACGTCCAGCCTAACATGGTCTTGTAGGAGTTTATGACTGTTGGTCCTTGTTTTTCCTTGGGGCACTCTGGTGAACAGACATTATCCCAGATTCTGATGAACACACCTTGTGTACTTATAGGTAGCCACCAAGTCCCCCCTGAGCCTGCGCTCTTCCAGAATGAAGAGTCCCATGGCTCTCAGCCTCTCTCCATAGGGCCTATTATCTTGCCCTCTGATCATGTGTGTGGCTCTCCTCTGGACTCTCTCAAGCTTCTTGGCCTCCTTCTTGAATTGCAGAGCCCAGAACTGGATGCAGTACTCCATCTGCAGCCTCACCAAGGCTGAGTACAGCATCAGGATGACATCCTGAGATTTACTTGAGAACCATATATAGATGCAAGCCAGGGTTTTGTTTGCTTTACCAGCTGTGACATTGCATTGGTTGCTCATGGTCATCTTGTGGTCAGTCATGACCCCCAAGTCTCTTTCAGCAGTGGTGCTAGCAAGTGTAGAGTTGCTGAACCTATAAGTATGCCATGGATTTTTTTCCCCCCGAGGTGGAGTACCTTGTATTTCTCAGTATTGAACGTCATCAGGTTTGTGTCAGCCCACTTACTAAGCTTATCCAAATCAGCCTGGATAACTAGCCTGGCCTCAGGTGCGGACACTATGCCCCAAAGTTCAGTGTCATTGGTGAACTTAGGCAGTGCACTTCTGACACCAATGTCCACATCATTGATAAAGATGTTGAAGAGACCCAGTCCAAGGACAGAGCCTTGGGGAATGCCACTGGTTATGAAGCATCATAATGACTCACTGCCATCAACCACTACTCTCTGAGTCCAACCTCAGAGCCAATTTCCCAGCCATCAGACAGTGGTGTAGCTGAGGCCACATTTGGCCAATTTTTTCATGAGGAGGTCATGGGACACCAGATCAAAGGCTTTTTTAAAGTCCAGGTATATGACATCAATCTCTTCTCCCTTGTCCAGATGATATGTCACCTGGTCATAGAAGGAGATGAGATTGGTCAAGCAAGACCTACCCATGACAAATCCATGCTGGCTATCCCTCAGGATATTGCCCTCAGCCAGATTATCCAGAAGGGTCTCCTTGATAATTCTCTCTAGAATCTTACCAGGGATTGAGGTCAAGCTGATTAGCCTGTAATTCTCGGGATCTACTTTCTGCCCTTTCTTGAAGGTGGGTACCACATTGACCTTCTTCCAGTCTTCAGGTACTTCATCTGAGCGTCATGAATTTTCAAATATTTTTGCCAATGGTTGAGCTATGACACCTGCCAGCTCCTTGAGTACCCTAGGGTGCAGTCTGTCAGGACCAGCTGATTTGAAGGTGTCCAGCTTCTCAAGGTGATTCTTTACTAGATCAACACCGATGCTGGGTATAAATATGCCCTCACCCTGGCCATCCCATGTCTTGCTAGGCAGGGCAGTCCCATTGGACTGATGAAAGACTGACGTGAACCAGGTTGGCCTTTTCCTGTGTGTTGGTTATCAACTATCCCATTTGGTTCAGCAGGGCTCCAATGTTAACTTTGCTTCTTTTCCAACTCCCTACGTATCTGAAAAAGGACTTTTTGTTATCCTTGATATGTGAAGCCAGATGGAGCTCGGTTGCAGCCTTGGCATTCCTGATCCACTGGATCCTTGGAGGTAATTCCAACTTTCCATCCTTTATAAGTCTCTCTTTTGAGGCGTAGGAGGTCCTCGAGTTTCCTGCTGAGCCAAGGGGGTTGCTGCGCCCTTTTGCTACCCTTCCTCTGAGATGGGATGGCCATCCCTTGTGCTGTTAGGATTGCTCCTTTGAGGAGCAACCACTCCTCTTAGACTCCTCTGCCTATCAAGTTGTGGTCCCTTAGGGCCTTGACAATGAGCCTCCTGAGCTTGTCAAACTCATCTTTCCTGCAGTCGAGGACTTCAGTATTGCTGAGTGACTTGCCAGTTTTGCAATAGATAGTAAAGGTGAGCAGCTCATGGTCACTATCACCCAGCTTTCCATAGATTCTTAGGTCACTGACTATGTCATCCCCTCTGACCAGTACCAGGTCCAATAATGCTTTGCCTCTCATTGGCCCATAGACTTCTTGAGTCAGGGAGAGCTCATCCACACATGTGAGGAAACTTTGTGACCAATTGGATTTGGCCAAATGCTCTTCCCATGAGATGTCCAGGTAGTTGAAGTCTCCCATGATAACCACGCACTGAAAGCATGCAGCCTCAGCCAGTTCCCTGGTGATCTCAGAGTGCCTAGGGGGGTGCAGCAATCCCAAAGTGCCCCAAAATGACAATCCTATAGTGCCTGTGATGTGAGGGGCTCACTGAGCATGCCCAGAGGGGTGATTCCATAGTGCCCATGAGGAGCGATCTCATAGTGTCAGCAGCAGCACACCTAGCATACCCAAAGGGGCAATCGCATAAAACTCATGAGATGCAATCTCACAGTTCCCAAGAGGGGTGAGGCAGGCCTTGGAACAAATAGGCCTAGGGCCTGGGAACCACACAGGCAGTGAAAGTCCAGGGAAGCTCAGAAGCTCAAGTGTAGGCTTGATACAGCAAGACCAGAAGCTGGGAACCCAGAGGCTCAGTTTGGTCAATGGACTAGAACTAGAGGACTCAGCAAGGGAAAAAGCATGGAGGCCAAAAAGGCCAAAACCCAACATAGGAATAACTACAGGCTCACTCTAAAACCCTTAGGCAGCTTCCCTCCTAATAAATGGTAACAAAGGTATGGTGGGAAAGTAAAGGAGGTGAGGGTCTCTAGAGTTAAAGCTGGGGGCAGGAATTGCATGGCCAGCAGGGAACATCATGGCCGCCCCTAGTACCCAAACCTTTCACATTATCTACACCCCAAGCTCATAATAGTTCTGCTTTATAGACATATATCTGAAGTTAGTAGTAATCTTCCCATATTAAATAAGGGTAAACTAAGATAGACATTAAAAGCAGTGCTTGCAAATGTATAAATTTTATGTGTGTGTCCAAACTGAGTCATATACATAGTAGGGGTGTGCAA
The DNA here is from genome assembly GCF_030867095.1 of Alligator mississippiensis. Taxonomy (NCBI): domain Eukaryota; kingdom Metazoa; phylum Chordata; order Crocodylia; family Alligatoridae; genus Alligator; species Alligator mississippiensis. The sequence goes on along the minus strand of NC_081826.1, from coordinate 32,585,435 downwards.
AGTAGGTAATATTCAATTCAGATTTGGATTCAGCCCAATTTGGGGAACAGTGATTCGATTTGCTAATTCGGATCACTGTCCTGATTTGGCTGAATCTGAAGATTTGATTCTTATTTGGAGAATCAGTGATTTGGCCATAGACAAAACTTTATATATATTTTCTATGTACTTTGAGGTACCAGGCATGGCTCATGAATGCTAAGATGGTGGGGCAGATGGAGCGTCCCATGGGAGTACGGGGGGGTCCCCACATGCTCAGTGGCCCCGCACCTCCCCAGCTCAGCAATCAGCCGTGGGTGGACCCCATGTGCCCCCCCAGACCCAGGAGGCACCAGTGTCCAAGCTGGGGGCAGGGAAGTCTCCTGCTCACTCCACAGTGGACCCAGAAGTGGACTGCAAGTGGACTGCAAGTGGACCACTGCCGAGCACGCGGGGGATACCCCTGTGCTCCTGTGGGACATTTGGCTGAATTGGGCCAAATCTCCTCCAAATCAAATCAGCAACTGAAGCTTTGCACAGGTCTAATACATAGGTATAATGGAGATAGGTATAGACATAGGTACAGTGTAGATATAGATGTAGGTATATCTATATACCATCTCAAGTGCTAGAGATGTCAAGTTAGACACTCAAAATGTTAAGGCCATTTGAAAATCTGATCTTAAATAACTGCCTTGGCTGAGACAGCTGAGTAGGTTAGGCATGAATCTTGCTCTCATGGGCTCTGGAGTCTAACTTTCAGATGCGTCATTTATCTGTTGTCTCACCTTGAGAAATTCCTTATCTTCTCTCAGCTTCAGTTTCTCCATGAGACATTTATCCTGCTAAATATCATTTCTATTTTATTGATGGGAAAAGTGCCTGGTAGAAAGTGCTGCTTGTTACACTGACACATTACCCTTTACAACTATAACATTCTCTTTCTGCCTGCTTCACTGCAGAGCTTTTACCAGCTGTCTTCTTTGCAGCTTCCTAGTAGAGATTTAGAGAAAAGCATGCATATCCTCACATGTCCATCATGCAGAACAAGACTGTTTCTGGCTTCTGTGGCTATGCTCATCTCTTAAGAGATGTTTACTTTTTATAGTGTAGTTTGCTTTTCCACTTAATATTATTACTTAAAATAAGCTATGCTACATGTTTAGATAAGCAGAATAGACTGTTGCTCCACATGAATAGGTTTTAATTAGTTGTTTTCATCTAAATACATGCAAGAACATTCATGAAACTATTTGAGACTTAGCCCTGTTGCATTTTCCTCCAGTTGAACTTTCTTTTTTTTATGGTTTTCTAAGTTTGGCTTAAAGTTACATCATATTATGCTAAAAATGGTTGGCCCCACTTTATAACATTGACACTGAGAAGGCTCATAATATATTGATTTATGATCCATAAGAAGATTTAAACAATATGAACCCTGGCCCTGATATATACTAACAATGTGATTACAACATGGCTTCTGGAGGGTGACCAGGACCTGAAGGTTTTCTGAATCTGATACTGTTTCAGCTTTTGCCCAAATTATACCAATCAAATTACTGTAAAAAGAAAACAATTTCAAATGAACTTTTCATTAGAGTTGCTCCATCATAACATTCTCCTACCTCTGTAGGAGAATAAGACTCATAAACTGGACACACATTTGGGAAAGAAAAACTGCACAGAGCTTCATCTCAGAACTAAGGCTGATAAATAGTACAGATCTCTTTCCCACTTTCCAATTCAAGGTCTTGATACCTCATAGCAAGAAACAGTTGGCAAATTTCTGTTGGCAAATGTACAACTTCCACTGGAGGGTTTGGCTGGTTGTTTTATTATTCTCATATTTTCTCCCCAAAATAATTTTGCATTGATAAAATATGCACAGTCTACTGGTTCTAAGACATATACAATATATAAGCTTATTTCATTTTGCTGAAAATCTGAATCAATTGAACAACTTCTCTAAATGCACCATTTTAAAAAATGTGCCTAATTTTTCTTCACAGTTCCAGAATAATGAGAAGAGCCACAGGCTAATTGAGAATCAGCACCATACTATGACTACCTGCTCTTGACAGATGAAATGACATAAATAAGTTTCACATGACAAGATATTTGGCCATTTTGAAGTATGTCTTTGCTATTCTCAAAAGTGAAGAATTGTCCAGAGTCCATCCAATAAGGTTTTATGTTTTTGTAAAATAATTTATTCACAAGAATACTTAAACCATTAGCATAAAGAGACCGTGATAAAATAGTGGAAAATGTTTTTCATGTTCAAGAGATAATGAATAAAGATGCCATAGGTAAAATATTAAAAAATGACTATGTGACTGGGAGCTGATGTCCCATTTTCAGTATGACTTAGGCTCCCATATATGTATTACTTGCATTTTCAAGGGCAATTATGATAAGGATTTATAGTACAAATGTCATGTTAGACAAGTTTTTTGTTTTTTGTTTTTTTTTACATATTAGACTTATTTGCTTGTTTTTCTACATACATGTCTACCTGTTTTACACCTGCTAGCCTTGAAGATCCTGTTTCCAAATGCACCAAGACTGTAAGCTAGAGTCTTATAAACTTAATATATAAGCAGAATTAGTTCTAGGTACAGAAACTATATTACAGAAAGATAATGAACAACCAGAAGGAACTTGATTTGATTTTTGGATCTTAGGCTGAATTAGGAAGCCTGACAGTTAGAAAAACAATTGTTTGTAAACTATGTAATTTGGAGGGCAGTATTAGAAAATAATAAATGTGGAACTCCACAGTACCCCAACCCCCAACGTTTTACAGTTCAGCTTCACTAATTATTTTCAAGTAAACATCTACTATGTAATTTGAATATGTCTAGAGAAAAATATTAAAATTCTGCTCTGTTGCATAATTAAAATTCTTTTTTGGCACTTTTCATAACAATCATAATTATAATGAGTTGTTGTTGTTGTTATAATTGTATGATCATTTGTCTTCATGAACCATGACCAGTCCTGGCAGATGAGGATGCCTGAATAAATTAACCTAAAATATTAATAAACTTGGGTCTGTCAGAGGTTGATCCACTGGGCCAAGACCAAGAATTGACAACATATTGTTGCAAGTGCTCTAATTCGTGTTTGGCACCAATGTGTGCTTCCATCATAATTTAGTTTCTCAGGCCTATCCTGAGTAAATTAGAGCATAAATGTTGTGTAATTCATATATCATAAGGAAAACAAGGTCCAGATTTATAGGAAAACAGTTTCAATAAGAAAAGAAAAGATACTGAGGCAGTTTAAAAGATCAGTTGAGCATGACTGGCTTGGGACCATTTCTCAACGAGACAAGGTCCAGTCATCTTCTGCAACTAAACTTTAGAATCATAGAAAATTAGCTCTAGAAGAAACCTCAGGAGGTCATCTAGTCCAAGCTCCTGCTCAAAGCAGGACCATCCTCAACTATATCATCCCCTTTTGTAGGGCCTGTTTGGAAGAGACCTCTCATAACCAACTTTAAAGCTAAGGGTTATGACCTAGCTTCTTTTAGCCCACTTCCTAAATAAAACCTGACAAATTTCCTCAGGGGCATGAACATTTTCCTCAGGTTCCCAAGACTTGTCTACTGGGCTATATCCCTCCCAGTCTATAAAACAAAAGCTTCCCCGTACTTTGCCCCTGGACTGTAAATGAGTAGTGTTAGTGACATGTTTCAATCCAGACAGGGGTTTGTGACATAAGGTTTTTAAAAAGATGCACAAAATATGGGATGGACCCTTATGGTATCTGGGAATCTGAACTTAAAAGTCATGGGGCTGATGTGTTTTGTAATCTGGAAAGAACAGAGGAACCTGTGTGATCCAGCTTACTAGATGTCCAGGCTGCTTGGTGATTTCATGCCAACAGCCAGATTTCACCCCAATGGCAAACGTAACCCCAGTCAGCCTGCCCCTTATAAGCTTTCTTAGTATCTTGCAGGTGATTTTCCATTTTTTTGTACTTGATATATGTGTATAACTAATTCCATGGCTGCTAGAACTGAAGACAGAAGTAGGAGGTACACAAGTGTGGAAACCATAGTAGGCAAAGAAGAAACTTTGTTTCATGGTGACATGAGAGGAATTATTATAGGCAAATTCCACTACCCAGAAGAGGGTTACCCAGTAGGGCTGTGCGAAATTTCGCTGAGTGTTTCATTTGGAAGCTGTTGCAATGCATTTCAAGCTAAAAACAGCAAAATCAAAATGAAATAAAAAGTTTCAAAACAGCTTTGAAATGAAATGAGGGCACTCAAAAGTTTCGAAAGTTTTGAAACATTTTGAGTTTCAAAGAAGCCCAGTGGCGGGAGGCAGGGGAGAGCCAGGGCTGTGCTCCAAGGTCCACAGCCCCATGGAGCTCAGCCCGGAGGGGAGTGCATCCCTGGCTCTCCCCGCCTCCTACCACCAGGCTGCACTCTGTGGGGCTGGCAAAGCTGATTGGAGTGTAGCCCCAGCTTTGCCTGACTTCTGCCCCTGGGCTACGCTCTGAGTGGCTCCACAGCCCCATGGAGTTCATCCCAGCAGTGGGAGGTGGAGCACGGCCCTGGCTCTCTCCACCTCCTGCCACCAGGCTGTGCTCCGAGTGGCTCCGCAACCCCATGGAGCTCAGCCCAGTGGTGGAAGGTGGGTGGAGCGCAGCCCCAGCTATCCCTGCCTCTTGCCACTGGGCTGCACTCTGAGCGGCTCTGCAGCCCCATGGAGCCCAGTGATGGGAAAGTCAGAGCCAGCACTGTGCTCCACCTCCCACCACCAAGCTGAGCTCCATGGGGCTGCAGAGCCACTCAGAGAGCAGCCCAGCCAGTGGGAGGCTGGCAGAGCTGGGCCTGTGCTCTGCCTCCTGTCACTATGCTGAGCTCAATGGAGCCCGATGCTGAGTGTGAGCTGTGCCCAGTACTGTTCCCAGGCTGCAGCAGCAGCATCAGTCTTCTCCAGGACTGGGTGTGAACTGCAGCCCTCCCGGGGGTGCGGGCGCCCGCATCTGCATGCCGGATGACATTAGCTGCTGCTGCCGGCAAGTGTCACAAGTTTTGTTTTCAAGGCTTTGAGGTGCAGCTTCTGAGAAACCTCTGCACCTATCTCCTTGAAACAAGGGAGATTGCACTCAAAAGCTTGCAAAGAACTTTTTCCAACTACTCAGTTGGTCTAATAAAACATATCACATCTACGCAAATAACCTTGCCTTCCATTTAGTATGTGAAGTACTTACAGTTTGAGCTAAAAGCTTTCCCGGGTAGGGAAAATGTTTGTCCCTAGTTTTAGTCCATTGATTATTACTTGAAAATCTTCACATCCTTTATTGCACTCAAAACTCATTCAAGGAAAAGGACCTTCCCTTCTTTCTTATTTTTTAAGAATTATTCACTTTACAGTCACATCACTCTAAAAACTTCTGCTTACCTCTAATACTCTTTTGAACATGCATATAGACAGACACTCACACATATACACACAGGCATGATAGAAAGCATTTAATATTTTATAATTAATCATTCAGAAGCAGAAAGGTAATTTGATACAGTTTAATAAATTTCACTTGTTAAACATTTAAGTCTTGATTAGTGCAATAACAAATTCCAGAATGATGAGATTCATTGTCTAATTACATGATTAATTAAGAAATCATTCTATGAATACAAATAGACATTCTGCTGCAAAAGGTACACTTACTCCTTCCATCTTACTCTTGAAGAAATGAGTGTGCTTTCTTCAACAGGGGCTTTCAGGCAGTTTGTACAAATGCCTTATTGGCATGGACTTTCCAGGCACATTTTTTGACATTGCTAAACATTTAGACTTGTGTGTATCCTTTAATTGCTGCTTATATTTTAAAGATAGATGGGATAAAGTGGTGTTGTGAAGCTTCCTCCTTTATCCCAAGTAGACTGTTTTACTACAAGTAAGCAAATTATTTCTGGCCTCTAGATGAATGGCATGTAATTTTTTGTATTGTTATAAGTAGGGTCAAATTTTGAAATTTACTGAGGCAACAGCTTTCCTTCTTCTGGGGTGAACAAACAGTTCTGCTTTCTTCTGGAACCAGACACCTGAGACAATAGGAGTTACAATTCAAAATACATGTCACAGCCAGGAATAAATTCACATGTAAGATACACATGGATGGAGGGATTTCACTACTTATAATTTGATAAAAGTTTGGGTGTCCGTGAAAGAGCCAAAAGTTCAGCATATGAGAGAGAAAGGTTTCCAAGATGCCCCAGGCATAGGAGCACTAGTAGCATGGTCCTAAGAAAAAGCTATGGAACTAAGCTCTTAGATGAAGTACTGACTACAATGTGGCTTGGAGCTATGGGCTGTTTAATTCCTGCTACAGTCCAGGAAACAGAATTGCATGAATATTTTTCAAGAAATGGGTAATAAAAAGGCATAATGTGCTTTACTGGATGCAGGACAAATTTTTAACAGTCCTTCTGTTCTACATCCCATCAGGCCCAGCTACATCCACACTTGTGCTGGAGGTCTAAAAATGAGGTGGTTCTAGGATCTGGATGCTCATTAGTCCTTGGAGAATCCTGATATCATACTATTTTTTTTTAATATGATTTCAACATAATTTATTTTATCTTCTTAAACAGGCAATAGGAACTGAATCAAAAGTGTGGCTCTGAAGCTATAGGAGGCTTTCATGGCATTTCATTGTTTCATAGTTGGTAGGGTTGGAAGGGACCTAAGCAGGTCATCAAGTCCAACCCCCTGCCATGGGCAGGAAAGAATGCTGGGGTCAAACGAACCTGGCTAGGTGGTTGTCTAGCGTCCTTTTGAAGATCCCCAGGGTAGGGGTGAGCACCACTTCCCTTGGAAGTTGGTTCCAGATCCTAGCCACCCTGACTGTGACGTAGTGCCTCCTGATGTCTAGTCTTTATCTACTCTCAGTCAGCTTATGGCTGTTATTCCTTATAACTCCATTATTTTACTTGCAATATTATTTACTGCTTCATTATGGTTAGCTTGCTATTCTCATTTAAATTACAGCAAGATCAATGGCAATCATGTCTTTCCAACTAACATTTGTCTGTGGCTCACACAGGATACTTCTATTTCAAGCATTATTAACTGTATTATATGTATTGCAACACTTCAATGGGGCCCTGATCCCTGAGTACCATGTACTCTATAGATGCACCATAAAAAAGTAATCCCTACACAAAAGTGCTCATAATCTAGGTCTTTGATCCAGCAAACACTTTAAACTTTACTACCTGTGGAAGTCTTTACAGGTCCAGATAATACCCAACATATGAACAAGATGCACAGAAAAAGAAAAATGTGACACTAGCAAGCTACTTTTCATTCAAAAGATAAATGCATCATAATAGTGCAGAATCTAACTAATATTTAGAAGGCAACACACAACATGGTTGGGAATTCTTGGTGTCACACACACAATAATAGCATTTGATGTTAAAGTTATGAGTAAAATTTGAAGTTGTGAAAGTGAGGGGCAAACAAGACTAATGAGCCCAACATCATGTACACTACTTTGCAAAGTTGCTCACTCAGTTTAGCCAATACATTTCAATGCTGACCCCACTTGTACCCAGGGCCTCTCTCAGACATAGAACAGCAATTGTACTGAGCTGTGAGAACATTGGTGAGTTGAACTGTGTTCTTCTACAGTACAAAACTCAATTTCACTTGAGATCAAAGTCAGAATGTGAGTTCAGATCTCCAGAGATCAAAGAATGGTGCAGAAGCCCACTGTGCCACTTCGACCTGAAATGACATCCTTATTATGTACAGTTGGCAGTTTATAGCTTTTATCTCAAACCTCTGTGTGAGAAATTGTGCACTAAAAATAGTAAATCAGCATGAAAAAATGGATTTAATCAGAAAGACAACGGCTAATAAAGAGTATTGTTTTTGTTGTACCAAGGTTCATCTTAAACAGAATGTGAAAATGGGTGAACAGAAAAACCTTACCTATGTATCTTATGTCAGTAACATTTTCTTATTAATATCATATTTCATAGATTTCATAGACGTTAGGGACTGGAAGGGACCTCACAAGCTCAAGTCCAGCCCCCCTGCCATAGGCAGGAAGTCTGCTGGGGTCAAATGATCCCACCAAAATATGCATCCAAATGCCTTTTGAATGAGTCCAGAGTAGGTGCTTGCACCACCTCTGGGGGGAATCTGTTCCAGACCCTGGACACTCAGACTATAAAGAAGTTTTTCTTTATGTCCAGTCTAAATCAGCCTTCCAGAAGTTTGTGGCTGTTAGACCTAGTAATCCATTCGGGAGCCCTAGTAAACAACTGTTCCTCGAGATCCTGGTGCACCCCTCTAATTTACTTATAGGCTGCAATCAAGTCCCTTTGAGCCTTCTCTTCTCCAGGCTGAAAAGTCCCATGTCCCTCAGCCTCTCCTCATAAGGCTTGCTCTCTTGGCCTTTGATCATGTGGGTGGCTCTCCTTTGGACTTTCTCAAGCTTATCCATGTCCCTCCTGAAGTGGGGGCTCAAAACTGGATGCAATACTCTAGCTGCAGCCTCACCAAGGCTGCGTAAAGTGGGAGGATGACGTCCCTGTTTTTGCTTGAGATACATCAGTGGATACATGCCAGATTTGGGTTTCCTTTGCCAGCTATGGCATCACATTGGTGGCTCATATTCATTTTGTGGTCAATCAAGATCCCCAAGTCTTTCGTTCGTGGTGCTAGCAAGCATAGCACTTGCAAGCCTATAAGTATGATGCTGGTTTTTCCTCCCAAGGTGGAGCACCCTGCACTTCTCTATGTTAAATTCCAGCAGGTTTTGGTCTGCCCACCTTGTGAGCCTGTCAAGGTCAGCCTGTATCCCCAGCCTATCCTTCAGTGTGACCACCTTCCCCCATAGTTTCGTGTTGTCCGTGAACTTTGCCGGTCCTCATCTGATGTCCAAATCCAGATCATTCATGAAGATGTTGAAGAGTACTTGCCCAAGTACTGAGCCCTGAGAGACACCACTGGTCACCTTGCACCAAATTGATTTGCTCCCATCAACTAATACACTTTAGGTATGACCCCGGAACCAGTTTCCCAGCCATCGAACTGTGAGATGGTCGAGGCTGCAGTTCTTCAGCTTAGCGATGAGGACATCATGGGAGACCAAGTCAAAGGACTTCGTGAAATCCAGATATAAGACATCAACCTCGTCTCCCTTGTCCAGCCAATGCATCATCTGGTCATAGAAGGAAGCGAGGTTGGTCAGGCAGGACCTTCCAACAGCAAAGCCATATTGGCTGGCATTCAGAAGGTTGCCTTCCATTAGCCTGCTACTGATGGAACCCTTGATAATTTTCTCCAGGATCTTCCCAGGTATGGATGTCAGACTGATTGCTCTGTAATTCCCTGGGTCTTCCTTCCTTCCTTTCTTGAAGAGTGAGACTACACTGGCTCTTTTCCAGTCCTCTGGTACCTCTCCCAAGCACCACAAGTTCTCAAATATCTTTGCCATAGGGTGTGCTATGATGTTGGACAGCTCTTTCAGGACTCTCGGGTGCATTCCATATGGGCCTGCGGACACGTGGATATCAAGCCTCTTGAGGTGTTCCCTTACTTAATCTACATTAATTGTGGGCCCATCTACCACCCCTCGGATGCTCTGTGTCCTATCTGATAGGGTAACCCCTTCAGATGGGTAGAAGACTGACACAAAGTAATCATTTAGGAAACTGGCCTTTTCCTAAGCGTCAGACGTCAGCTGCCCCATTTGATTTAGCAGGGGTCCAGTGTTGCCTGTGTTTTTCCTCTGACTTCCCACATATCTGAAGAAGGACTTTTTGTTGTCCTTGATTCCTGTGGCTAGCCTGAGTTCAGTTTCTGCCTTGGCTTTTCTGGTCCACTCTCTACAGGTGTAGGCTATGTGCGGGCCAGGGGTGAGCCGGGCCCATCTTTGCACACGCGGGCTGTGGCCAGCAGCCCGGGCACGCGAGGCCAGAGGAGACCGGGGGCAAGCTAGAATTAGTTATGGAGGTGTAATGGTTGATTTAAAGATTATTTACTTACACCCAAGATGGTTGCGGTGTAGGCTGGACAGTTTTCAGGTGCAGCTCCGCTTAAATCCTCGTTGGAGGACTATGACAAATTCGTTCTAGCCCCGAAGTTGTTAAACCTCTGCAGGTTCGGTAGTTTCTCTCCCACGGAGTTGCCAAAGCTCCATGGGTTCGGTTCAGTTCTCTTGCCCCAGAGTTGTTAAAGCTCCGCGGGTTCGTATCTTTAATATGCAGGAAGGGATACGTCTAGGAATTTATCGGTGACGGGGAGAGGCTAGAGGCTGTTCAGGCCTCTGTTGCCTTTTAAGAAATGCATTGGGTCTGTAAGGATCCGTAGCGCTTAGAGATCTTCACGCTCTCCCTCTCGAACTCCAATTGCTCTATCTCCGACTTGGGCGGAAACCACCCAAGCCCTTTATATGGCTAGCAAGCCAATCGGTAGCTGCCACGTGTGCATGTATTAGAATCGGCCAATAATGTGGCACGAATCCTCATACAAATAGCGGGAACTCCTTGCACCGTGCATTTTTTAGATGCAAAAGAAATGCACCATGCAAAGAAAGCTTCAAATTGGCAGGAAATTCTCCGTTGCACCGGGGTTCTCTTCTGCAGCAGAAAACTCCACTGTGCAAGGAAGCTGCAATTTAGCAGGGAAAATAATTTAGCAGTGCCGAAGCACACACAAACAAAAAATCACAACTTTGGGTTGTGACAGGCTAATGCCATGTAGTCCTCCTTGGTGATGACTCCCATTTTTCATCTGGTGTAGGCTTCTCTTTTTAGTTTCAGGACATCCAAAAGTTCTCTATTGATCCAAAGGGGCTCCCCAGCCCACTGACAGCATTTCCTGTGGGACGGAATGGACTTTCATTGTGCTTCAAGGATTGAGTTCTTAAGGAACAACCATTGCTCGTGGACTACCCGTTCTAAGAGGCCATGGTCTCTTAGTGCCTCGCTGCCAATCAGTGTTGAGATAAAGTTCAAAACTGATTGGCACTTCCTCTAGGCTTACTATATCTTACATGCAACCAGCTTCTAGTTATATTTATTTTGCTTTCATCAATACAGTGGTAAAATCTGGTTTGTTTTTTCTTGGAAGTTGGCTTAGTGATATCAATCCATATAAATTACTCATGTAAGTAAAGGAAGCAGGAGATAGTCTTATGGGCTAGGAACAGAAGTTACACACAAAAAACTAGTTTAAGCGATCAGAAACTGGTTTAAACCTGTAACAGAACAGAAGTTCAGTGCACATAAACCACTTCCAAAATGGCCAAAACTGATTTAAGATAAACCTGGCTGAATGTAATATCAGACATAACTGAATCATAGAATCATAGAAGTAGGGTCAGAAGGGACCTTGTATATCTTCAAGTCTGACCCCCTGCCTGGGCAGGAAGAAAACTGGGCTCAAATGATCCCAGCCAGGTAGGCATCAAGCCACTTCTTAAAGACCCCCAGGGTAGAAGCCAGCACCACTTCCATTGGAAGTTCGTTCCAGATCCTAGCTGCCCTAACTGTGAAGTAGTTCTTCTGGATGTCTAATCTAAACCTACTCTCCAACAACTTGTGGCCGTTATTTCTTGTTATCCCGGGGGGGTATTAGGGGAAACAAGGTCTCCCCCAAACCCTTCTGGTCCCCCCTAGTGAGTTTATAGATGGTCACCAGGTCCCCAAACTGACTCAAACTGATTTGAGTCAAACCAGTTTATGGAATTTCTGTCCCAGACCCATTCCTAGTTCATGTTAAATCAGTCCCCCAGCATCCCAGCATGCTTTTTAGCCCTGGGCAGGGCTGGGTTGTCTGCTTCAGAGAGCATGGCTGGCCTAGCTCCACCCCTCTCCTCCCCTCTCCTCCCTAGCTGAAGCACTATCACTGCTCCAGCTGGCTGAGAAGGGGATGGGGAACTGCAGCTGGGGTCTGCCTGGCAGAAGCACAGCAGGGTCTGCCAAAATTTCCCCTGTCCCTGCCCCACTCACCACTCACTGCTCAAACAGGATTCCCTCTTCCCTCCCACCTTTCCCCATGGCAGGGACCCCAGCCAGCATCTAACGATGCTCTGCCCCATGCTAGCTAATGCTGAGAGGTGTTCATGTGTGTGTGTGTCTCCAATTTCACTGGAATGGAGGCAGACAGAACAGTGTCGGCTTAGGGCTTCCTGCAACTAATCAGGGCTGCAGCCAGGCTGCTTCTTCCTCATCAAGAAGCCAGTGTCTTACAAATGCAAATGCACCCTGAAGGTAAGAAGAGCTTGAAACTAATGAGAGACGCTTTTGTTTTCTTTTCTAGGGCTTGATGGACTGGTATCCTTTGTGTTCCGGTAAGCTCCCCGTTGGCTTGCTTCAAAGTTGTCAAGGTCCAAGCATCTCAGAGGCAGTTCTGAGAGGCTTTGGTGCCATTTGCTTCTTGTCCACAGCCACAGACAGCATGACAAAGCAGAGAGAGGGATTGAGTTCCATCAACAGATGCAGACAAGGTTCTTTGGGTAAATCTGATATCTTTTATTAGACCAACAAAATAGTTGGAAATTTTTTTTCTTAGCAAGCTTTCAGGTTCAAAAACACTTTGACAGGCTGAGGAAGCACCTTCAGTTCATGTGTGCTCTTCCTGGATGGAATGAATAGGAAAGAAGCCAGAGGCTAGTATGCATGCAAGAAAGCCAGTCAGTGAAGATGTAAATTAAGAAGTCAGTGGGTTAGAGACAGGGAGGGGTGAATGTAGCAGGTAAATAGTGGAGAAGTACCTGGGGAGTCAGATGTCAGGCAGGTTATAATGTGTCATAAATCCAAAGTCTATATTTAGTCCATGATTTTTTATATCCAGGAGGTTGATGAAGTGAAGTTCATAGGCTCATCTGTGAAAGGTGTTTTGTAAATTCCCTTTGAAGATTAGAACTCAGAGATTGGAAAGTGATTTTCTTGTGAGAAATGTGCCCCCACAAGAAGACAGTATTCTTGTCTTTAGGAATGACTGGTGCCTTCTGTGACTGGGCAGGCACCATAGCAGTGAGTGCATACCACTGGCAGCTGCCGCCTGTGGTGTCAGTGGCAGGGGGAGTGGTGAGTAGCAGGCAGCAATCATGGACCACCCACAGCCATCAGCAGCTGCATCACCGGGGGGGGGGGAAGGGGGCGGCAACCACCTGCACAAGCCACAGTGGCTTTGGAAGTCAATCTCAAGGGGGGCACATGCCCCCCATGCCTTGACTACGCATTGCCTATGATTGTCTTTAATAGATTTCCAATGTGCATTCATTCTGGTGCACAGTTGTTGTTTGGTTTCTACTACGTATTTTCCATCAGGGCATTTGCTGCATTGGATTAGACATATTATATTTCTGAAGGTGCAGCTGTAAGATCCGGGAATGCTGATGGTTCTGTTGTAAGGTGAAGTAATTCTGGGGGCGGTGGATTTCTTGTCATGGCATGGTCTGGATCCATTCAGTGCATTTTGAGCCATAGGAAATACACTTCTGGTGATGAGGTTAGTGAGGTTTGGTGCTTGTTTAAAGGCTAGGATAGGTGGTTCTGGGAAGATCTCTTTAAGAATTGGGTCTCCTTCTAGTATGGGTTGCAAGTGTTTGAGGATTTTCCATAAAGGTTCAAGGGAGGGGTGATATGTCATAACCAGTGGTGTGCAATTCATAAGGGGTTTTCCTTCTGTAATGCAGCAATTCTTCACGTGGTATCCAGGTGGCTCTTTCAAAGATGTGATCTATCTCTCTGGAGAAGTGTCCTTGTTGAGTGAAATCCTTTTTAAGATTTGTGAGGTGGCAATCCTGGGGGTTCTCCTCAGTGCAAATTCAGCGGTATCTGAGGGCTTGGCTGTATATCACAGCTTTCCACACAAGCAGCTCCTCCCTCCCCCAGCTTTGCCTCAGAGTGCTAGCCAGGGGCCAGGGTCTGGCAACACTCTCCACCCTTGAGCTGCAAGCAGGCAAAAGCCTAACAAGGGCTGCTTCCCCCTTCCCCTCCAAGCACACCCTAGCTGGGGAATCTGCAGGCCAGGGTGGGGGCCTAACCACCTCCCTAATCATCACATCCTGCCAGGGCTTGGCCACACTCCACCACTCAGCTGGAAGGGATGGGAAGGCTCACTCTAATGCCCCCTGGCTTCTAGCCTGAGCCACTTCAGGCATGTGCCTGCATTTCTGAAACCAAAACTGAAGGTCTATCCACTTGCGAATCAGTTCA